>NC_134008.1:0-300000 GCF_047716275.1 Strix uralensis
GTGAGTCCCAGCTGGGAATGGCCTAACAGGCCCATGTGGGCCTAGGACTCAAAAGATGGTGCAAGTCCATCACAGAGAATGGGATTTTGCCATCTCCGTGCCAGTACAGGCATCCAGAAGGTAACTGCTGCCTTTATGACACTATTCAGCAAAAATGTTTATTTTGTTTGGTGCTTCCAAGCTTACGCCAAGCGAATACGGCCAGTGGGTTCCTCTCTCTCTGAGGGCCATCTATTCAGAAGATGAAAAGCCAGGAAAACAATCCCCCGTCTCCGCAAAAGGAGGCTGGTGCTGTGTGAGGAGCCAGGGCTCTGACACGTGTACATTGACCCTCCTGCTCCGAGGGGGAGCCGCTGCCCACGGCTGGGCCACCCGCTGCCCCGCGCTGCGCCTCAGGGACTTCACCTCGAGGAACTGCTCTGGCTTCCACAGTTATTAACCTCAGCTACTACTGCCGTGCTTGTCAGAAACCATGCCGGCACACAACTACTGAACAAAACTGACCCGAGTCAGCAGGCGACATTTGGATGGGGCTTTGGAGCCCAACAACAATTAATTGGTGTCTTCCAAGCCCACCAAACCCTTAAGCACACGTACCGTTTTACTCAGGTGATAACCACGGGAGGGAGAGGCCACAGTCTCTCCAAATCACCTCGTATCTTTGCTGAAAAATCTGCAGGACCCCTTCAGCCCTGGCCATCTGACCTCAGTGAGACCACCGCTCACCTTGCCCCACGGACACACCGCTCACATTCACCTGGGTTTTGTTTCAAAAGCTTCACACTACTTCCTTTACTCTTTGTCTCACCTGACTGTTGAACCTTTGTCTACCCTCACTGTTTGGCTGCTCTGAAACTCACAACCTGCAGCTCTGAAGCCAGACAACAACAAGGGGAAGGCCTGAGGCCAGCGGCCCCGCTCCCACCACACGCCGTCACCACGGCGCAGGGGCCCGGGATGTGCAGAGGAGCCGGGTTCAAGGTGCCGACCTGCGCCCAACGGCTCCCTCCAGCCAAACCCCTCACCCAGAACCACCGCTCCGCCCGCGTCGAGCGCCGGGAAACACCTTCAGGGCTTCCAGCTGTTTGCAGTGCTCAATTCCACATCGTTATTCTTACAGAATTGAAAGGCCAGGGGCCGTGAAACGAGCGCAGCCACCCAGTTCACCCAGTTCACGCACAAGGGGTGACCCCGACTGCACCATGGCCCCCGTGGCCCCCCTGCTGCCAACTCCTGGGACCGCGTGGGAGGGACAGCGACCGGCCCGGCCTCTGGACCCTCCCCACTCTCCCCGGAGCCTGCGCGGACCGGCCCTGGGCCCTCCGGAGACCCCCTTGAGCCCCTCCTGGGCCCCAGAGCCCACCCAGACCGGCCCTGGGCCCTCCGGAGTCCTCCCAGAGTGATCCTGGGCCCTCCGGAGCCCCCCTGAGCCCCCCATCTGGAGCCCCCCAAGCCCATCCCCGGGCCCCCCAGAGACCCCCCCGGCCCCGCTCACAACGGCGGCTGGCAGCTCAGGTCAAAGGGCTGGCGCTCTGCGCGCGGCGAGGGGCTGCCCTGCCGAGGAGCCTGTCGGGTCTGGCTCTGGCTCTGTCCTCACCTGGGAGCTGCTGGTGGCACTGGTCGCCGTGTCCTGATGCTGCTCGCCATGGTCGTGATGCTGCTTGCCGTCTCCTCCTCCTCCCTGATTGCCTCCTCCTCACTGATCACCTCCTCCTCCTCCTCCTCAGTAATTGCCTCCTCCTCACTACTCGCCTCCTCCTCCTCAGTAATTGCCTCCTCCTCACTACTCGCCTCCTCCTCCTCCTCACTACTCGCCACCTCCTCACTACTCGCCTCCTCCTCCTCAAATGATCGCCGCTGCCCTGGCACTGCTGGTCGCATCCCGGGCATTATTAGGACACAATGGGGGCGGGGCTTCGCTCGGCCAATAGCAGCAGCGCTACTGCCCAGGTTGCTAGGAGCCAAATGGGGGCGGCGTTTCACTCAGCCAATAGCGGCAGTGCTGCCCTGGTTGCTAGGAAACCGGGCAGGGGCGGGGCTTCGCTCGGCCAATAGCAGCAGTGCTGCTGCCCAGGTTGCTAAGAGGCAAATGGGGGCGGCGTTTCACTCAGCCAATAGCGGCAGTGCTGCCCTGGTTGCCAGGAAACCGGGCAGGGGCGGGGCTTCGCTCAGCCAATAGCAGCAGTGCTGCTGCCCAGGTTGCTAGCAGCCGGATGGGGGCGGGGCTACGCTCGGCCAATGGCGGCAGTGCTGCCCGGCCTTCTTTCTGTCTTTGCTGACTGAAGAATCGCTGTGATGGACAAGGAGCCTGCTGAGGTCCTGACCAGACCGACCCTGACAAAGCCTGGCACTGCCACACAGTGAGAGAGCTGTAAACGTCATTCACAGCAAAAGCTGTGGGGACAGTCACGAATCATCTCCCATTCTGCAAGCCAAATTCTTGACTGTTTCCTCACCACTGCTGATTTAAGTGTAAATTGCTTCAAAATAACACTTAAAATTCCTAACTTTTCATACCAGTAAGTTCTTCGTGCCGTAAGAGAAACACTGTGCTGAGAAGGCACTATGAACATACAGCAATATTTACATATAGACATTTTGTCTTCCCTTCGATGAAGTTATTTTGTAATTTGAAACCTTAGCGGAAGGATTTTTGCTTTTCTCCTGATCAGACATTTAAGCGTCAGCCCCCTGCTACAGCTGCAGCAGAAGTATTCAAGCTGTTTCAGCACCAAATTAAACTTTCACTTTCCACTTGGCTGTTATTTTTTCCTTCCTCTTAATTTTTCTATTTAAACAAAGAGTTTAAGTATTTGCTTACCTGGGGAAAAAAAGTGCTATCCTTCTCCTGTTATGATAAGCTACTGATCTGAAGGGCAGAAGGCTGAGACCCCCACGAAGATATTTAGAAGAGTGGGAAGAATTTGAGAGTCATCAGTTGGATGTTCTTTGGCTGGCCAAAACTGAGGAGGGGGAAGAAGCCCTACAGGGAGCTCAAGGGAAGCACAAGAGAGCATCTGGGAGCCAGCAGCGTGATGGGGGCATGAGCCAGCGCTGCCCTGCCGTGTGTCAGGCACAGTGTTTTCAGCAAGGGCAGAGGAGAGTTAATGCCACTGACGAGAGCACAGCTCGTCTGACGTGGTGGCCCTGCTGGTCCTTCACGTACCGGAAAGATGAACTGTCCCTGGAAGAACTGGCGAGGAGAGCTGCGGGGATCGCTGGGACGTGGGAGATGGACACGCGTGCTGACGTCAGGAGTGCGGGATTTGCTTGGGCCAGAAAAGCAAGTGGGAGAAGAGTGGGGTGACTGCTGTAAATGCAGAAGAGGGAAATAACACTTAGGGAGAACAGTTACTAAGACTGAAGGGTGTGGGCACCAGAAAAAATGTGTAATGCCTGGCCCTGAGTAACTTTAAGCTGCAAACTGGAAGAAAACTCTTTAATGCTTAGAAGATTTGGGTTCTGCAAGAGCCTTCCAAGGGAAATAAAGAAAGGAGGAAGCAACCAGCCAACCCCTGACTGCTCACTATGGAGCTCAGTCACCTTTTGATGGGCCTGGAGATCTCTTCCAGTCTCTCCTTCCTCCAAATTAACTGCCTCTGCGGGCATTGCCTTTCAAGATACGTGTTCCCTCTTCACTTTTTAATTGCTCTGACGTCTTCTTGTTTGAAACACTGAACTGTTGCTGATCAAGTATTTTGATGGCAAGAAGCGCTATGCTGACAGGATCGTTTCACTTGTGAGTTGTGCTTAGGTACCAATTCACATAATGTGGTTTCATATAGCAAGAATTACACTTTTTAACCAGTTAACGAGCACGGGAAGGACTTTAGCATGTTTGAACTCCTCTCCCGTTACCGCTGGCGTTGATGCAGATCCCTTGTGTGCAGAGTTCTGCTGTGGAGAGCCTGGGGTGAGGATCCCCGTTACACGGTACCGGTCTGAGGGGTTCATCTCGGATGTTAAAACAATTGCGCTTAGCATCAGTTTGGGTTAGAAAAAAGTTTAAAGGCTTCTGAATTCAATGTTTACACACCCTAGGGTCCTACAGTGGCAAACTAAGATTGCTGTCTTTGGGTTGTTTCAGCAGTGCAGGATTTGGCCATTTCCTCTATAAGAAAACCCAGTAACTGTCCATCTAAAACTCTGCCATGTAATTCAGGGTAGGACTGAATGCTGTCAATGTAAATCTTATAGGAAGAACTACCTCTAGAAGTGTTACTTCCTTCTGCAAATTAAAATAAAGAATAGCTCTTACCATTTTGAAAAAAAAAAACCCAACCAACCAACCAAAAAACAAAAAAACCCAAGAAGAACTTGTTCACAAGAGCAGAAGCCAAAGCATTTGGATAGAGCGGACATGTTCTTGCTACCAGCATTGCCCAGGAAACCCCACCATGAAATCCCAGCAGGTTGCAGTAAATGCCATGACCTAGAGCGGACACACTGGAGTTAGCCTGCAGCTTTCCAATACCCAAGGATATCCCTTCAAATTTGCAGCACCAACTTCACAATCTATAGAATACTCAGTACACTTCAGCCTCCAAGGCAGTTGTTATTGCAGTGCGATGAGGCCAAAACTGTTGGTCCTTAACAGTGATGAGAAGAAGAATCATTACCACACCACTCCCCAAAATACTGCTACTCTGAAATTTGCCTACACTGCTACAGCTACTGCTTCACTCCAACTTCCCTTAAGACAAAATTTCTGCCATTCTTCTAGTACCTGCTCTAGCCACATGCACAAACAATACTTTCTTATTCCTTATGGATCAAGCTTTTATACTTCACTTGGCTTTTTTACCATCTGTAGTCAGGTTCCTGATAAGCAATAAAGCACCTTGTCTTGCAGGCACTCCCCTCTTCTCCCCACTCTACCCCCATTAAAAAACACACCCACTCTACCCCATGGACAGACCTTGAATCTAAACTAAAAAACTGGCTTTTGCTTGAAAACTGTCATTTAAATGGCTCTCCATGGCTGAAGTACTTCTAATGGTCTTATCTTTTCAGCATGAGGTGCCTCTGAAAAGCTTAAAGATTACAAACAACCACCTTACTCACGTTTTGCCCACAGTTTAATCGCACGGAGCGTGAGCCAGAAGTTCTCCTCACTTGGCACTAGATGTAGCATTTCATCGGTAACTCTAAGAGAAAAGTTGAAGGACAGAAGTTCCTAGTAACAGGTACAGGTCTGGTTTATGCTACGCTGGATCAATAGCTTACAGTTTATCGTTCAAATCTATGAAAACAAGTTTGGATTACTCGCTTTGTAGTACGTTAAAAATTACAGATTACACATAACATTCCGTATCCCTACAGGTAACTGGTGCCCTCAACAGCTTTGTCATAGTTTATAGACTACCGCCAACCATTTTTAATAAGGCCTTTCTAGAGGATTCCGACAGCCAGGTTTCTTCAACAGCCAGGAACAATTAAACCAGTCACTGTTAAACAGCGAGCAAGTTAGGCTTTGGGTATTTTAAATATCTTCCTTTTTTTTATGAACTACCACACATTCTCCTCTATCAAGTGCTCCACCTATTCATCTGAAGCAGTCTCTGTGGCAACGTGGAACGGTGCACACACCCTGATCCAAGAAACATGAAATACAGGTCTATCTAAACACACAGCTCCTTGAAACATCTAAATTTACACCCACTTGCCACGTCCTCGGATCTCAAGTACACAGGAGATCAGCTTATGCATCTCGTACAGAAACTGGAGTTGTGTCATGTGCATTCTAGACCAACTTCAGTAACACTTTCTTCTTAAAGATGTGTAAATACGCTCACCATTTAAGCTTCATACACACCTCCTATCCAGGCTTCTCAGCTGCCAGTCATCTCCGAGATCAAGCTTATCAGAAACAGTTTGCACAGACGGTCTTGCAAACACCAGATCAATCTTAAGAGGAAAAAAAGTGCCAACCGTGAGTTAGAATGCTGCACTGTTTGTGAACAGCACACCAGTGGGGGACAGTTAGTCAAGTCTAAAAAGAGTGGTTAACATTTGTATTTAGAACTATGTGACTATAGATACATCTCCCAAGAGATTTATTTGCCAAAAAACTCAAGAAAATTGCTAGAAGTTCCATATTTTATTTACAAAACCCTTCATTTACCCCCTTTCTTTTTAAGAGAACTTTACAAAACCCCCTTTCCTTTTAAGCTAGGGAAAGGAAGGGGGTTTTAAGTTGAAAAAGATTACTCTAAACTTAGAATTTCCATTAAAAGGGAAGTTAAAATTAATTATAGAATTAAGACGTAAGTTCAGTCACCTCAGCTGTACTTCAGCAAGGGAGAGAGCATCTTCTCTATGCAGTAAGCCCTTTTGATCCTGAAGCGTCTGGTTCATAGCACAGTCTGAGGCAAGAAAGTTATTCTGTGAATGTCTGCACCAGACAAAGGCCACAAGAAGGTCACGGAACAAGTGACTTCATGAGAGTGGTACCAAGCAGTGACTTGCTTAGGTACTACAGCACGCAGGTCTGCAGTCACCGTATAAGAGGCAGTCAAGATACAAGGATTCCTGCAGCTGACAAACCCAGGCAGGAGTCTCGTGAGTACTTTTACTTGCCATTTTCCAGATTGCTTGTCTCACGATCACTTCATTTTTGATTTGCAACAAAGCATTTAGTCTGCTGACACGATTCACACCGTGAACTACCCCATACGCATCCCTCTGTAGAAAGCCAGCTTGTCAGAGCTGGGAGGAGTCAGCAAGGGCACTGCCTCTGCTCCCACTCTGCACAGTCCCTGGCAGATAAGTGCCGTTCCAGCAGGCTCCCCCGCTCTAAGCACAGGGCAGAAAGGGTTGTCTCTGATGCCCCCCCACCTGCCAAGCTTCCTGGGGGCTTATTTTCCTATCAGCTCCCATTTGACTGCAGCCTCTTCTCCTGGGATCGGCTGTGGTCAGGCCATTTAATTACAGTTTCCTAAATACACTCTAAGGTACCAATAACCTTGTAAAACAGCATGGTCACAGCTCCCTGGAGAAGTTCTCCTGTTCCAAAGCAAGAAAAAAAGCAAAACGCTTACCTCAAAGCCATCAAACTCAAACTTGACAACTGGTACAGACGCATCTTCCACTGCCTGTAAAGGAGCAGATAACTGTGTAAGAAAATATTTTTTGCTACTTTCATGTTCTTCTTAAACTGTGATAAACTACAGAATTTACACTGCTAAACTACTTAGTATAATGACCGAGTTGCTTCCAAACCAAAAATAAATGTTAGTAAGTTACAAGCAGTATGGCACTAGTACGGTCTAATACCGGCTTTAGAAAGTTCCTTAGCCAAGAGATTCAGAGGCTGATCCTGTGCTGTAATGAACCAGCCGTGCACAACGAGCCGTCAGTGTCAGTGCTGGTAAGGCACTTCCCTTGGCCGTGAGGAAGAAAAGTCAGAGATTTCGGTAGCTATCTTACCACTGGTTAACATCCAGAGAAATCGAAAAAGTTCTGTCCACATCCGACAGCATGCACTAGCCTCCCTTATTTTGATTTTCTACCGTGCCTGAGGGGCTGTCAGATACCTTATGGGACAGTTTTCAGTGCTGCAGACCCCTTGTCAGAACTGTGCCGCAGCCCACTGAGAGTCTGTTCTCAGGGGACAGTCATCCCAGCAAAGGCTCATTCGCTGGGCACATGAAGTCTGTCCAAATGTCTGCACGAGGAAGACCAGGCTAAGAGGAACACTTCTCAGGAGCTCAGTGTCACAGGCGAGGTGCGCAATACATCACCCGGGGGTGATTTTACAAAGCAGTTTGCACGTTCACAGTGCAGCCCCTACTCACTTGATGTCAAGCTGACAGCGTGCGTCCCTTCCGCAACGTCTGGGGCTGAGTGGCCAGAGAGGAACAGGACCAGGGCAGAATGAACTAGAGGTTCTAAAGTGCATCCAGAGGGACACCACGGCAAAGGCGCTGACAGAAGCCTTTCCACATCACCTTCAACTGCCTTAGCTTTCAGGCTGCCCCTTCCTCTTTCTGCCCCTTACTAGACCTAAGATTAAGGCAAGGCTCCTAGGGACAACCTTGTTTTCTGATACAGCTGACACATTCTGAAACCACGGGCAGAGGAGAAGTGTACTGATACAAGGAAATGATCACCTGCTTTGCACCTTATTTACTTATAGCAACTTATAATGATTTCTGAATATTGCTTGATAATCCTGCTTGCCCTGACTGTTCTGTGGAAACTTAGCAAGAATACAATGTTGAGCAAAAATAAGAGACATGTCCTTGGAAAGCAGATGGGTTCTAGCAAGTTTAGTCTTTGTAGTGGATAGATAGCCATATATGGGCGGTAGAAACTAATAGACTGGTGCTTTTAGATAAGATAGAGGTGGTAAACCAGTGGGAACCACTCTTGTTGTTCGAGAAATTGGCTAAGAGAATCTGCACATGCTCCAAGGAAAAGTACAAGGTGAGGAGGACTGTGAGCCTTCCTCCAACAGACCCCCGAAGACACCCCCAGGAGGCAATGCGCAGGTGTCACGTCCCGCTCACACGAGGGGGACAAGTGACTCAGATTCGCAAATCCCCAATGGAGCGGACAACAAGTCTCCAAGTCTAAACATTTATTAACTACTCACAATGTACTAATTGAACACACGATAGTTGGCTAAGTATATAGCAAGTTGTGGCAAGCAATATAATATGCCTTGCATTGCTTAATAGGAAAGGGAAAAGAGGGAGATAGAGGGAATGGGGAAATACAGATCACCGGTCTGGGTTTCTGTGCTGATCCTGCCGACGAGGGTTCCGGGAGGCACAGGAGACATCCGTCTTTTTTGCTGGCATCTGTCTTCTTCGCTTCACTACACTCTCTCTCTCCCAGGCCGTGCCCGCCCCCCTTCCCTTCTTGATTTATACCCACTTAACTTGGGTCCATCCCCTAGGTTGACCTACATACCTACGTATCCCATGTACGGGTAGGGGTGAGGTGTTTCATGGGATGATGTAATTAACATGATCATGTTAGCCCTCGTTAGCATATTGAGGGGTGTTAACTTTAATATGCATTTCGTGGATAATGAAGCAAAGGTCATTCACCGGACAGATGGCCCTTGAAGTTTTGGCCAGGTGCCCCAGAGCAGAGCCGTCCTGTCTTCACAGGGCTCCCTCCTCCAGTCCCATCTTGTGTTATTCGGGCAGGCTCATCAGCTTCGACCTCCACAGAATGCACCCTGTGACTCACAGTTTTGTCTTGCGAGTGTTTGAGGCATTTCTTTGATCAGCCTCAACTTTTGCTTTCTCAGGCTGTTTTTCTTAGTTTCTCGCAGGCCTGGTTTCTTGTCTCTCACATCCCACCCCGTGACTCAAACACTCCAAGTTCTTCTTTGACCGTTGTGATCCCAAAAGGTATAGGGAAAAGGAAGACAGAAGGTGAGAGAGCATATAGCTAATTGCTGCAAGGCATACTATTAAAAGCAAAAATTTGCATAATATCACAATACTAATATTTACAAGCCATCTTCCCCACCCCGTGAGTCCTGAGGATCCCAGTGATGTGACCCATGACCCAGGGTTCCATCCATCAAACTAGTCCATCAGTCAATAAAAAGGTTCTCACTTCCCGTTGTTGATCATCTTCATCATGGCACGGTCTCCTCTATAGAGGTGGTGGCATTGTGCATGGTGATGTAGCATTCTCCCTCAGTTAGATTCAGCACACCGCACAGTCCATGTTCCTTCAGCAATGCTAGCCAGATTCTGCAACGTCATCTTAGATGTTTGTTGGGTCTGCACCTTTAATTCCTTAAAGGCATATCTTGTTAGTACATATAATTGCTAAGTTAAATTTTCTAAAACTATTTGAGGTTACACAATGACATTATCAGGTCTATAAGGATTTAAATGGGAATACAATTTAATATTCAGGTATAATTCATTAATGCTTAATTTGTGGGATCAGACCCCTTCAACTAGTCTTTGATGACTGCATCTTGCTGTTGATGGATGTGGTGTTGTCAGGAGCACATCCAGTTATATGAGCTGGCACTGTAATCTGTCTGGTATTTGCAAGCACCAGTTTGCAGTCACAGGTGGCTCACAGGCTTCCTTTACTTTGGAGGTGATTCCCAATAAGGGAACTTAAGGCACAACTCCAGGTTAGCCTTCCAATAAGTGGACTCATTAAATGTGCCTGTAAAATTTCCTGGATTGTTGATTGTAATTGATTGGCAATGATTTATTCCACACCCAGCAGGTATGATTCCACAAATTATATAATAATGTAAGCAGATTACAAATAATAACTAGCCAATAATGCCTACAACCATTGAAAGTGCTAAAAGTAACATAGGTCTCCTGTTGTCCAGGATCAATGCTCTGTAAAACACATATATACATGACAAAACAATGATGGTTAGAAAGAAGGGACAATCCACCTGGTATTGATGCGGTATTCTTTCCCATGGGCATCAGTAGCCACCCACAAACAAATATTGATGGGAGTTTTTAGGGTTAGGGGTACTTGCCCCACGGTGGGCAAGTCTACTAGAACAGGTTGTCCAGGATAATGGAGCGGGTTTGCAGGGTCTTTAGTCTCTTTTTTCCTGGCGAGTATGGACAGAGGCTTAGGACAGAACGCGGTAAGTCGTGGGCACCCATTAATTCCCCACCGGCTGTTTATCTTCATTACTAATCACTTCATTACTAATCACTTATTGTGATCCGCAGGGCCACACGTGTAATGCGAGTTGCTTCAAGTTTGATCGGTTGCCTACACATGCAAGCACGCAACATCTCTGCCCAGTTGGTAGGGCTATCTCAGCACAGTTTAGCTCCTGATCTTACTGGGGGAATCTCCAGCACAAGCACAACTGTGCCTTTGCTTTTCCTCTCGAAAGCCAGATGCTCCCCTGCCTCATGGACACAGCCAGCAATTCACTGGAACATAAATAAGCCTAGCTGACAATCAACAAGGTGCATGGCCACACAGAAAAGTGATTCTATCTCTTTGGATTAGCTCCACAAAGCTTTTGATTTGAAACTGAACATAACACTTGGCTTTACCCAACTTGTGGAGGAGACTGGACTAGGCTGTGCATACTTACTGGCTCCGATGGCATGTCCAATGATGTAAACGACAACACACACTATGCTGAGGTGAGACATCCAGGAGACAGTGGTCTGTGAAGAATTTAATCACAGGTTAGAGGTGGTTCCTCTCTGAACATCACCAACACGTTCAAGGCACTATTTGTGTTAAGATTTGAAGGCATTCTAAAGCCACTGTCACCCTCCATTGCCAGGTATGTCCATACTTAGCCACGAAAATCCCAGCCCGAGTATGATCCTTGCTTCCAACAAATGGATGCAACGGATATTATGAACATGATGTACTTAAAGCAGTATTCAGCCAAGCAAGATCATAGCTTTTCCTGGGTTTACTTTAGGTAGATACACAAATACAGAGACCTTTCATACTGTCCTCTCCCCCCCAGGGTATAGAAGCAACTTCAAAATATACCAACGGCCTGTTCCCTGGAAGGTCCAGAAACGCACAGGTAGGATCACCTGAGCCAGTCAGCTACACACCTGGAGACTGAGGGCCAAGGTTAACACTGCACAGGAGACAGAGCACAATCCAAAGCCAGCAAAGAGAAGGATTCTCCTCCCCAGGGATTCCATAAAAAGAACCTGAAAGAGACAGAAGAAGGTGAAAAATCAGACACCTGGGTCACAGCACTTCTTATTCCAGCAAGATTTATTAAGGTCTGTTAAGAAGTTCAGTGACATTTCTACCACCTACTGATGGATTGTGGGCATGAAATCACCCAGGAACTGCAAAAAGCTGGACGTGTCAATAAGACTGAGAGAACAGCCAGGCCATTCTTCAGTACCCAGACCCAGTGAGAACTGCATGGAAGCCCTGCACGGTAACACTGAACAGCAAAAAAGGGTGTATCAGCCTGGACACCAGAGACTGAACACTTCTGAGGCGTATGAGAAATCATCGTGATTAACCATTTTGGTTAACATAGCTGCCTTCAGCCAAGGGACAGTGCAGGGCGTCTGTTGTGCAAAGCAGCTCACAGTATGTGTAAATAACATAACCTAATTTAAAGAGCGACAGATGGGGGAGACTGGACAGGCTAGAACTTGAAGAGCCCCAACAGAAACTTACAGCGAGCGAAGTCATGGCGACACTGCCGGCACCTATCAACACAGTGACATATTGAACATTTTTGCTTTCCACACCTGCCGACTGGAAGATTCTGTCTGCGTAGCAGAAGACCTGCAGCAAAACCACAGCTGTGTTTATATGTGACCAAAGGCAAAACACAGGAGTCTCATTTTGACTGCTTTGACATCCTGGAACCGGTGCACAGAAGCCTGAAAGAGCTGGAGACGTTGGTGTTTGGATCCAGGCACAAGCACCTTACTCCAAAACCATCCAAACTATCCTTAACAGGACAGCTTGACTCTGTATCTAGTACATGTGTGTACTGGATTTGGTACTGGCCAGGGTCAACCCACCACAATGTGACACAGAACCAGTGTCCCTGATGAAGGGGTACTCCTGTGTCCTAGCTCCTGTGCAGCACTGTCCCCCATCATCCACTCTCAAGTCCCATCTGTGGTAGGCAGGGTCCGGCGGCCGGAAGATATCGCGTTGTACGGAAAGATAAGCTAGGGTCCGGCGACCGGAAGATATCGCGTTGTACGGAAAGGTAGAGCCTCCCTCCCTGCAACCAATCAATATGGATCTCTGACGTAAGCAGGCGGAAGTGACGAGGTAAACCCAGGTTATATAAGGCAGTGTAACCTTTGAATAAATGCCATTTTGCCTCCACCACATTGGTGTCTGTGTGCTGATGGACCAAGCAACCTGGGATTGGTTGCTGTGCTGTTCCTGAACCAGGTCGCCACGCCTTGAGAAAGGCAACAAGTGGTGCCGAAACCCGGGAATTTCGCCTGGATTTGGTGAACGGCGGCCGGAGCGGCAGGACCAGCCCGGCGGGGAGGACGCTCCCGGACCTTCAAGGAGAATGGAAGCCCTTGTAAAGGTCGTATCTGAGCTGCATAAGCAGTGGGGGATTGATTGTAAGCCCAAAGATTTTACCCTTGCAGTTGCAAGGCTTTTACAGATCGGGGTCATTGATCAGCCGGTGGATATTCTCCACCCAGAAACGTGGGATAAATGCACTAAAGTGTTTGCCGAGGAGACCATGTGCTCAGGCACAGCGAAACACCTTAAGGCGTGGGGGAGGGTCGTGCAGGCTTTGAAAAAAGCCCTGCAGGAGCAGGAAACATGGAGGGCGGCAAGGGACTGTTTATTAGCTGTCCCGAAACTTGGGGTCGGAGCAGCCACGCAGACCTCACGCCCTCTAAATGATGATAATTCAGCGGACCCTGGGGACCGGCAGGAGGGTGATACCCCCCCCCCTCAATCCCCAAACCACCCTACTCCGCTCGTGAGGGATCAGGGGCGGGCGGAGTCCCTCTGGGGTGGGCTGGCCGGGGAGGCTAGGAATGCCGCGGAGAAAATAGAATCTGATAACATCTGGGTGAGACCACCGCCCTATGCGCCTCTGAATGGCACTGACCGGGAAGAGAAAGGGAGGGGCGATGATGTTCTTGGTGAAGATAAGGAAGGAATGCAAGGTTTAATGAATACACGTGGGCAGGAAGATAAGGACAACAAAGAAGAGAAAGGCGGTATGGACATTCAAAAGGGGAAAGCCAATCAGAGCATTTACCCGGTAATATGCCCGCATTCTCCACCAATGGAAAGTGAGGAGGAGGAGAATGGGAGGGATAGTCTGAAAGGGGAGGCGGAAGCGACTAAGGAGTGGAGGATCAATCAGAATGTCCGCCTACAAACACGCCCCTATAGAGTAAACTCCTCCCCGGTCAGACGAGGGGGCGAGTCGAAGGGGAGGGAATTGCCCGATTACAGACAAAGTAGGAGGGGTCGAAGTCCCAAAAAGGAAAGTAGGCGGGACAGGAGCCCAAAGAAAAAACACCAGAGCCTGGAAGTGACTAGTGAGTCGAGCTCCGATCTTGAGTCGGATACAGATGGGGACGACTGGCTCACGGCTGATTTAAACTCAGATGAAAATGAGATAAAAATTGGAACTCGATATAATACTGCTCATAGCAAAAAAGGAATACGAGAGGATAAAATTCCTCTTACGGATTGGAGGAAAATAAAAATTGCATGTGCAGATTGGGCCCCCTCAGCCGCGCTAGCATACCCGGTTAGAGTAATGGGAGATGGTGATGGGGCACGAAGAGTGTACTCTCCTATAAATCCTAAAGATATACAGGCGATCATTAAGGCGATCGCTGATAAGGGGCTTAATTCTGCCATGGTCTCTACTTTAGTAGATGGCATCTTCGGAGGAGATGACATGCTCCCATTTGATATAAAACAAACCTGCAGGCTGATTTTTGATGGTGCAGGGATGATAGTTTTTAAACAAGATTGGGAGGACAACTGCGTGAGACAATTGGCTCAGATAACAGGGGCGGACCACCCATTGTATGGTTCTAGTTTACAACGATTGATGGGAACGGATCCAACAATGATCACACCTCAAGCGCAGGCTCTGGGCCTGCGAGCCCATGAGGTGATGACAACCACCCGTGCAGCTAGGGAAGCTATTCGCACAGCTTCTAAGGTTATTGCCAAGCCGTCCCCATGGTCAACTATAAAACAAAATGAGAGTGAGAGTTTCGCGCAGTTTGTGGATCGCCTTCAAGCGGCGATTGACTCTTCCTCCCTGCCTGCAGAGGCAAAGGGTCCGGTAGTCGCAGACTGTTTACGCCAACAATGCAATGCCAGCACTAAAGAAATTTTACGATCGCTGCCGGTGGGGTCGAGTTTGGCAGACATGATTAGACATGTCGCGAAAGAGGAACATTTAGTCCCGATCCAAGCGGCCGTCCATACCGCAATAGCTAACATAATGGCATGTTCTAAATGCGGCCAAGCAGGCCATATCATGGCAAATTGCCCTCAATTAATGAATCCACCCACGATACCTACCTCACGTCAGATATCACCTAAAGGTCCATGTTGGTGCTGCGGCAAGAACGGACATCATGCAAAGGAATGTAAATCGAAGAGTCAGGGAAACGGGAGGGGGAGGAGGCGCCTGAGCCGTGCACAGCTTCCTCCCGTACGAGATATGAGGCGGCTCAACCTTGTCAATCCTGGGTGGGATCCGGTGCCCCCGAACCTGCCACCAAACTATATCAACCCCCGAGGGGGCCAGATATTCTCGAAACCATTGCCCCCTCAGGAAACGATCAACATTACAGCTCAACAAATGGGAAATCAGCCAACTCAACCTGCGCAGCAGGGACAGCCTTCAGGGAGCGGGGCCCCAGGGTGGCCTTGGCAATAAGATGTGATAGTCCACCGATAGTGTGGGGAATTTGTTCCCTTTATGACGCACCCAATAGCACTACTATCAACGTCCCCTTCTTAATTGATACGGGTGCTGATGTAACAGTTATTTCTGAAACGAATTGGCCCTCGGGATGGAAATTGGAGGAAGCCCCCATGGTAGGTGGGGTTGGGGGAATGACTCGAGCCCAAAAGAGTACCCAGTTAATAGCAATTACGCTCCATACTGAGAGGGGACCAGAAAAAACTATTGCCCTTTTCCCATATGTCATGTCAAAAGTCCCACCCCTATTGGGAAGGGACGCGTTAGCATTATTAGATGCTAGAGTGACAAATTTGTTCATGATAAGGACTGCGGCAGCATATCCATTTCCACCAATTAGACTAATGTGGAAATCGTCTGACCCAGTATGGGTTGAGCAGTGGCCATTGTCGAAGCCTCGAATGGAAGCTCTTTTAGAGTTGGTCAATCGTGAGCTACAACGAGGTCACATTGAGCCTTCCACCAGTCCATGGAATACTCCAGTTTTCGTAATACCTAAACGAAACAGTACAGAATACCGCCTTCTCCATGATTTACGTGAGGTAAATAAGAGAATTCAGCCCATGGGTCAGGTTCAAACGTTGTTACCCATGAATTCTATGATACCGAAAGGGCAACCATGTGCGATCCTTGACATCAAAGATTGTTTCTTTTCAATACCTCTGCATGATGACGATAAGGAGCGATTTGCCTTTTCTGTCGTATTTCCGAATAGTCAACAACCTAATCTACGTTTTCAATGGAAGGTGTTACCCCAAGGGATGGTTAACTCGCCTACTATTTGTCAGATCACGGTGGATCGGGCGTTAGCACCAGTCCGACGCAGTAATCCAACTGCGACCATCATCCAATATATGGATGACATCTTGATTGCCGCACCGTCAGGTAGCCAAGTAGATCAGTTAGTATTAACGGTTTCAGAAACTTTGCAGGCAAATGGGTTTGAGATCGCGAGCTCGAAAGTTAAAAAGGGGCCATGTGTAAGCTTTTTGGGAACTGAAATCACAAGTTCATATATAACCCCTCCTCAAGTAAAGATCCATCGAAACATCAAAACGCTCCATGATGTGCAACAATTGGTGGGGTCCTTACAATGGCTCCGTAATATCATTTTAATCCCACCAAAAATCATGGCTCCCCTATATGATCTCTTGAAAGGGAAGCAGCCTTGGGAAAAGAAAGTTTTAACAACCGAGGCAATGGATTCTCTTGATTTTATTGAGCAACAGATGTCTTCTAGTATGCTCGCTAGATGGAGCCCTGCTATACCAATTGACTTGTATGTGCACTTTACAACAGGGGGAGGAGTAGGGGCGCTAGCCCAAGGTCCCCCTGAAAAAGCTCAACCAATACAATGGATAGTTTTAGGAAAACCGTCACGCGCATTCTTTTCAGGAATCGAGTGTCTTGGCAACCTCATTATGAAAGGCAGAAAACTTGCATTGAGACACTTAGGCGTTGAACCCGCAAAAATATATCTACCCTTTCGTAAGCAGCTGTCGATACAATCAGTAGTGATGTCAGAACACCTTGCTATAGCCCTTGCTGGATTCGGTGGAGAAATACAATATGCCGTGAAGCCCCCCTGGACTCAGTTGCTGACAATTGTTGATCTTGACCTTCCTCAAAAGATCATAGACCGGCCTCAACCGGGACCAACGATCTTTACAGACGCGTCCTCAATAACTTCAACCGCAGTAGCTGTGTGGCAGTCGGGAGAAGAATGGCATTGTACCAAAATGACCGATCGTACACTCTCGGTCCAGTTACTTGAAGCATCTGCCGTAGCATTAGCATGTGGGCTATTCCCCACAGAACATCTTAACATAGTCACTGATTCTTTGTTTGTAGCTAAATTATGCTTGGCTATGTCGAGACCTGGTGTGTCAACATCTACAGCGGCCTTAATGCTGGAAAAAGCACTATATTCTCGACAGGGTACCATATCGGTCATCCACGTTAATAGCCACAGCCCGGTTAAAGGCTTCTTTCAAAAGGGCAATGATAAAGCAGATGCAGCCGCCAAAGGATTGTGGACTTTAAGGGATGCTCGTTTGTTACATGAGTCCCTTCACATTGGAGCTAGAGCACTGGCTAAGAAATGTGGTGTCTCAATTACAGATGCGAAACATGTAGTCGCTACATGTCCTCATTGCCAGAAAGCTCCCCTTTGGTCCAGTGGAGTTAATCCTCGAGGCCTCAAAGCCTCCGAAGTATGGCAGACAGATTTCACGCATTGCCAGTTGTTGAAACCTCGGGCTTGGCTAGCAGTGACTGTAGATACATTTAGCGGAATGATCGTAGCCACACAACATCTAAAGACTAATTCCAAAACAACCATCCAGCATTGGCTGACAGCGATGGCGTGGCTCGGTGTTCCTAATCAGATCAAAACGGACAATGGACCAAATTTTGTCTCTAAATCTGTGCAAGCCTTTGTTCAGAAGTGGGGCATTACTTTGTTACATGGTATCCCGTATAATAGTACGGGCCAGGCCATCGTTGAACGTGCGAACCAAACTTTGAAATCAAAACTAGAGGTGCTAGCAAAGGCAGAAGGTTTTGATAATGCCATCCCCTCAGGAGACCAAGTACGACTTCTTGCAACAGCTCTATTAGCCTTAAATCAGTACCCTAGAGGTGAAGAGGTAAATAGCCCGGCCCAGAAACATTGGGCCACAAGGGCTATGGAGGAAGGCCCATTGGTCAGAACCAGAAATGAACTGGGTGAATGGGAACAGGGGTGGAGGTTGGTTCTTACGGGGCGAGGATATGCAGCTATTAAAAAAGATGGTAGAATTAAGTGGTGTCCACTCAAGTCCATCAAACCAGATCTTCAGATTAGCGATAATGGCAATAGTAATAATAATAATAACAACAACAATAGTAGTGGAATTAAACTAACAAAAACTGTAAGTTATTGTTCACAGGATCAATTTATTGGGCGCCCTCGTAATTCGTACACTCCGATGAGCAACAGGGACGACGGAGCAGTAGAGGCCCCAACAGAATCAGAGAAGCCTGTACTGACAGCCGCATCAACAGAACCTAGACGTCGGCAGAACAACTTTCGTAGAAAGGATCTGCGACATCTTTGCGTACTTCTAATTCTAGGGTTTGTTATTATGGGAGAAGCAAGATCAAATTATAATCACCATCAGCCATTCAGGTGGGTCCTGCGGGACCCAACAAATAATCGAGTATTAAAGGAAAATATAACAGCAGGGGCTCCGACTTTTACGATTACATTCGGAGCCCTATTTCCTGGAGTAGCAGGCCCCGTGGCAACGAACCCAAATATTAGGAGACACGGACAAACATATGGGGAAATATATTGGTGCCCAGGTTCAAATCCAGGGAAAAGTTATTGTAACTACCCTGGGTATTGGTTTTGTGGATATTGGGGTTGTGAGACTATAGTGACAGGTAATAAATGGACACCAGAAAGAAAGGATGAATTTTTACGAGTGAGCTGGGGATCTAACCGTTTCCAGCTGGTTTTGGAAATTTTAAATCCGGGTGATTCAGGATGGCTTTTAGGTAAGATGTGGTCTCCGTTTCTTCAGAGAAGTTACAAAGATATGGGAGTACTTGTGCAGATCATTAAGACTGTACCCCAGGCACCTCAAGCTATTGGGCCAAATCTAGTCCTTAATCCACAGATGCCTAAACCTGTAAGATATGACACTACGACTGCTGTTAGAAAAGCGACTCCTACTGATGTTGAAATTTTGACAACGTTTGATCCTAAACTACCCCCTTTATGGAAATTACTAAATTCGACATACCAAATATTAAATTCAACAAATCCAAAGATGACGACACATTGTTGGCTTTGTTATGATGTACGACCCCCTCTTTATGAGGCAGTGGGTATACCTTCTGAACCAAAATGGGTGAGTGGGCCTAACCCGATACAGTGTTTGTGGAGCGATTCTCAAAACAAACAGGGAGTAACAATGCAGCAAGTGTCAGGGCAAGGTGCATGTGTTGGTGTAATACCTCTTGAAAAAAGAAGTCTATGTAAGTTTGAGATTATGCAAGACAGACAACAACTTAATAAAAACAACGGAGAAATAGCTGATTGGTTAGTCCCGGCTACTAATACAAAATGGATATGTTCAAAGGCCGGAATTACTCCATGTATATCTATTAGGAAACTTAAGATAAAAGCCGAATTTTGTATACAAGTATTAATTATTCCGAGAATTATATATCACCCGGAGGAATATGTTTATGATCATTTGACTTCTTCAACCTTGCACCATGTACAAAAGCGAGAACCTTTTACCGCTCTGACCATAGCTACCCTATTGACCATAGGAGCTGCGGGAGCAGGAACAGGAATAGCTTCATTAGTTGAGCAGAATCAAAAATTTCATTCCCTTAGAATGGCAGTGGATGAGGATCTTACTCGAATTGAGAAATCAATCAGCGCTTTAGAACAATCGCTGAGTTCATTGTCGGAAGTAGTTCTCCAAAATCGTAGAGGATTAGATCTCTTGTTTTTACAACAAGGAGGATTATGTGCTGCTTTGGGGGAAGAATGCTGTATATATGCAGACAACACTGGTGTCGTTCGTGATACTATGGCCAAACTCCGGGAAGGTTTAGAAAAAAGAAAGAGGGATAGGGAAGCCCAGCAAGGATGGTTTGAGTCGTGGTTCAACCATATGCCGTGGCTAACCACCCTCATTTCTACGCTAATGGGACCAATTATACTGTTCATGCTAGAGTTGATTTTTGGACCATGTATATTGAACAGGCTTGTGCTGTTTGTTAAGAGTCGACTAGAAAAAGTTAACATAATGTTAGTAGAACGTCGACAGTTGCTTTGAGAACACAACATTAGTATATAATCTTAGTTTGATAATTTTTATATAGAAAGGAATGTTCTACAACTAATGAATTTCTTTTATTTTCTATTTGTTCGATATGTTCTATGTTTTATATAAGCTTTTTATTGTAACTTTTTAGTTCGTTATGCTTTATCAACTAAATCACACGCAATAAGGGATTTTTAGTCACTTTAGATGCTACTAACCTAATGTGCCTTGTATTTTATATTTTTAAACTTTTATACTTCTGCCCATTTACTTTAAGCATAGGGAGGGGGAAAATGTGGTAGGCAGGGTCCGGCGGCCGGAAGATATCGCGTTGTACGGAAAGATAAGCTAGGGTCCGGCGACCGGAAGATATCGCGTTGTACGGAAAGGTAGAGCCTCCCTCCCTGCAACCAATCAATATGGATCTCTGACGTAAGCAGGCGGAAGTGACGAGGTAAACCCAGGTTATATAAGGCAGTGTAACCTTTGAATAAATGCCATTTTGCCTCCACCACATTGGTGTCTGTGTGCTGATGGACCAAGCAACCTGGGATTGGTTGCTGTGCTGTTCCTGAACCAGGTCGCCACGCCTTGAGAAAGGCAACACCATCCCTTTGTTACTCACCCCACGGGCCCTTCCCACTCACCGCATTAACCCCAGAGAGCTGCTGGCCCATCATCATGACAACGATAGAGGCGAGCTGCCATCGCAAGCCTCTGAAGGTGCACAGGGTGACTGCAGCCAAATGCCCTTCTTCCTTTTCTGACCAGTCTTCTAGGCTTATTTCATCTAGCTCATCATCCACATCATCGCAGCCTCTCAGCTTCTGCAGAGCTAGTTGGGAAAGGAAGGTATGTTATGGACCCCAGAGAGCAGGTCTACAAGTGAGCTCTCCTGCTTCAAATCAAGACAGAACAATATGGGCTGCAGTTCTTCCACGGTGGGAAGTCAGGGATTCATATACGCAGAGAAAGGAGCAATGTTGCAGGAATTCCATCCACCAGCAACATGTCAGTGAAGAATTTCACACTCGCTTGCTTCACTGCCGACTGCTGTCAGTCATGTCTCACAGTCAGATCTATCCCATTCCACCTCCCCTTTCGTTAAAAGGATGATGCTGTACCTTGTCGTGCTTGCTCTTCATTGCCCTTTTGTATCAGCAGATATCTGGGACTCTCAGGGAAAAAGGGCAATGTAAGGAGCTGAATTAGTGATGGGATGCCAGTGAGCCCCAGCAGCACAGGCCAGCCTGCAACAAGTGAGACAAAATGACAACTGTGAGAAATCTTTCCCCAGTGGAGCCCGCTGACAAGTCCTGAGCCAGGGCTTTACCTTTGGCATTCCCAAGGATCACGTCGAGACCAAGGATCTGAGCTACGAGGATCCCAACAGCGATGAAGAGCTGGGGTACTATCCCAATAGCACCTCTCAGATTTTTCGGGGACACTTCTCCAAGGAACATGGGAACCACACTGGAAGCCAGACCTAGTAGTTAGAGAACAATGTTAGACATGCAGCTGCCTGACATCAGCACACTCACCATCTTCAGTAAAAAGCCTTGTTCCCATGTGAGACCAAAGTGATCCTTGCTGGACCACAGGACATGTGGAAACCTCACGCTCAAACCCTTCTGCTCCAGCTGGAGATTTAATGTCATCTTCTGGCCAGTGAATAAGCTGTGTATGTTTTCCTCACTCCTCAGTGGAACATGGGGACACAAAGCACATGGCATCAGTTCACTCAGCAGGTGGAGAGCTACAAAATCCATCGCTGCATCTGGTGCCCTCAGAAAGGCCCAGGAATCTAGCTTTTTCTGGGAGCCGTTAGATAAATAAGTTTATACCACTACCTCTCCGTTCCTAAGTAATGCTGTCCCTTTGCCAAGGCTGTCGATATTACACCCAAACCTGGCTTTGCACACACTCAGTACAGTACTGCATGGGGCACCCAGACATTCTGGGCTTCTCTTCCATATTCCTGTAGCTCTAATACAGCCACTTATGACAGCAACTCACACACACCCTGCTCCTTGGCTTCCCACTATCTTTGCAATAAAGCTAGTGGCTCTGAACCCTTCACTCCCCCTTTTAACATGTCTTTTCTCCTGCAGGAAGATCAGTCAGTTCCAGGACTGGATTACTGGGTCTGGCATTGTCTCCAATGTCTTTGACTTAGAAGGATTATTCTGTCCCTGATTATGTGGAAAAAAAAAAAAAAACCACGCACGTGCCAGGCTGTCTGCTTTAAGATTTCTGGGAAAATGTATTATTATTAGCAGGTTTCCTGGGTGTTGGAGCTCCAGTGCCTAGCAGATGCTTATTGCAGAGGATAGCTCCTCTGTACATCTTAAATTCCAGTCTCACTGCCATTGTTTACTAGACATCTTTAGTACTTCTGCAACATGCAGATGACAACTGTTATTCAAGCAAATCAGCATTGTTATGGAAATGTATAGCTAAAATATGCTACCTGTGAAACCATCTGTTCTGAGAATAAAAAACCTTTACACAGCCAAGAATATATTGCTCTCCCTTTACCATCCAAGCTCTCACTTACCAGCATATATTCCCATAAGAAAACATGAAAAGATGATTACTTCAAAGGTTTTTGCTAGTTCTGAGGTTCCCATAAGGAGTGCAGCAACAATGGAGAAGAGGTTATTTATCACCAAAGTACCCTTTCTGCAAAGTAATAGGGAAGGAGACAGATTCAGTTTATTTTTTTTAAGGCCCCAATACCAGTCAGATGCCCTCTGTGTTATGCTGTCCAAAACTCAAATGAATCACTACCCCAAAGACTAATCAAAGAGAAAATGGTGATTGTCCCATTTTTTTCCTGCAGGGAATGAAGGCTTCAAAAAAGAACTGAAGTTTCTCAGGAAACTCGAGCAGCAGAAGCCGGGCCTGATCTCAGATCCCAACCCAGGACTTTCACCGTTGCTCTCTACCTGGCTCAGTGCCCAGCATAGAGCCTGGCCTTGACCATACTGAAACCATATAAATTCTTCTACATGTGAGAGACAACGTGTATTGCTGAGTCCAGCAACTAATCCCCAGCCCATCTGCCTTGCAATCGAGGTGGTGACACAGTCACGCTCCTCACGGGCTTGGCAAGCTGGAGTGACCTGTGAGGCAAGTCTTATCTGAACCCATCAAACTGCTGGTGAAGGATGTTAAACACCACTGTCACGTACCGGCCACAGTTGTTGACCAGAGGCCACACCATGAGCGATCCAAAGAAGCCACCCAGAGGGAACATGGACACAGTAAGAGACCAGAGCAGCGTCTGGAAGCTACTGTCCATCGGCACTCCGTGCCTGTTGAAGTAGGTTTTGCTGTAGAAGTCCTGCATGTACTGGAACAAAATACAGAGCATGTTTAGCACAGTAAGTAAAATTTTCATGGTGAAAAAGCTAGTTAACAACAAATGCCATAAAGCTTTAAACAAATGTCTTCATAAAAACCAGAATAGCTGAGCTGGAGAATGAATGCAAGAGAGGGATGGAGGAGCCTGGACTAAACTGTTACTACATGCTATCCTGCCTTATAGGATTTGCCTGGTTTCCAGAAGGGAAGACATTCCTCATGCCCCGTCTCTGCTGGGCAAAGTCCAAACAGTAGAGTTATACACCTTAACACCTCCCTTCCCTTTCCGGGGGAACCACTTCTCACCAGGTGCCCGGTGACTCAAAGCCTCTGCCCTCAAACACCCATCATCTACTGTCACGCTCCTGCCTTGTTCTGTTTGTAAACCTGCTCCTGGGTCATGGTCCAACCTACCGGGGCTGGAGGATTGATCACGGACACATTATAGCCATACTGGAAAGAAGATCCAAACCCAGATATCAGCGATACCAGCACAAGCGTCAGTGTCATCTTCTGCAGAGGGGAAAGAAAACACACAAACAACACCGTAGAAGCAGGTTTGGCTTTTAGGCATAAATGGCATTCAGTAAAAATAAAGAAATACCCTAAGACTTGCCTTCTGTGTTTTTCACTTCATGTTACAGTATAAAGAAAGCCCAATGGGTTGGTTTCATATAACTCATTTTGTTCTGCTTGATTTGCACATAGTCATAACAGTAATTCATTCTACCCTTTCCTGGTATTGATGGATCATTTGGATGATGAATAATTTTGAAGTTATCATGCTTAAAATACCACCCCGCAGGGAAAAAAAAATGTATGCAATTATTCTTTTTCCAACATGCAAATTGGTTAGTGAAATAACACAGGATATTGGCACAAGAAAGCTTTAAAAGGAAAAGATTTTGCATGAAGTGGCAAAATCCCTTTCCCGTTCATTTGTTCTGCTTTCACATGCTGGCTTGTTCTGCCTCCCACATTTCAGGATCAAGCTGTCTATGGATCTAATCCCATTGTCACTTGTCACTGAAGCCAATTAGAACTTAATGCAAGTAGCCCAGTGAGGGTTTGGTTGGGGGGTACAGGAGCAGCATTTCGCCGTTCAACAGAAGGGTGAAATTGCCATCCGGAGTAGGATCAAACACAAACCATGTTTGTGGGTACACAGTCCTCAGGGTTACAAGCAACTTGTTTTTCACAGCCATTTAGTTACTATTCAGTCCTCAGGCTGGCCTGACTGTGTTGACTGAACTGTTTTGGTTGTCAGGGTTGGTTTTTTTTTTATAGCTCACTAATGTATCTTATTGCTGCTACATCAATACAGTCATTTTTCATTCAAATGCATACAATATTATGTCACCATCATGTCTGCAAGGTTTTATGTCCCAACACTCAGCCCAGGTCCCATATGAAGGATCTGTCACTTCCCTGACTGAACGTTTGTTCAAATAGCTGCTGGTACTCCTTATATTCCTCATATTCCTCTGAAGCTCTAGCAGATCACCTCCGGAGATCGGCAGAGTTTAAGGCGCTGCAAGAGATCAAAATTCAAGTCCATCTCAGAGTAAGGATCAGAAGGAAGCTGAGGCTTCCAGCTATATTTATTTTAATATTTCTTTCTTATTCCAGCTATATTCTATATTTTTTTTTACAGTAGACTGTTGACATTCTCACATTGGTGATGAAAAGTAGGCTGCCTTGTTCTCATTAAACAAATCCCAGGAGCTCAGAAGAGCCACTGGTGTTAATGATTCACATTCAGCACTTTTAGGAAAACATCTGGCACACATGAACATCACATTGTGCAAGATGCCACAAAGGCAGCCCCCATCCCGAAGCATCTGCAGCCTAAACCTGATTAGAAATTACAAAAGAAAACTCACACACAGAAGGGGACAGTTACACAGAAGTTACGTGGGAGGTCAGCTGCAGACAAAGAAGATCATGAGACCCAGTGCAACGCTGTGCTGCAGATAGACATAAACTGGGTTCAAGAACATACACGTCTGCTCTCCCTGTGAGATCAGTTGTGGATATGTTAGCCCAAAAGATCTTGATCTTGCTCCTCTACAAGTACCTGCAGATCTCAGACAGCTTGCTCTGCATCTCTGTGGGAAGCTGAAGTTGGGAGTGTTAGAGTCCAGCATACTTACCCTCTTTGAACCTCCACTGTTGTCAGAGTTCTTGGGCTTATTTCCTTTCAACTTCATTTTGGTGCTTGAATCTCAGACACCGAGTACAGGCTTTTGTAGCCAAAACAGACAACGCAAGGGATGGCAACGCCCTAGACAGAAAAAACCGCTCTGACTTTTCAGAAAACATCCCATCAAGAAGCTCTATCAGCCAAAGTTGTTCTTGTCTGATCGTTCCCTTACTCTGCGTGACTCCCTCGTGTCTTCCCTTTCCTTTCCTTGTCCAAGTCCGTCGCCGCTAGATCAGATGTTCTTTTGCCAGATCCTGACTCAAACAGGTCCTTCCTAGCTACAGGAGAAACAGGCTCATCAGGTCAAATGGAAGGGGCAGACTTACTGCAAAAACTGCTAAATGAGCTGTTTTCCCCCAGCTATACCTATGTCAACGAGTCTGTAGCAACCGAGCTGCAGCTCCTTCCAGCTGCAGCTCCTGGGCAGCTGTGGACAGCATAGCCAGGGAGGCTCCCTGGCAACTGCAACATTCCAGGGAACATGGGGCAGTGTTAGAGCTGCCTT
This sequence comes from Strix uralensis, assembly GCF_047716275.1. Taxonomy (NCBI): domain Eukaryota; kingdom Metazoa; phylum Chordata; class Aves; order Strigiformes; family Strigidae; genus Strix; species Strix uralensis. Next base: position 26,310 of record NC_134008.1, read on the forward strand.
GGCAACAGCCAGGGCAACAGAACTGGCATTAACCCTCCCTGCAACCACAAATTGCCTATCTGCCCTTGGGCTCACATACTGCTCTGCTTGTCCTACCTTACAGGACCGACTTGCTCAGGGCGCTTTTGCAGTTCGCAGCGATCAGGTTCATCCTCTCACATTTGTGTGTTGACAGCTCGCAGAACAGTTTTTCCACCAAATCACATTAGTTCCTTTCCCTCTACATGCAAGGTATGCCACGTGTTGCTGGCTTAGTATTAACCTCCTACACTACGAGACTACTTTGAACAGTCCAGGACTTGGTTAATAGCCGACTACCATTTCTAGAGTTTATCAGAGAAATGCAAAGTTCACAGATACCTCCAGCAACCAGAGAAATTTGAACCAAACCTTTTTGTTATTGGTCTGTCTGTAACAGCCAGCTTAAAAAAATGGATCCTCTTGGGCAACAGGAGTTGTTCATGTTTCTTTCATGCATTCTTTGACTGGTTGCAGCCTCCCTTCCTCCAGGTGAAAGCATCCTGCTCTAAAAATAGGAAGGGGAACAGAGCCCTGTTGCTTTGAGGGTAGTGGAACTCAGTCCCTAGACTTCTCGTCATTTGTCTTTTATTGCATTTGTTGTAAGTTAACGTCCTCAAGGATGCCGTTTGCTAGGGTACCATGACAGTGGATAACACCTCACTCCTGTGACTTTTAGGAACTACTCCTGCTTCAGTCCTACCTGTCATGTGGCATCTTAACCGAAGAGAGATGCCAACCAGAATATTCATTTCACCCATCAGTCACCTTTCCCCACCTTCCCCTCTGCATTGCCACTGAGAGGATGTGGCGAGCTGGCACTAACCAAGACACTCTGAGCTAGCTCAGCTTTTCCCATGCTGCCTTCAAACATTGCTCAAAGCACCCCAAAATGAATGGGACAGGCCATCGCTCACTCAGCAGCCAGTTTAGTTCTCACCTTCACAGATCTTCAGTCAGAAGAGGGAAGCTGGAAAGTAAACCGTTCTGCCCCAGGGGTGGGGAAGCTGCAAGGAGGACAAACTTCTTTCATGAAATTCCTTTTCTTTAAAGACAGTATCATTCTTCTGGGAGCTCTTGGCAGAATGACAGCCACTCTGATACTCAGTAATTATAAGAGAGAAGAATTCTTTATCATGGTCTTTAAACTCCTTCCCTGAGCTTGAAGAAATAATCTTGACACATACAGAAATCAAACAGGACATGTATGTTTGCCATCAGAAATCCTTCATCAGAGGAAATATTTGCTTACTGCAGCAGAACATTTTGAGTATTTGCCATTCACAGCAAGAAACTGGTAACAACATCCATAAGGTAACTGGCACTGGGATGATCTTGGAAGAGCTCAATGAAGGGAGACAGGATGGTGAATGAACTTCTTGGACTTTCAAAGCAATTGCAAGGGTGTAACTTCTTCAACAGCCGAGATCCTGTTGGACTTGGGCAGAGAACAGAGCCAGTAACAAGAGAACCAGTTTTACAGGCATTTTACAAGCACATTTTCAATTTCAGCTACAGCACATATTAAGCTTCTTACATCTGCTCTTCACCCCAGAGTGCCTTTGCCTGCAGACATTAACTCAGCTCTGCATCTTCTCTCCTCTGCACTTGTCCACCACGTGCTAAGAGTTCCCATGCGCGTGTGCAGGGAACTACTCACACTCAGCCCAATTGTCTGTGCTCAAAGCCGGATCCTATGAAATCCTGATATCTCTGGCAAAATAATTCAGAGGGGAGGCTTATCTTCCAGAACAAATCTGCTGGAGAACATTAGCAGTGAGCTATACAAAAGTGATGGTTAGGAGCTGGCAGTAAGCCATGCTGCAGTAGGCAGACCACAATGCTTGCAGTAAGGAGACTTATTAGGGGACATCCCACAGTAAATGTCCAAGAGAGTGACATTAGCAGCATTTTTACCTGCATTTGGGACAGAATTGCATGTTCAGTCAAGGCTAATTCAGTATCATACGCAGTCCTGAGCTACAATTGGGACCTCAAGGTGAAACAATAATTCAAGTAACAAATTATTTGCCTGAAAATAAGTCGTATACAGATAATGCTTTATCAGCTGCATAAATGGCTCCCAGTCAGTTAAGCAAGAGGCAGATATACCAGTGTGATCCCCCAGCAATAGGAAAGGGGATTGCCACAAAAGAAGCACACTCTGCAGGTAAACAGTAGCAGACATGAGGCTCTGGAACTAAGAGGTGAATGAGACCCTATTTTCACGGCATAAAAGCAATGCTAGGTAGCATCCTGCAAGCCTTCTTCCTTTTCCATTGCTTTCCTCAAAGACCATTTTAGAAGAGGCTCAGCCACACAGATGCGTGAAATAAAAACAGAGGAGCAGACAGATCTGTAAACTTACCATATCAAGATCTGATAAGTTGGTCTGGGAAGTGTCTGGTCCTTTCTCTATTGGCAGGGTTGTGTGACCCAGAAGATGTTTCAGAAAGTGTTGGAATGTTTGGATATTAAATCTCCATCTTCACTTTGTTCAAGCAGAAGCACCTGACTGTCCAAATACCCACACTGCCCTCTTGGACCTCAGTGGGTTCATTTTTCTATCCAGGACAGAAATAGTGACTGTGCCAGCCAAGACCTGCCTTTTGCCAGCTCATGCCACCCTCCATTGATTTCTGCAGTTCCCTATCAGGCTGCACGGACTACAAGATAGGTGGAATTCAGTGCAGCACAACAGACATTCACACTGCTTCTAAGCAGCAGGAGTGACTTATATTATGAAGCCCAAAGTCTTACAAATATTGGGTTTGGCAGCATTGAAGTACTCTGGTGTCATCTCTGTAACTGTTCTTCATGATGAGAAGGTAATAGTGGCACAACCAGAAATTACTTTTCTAAGGTGCTCCTCTGCTTTAGCAACAAGATGATTTATCCTTTTCTTGCAAATAGATGGTTCGTTAAACACACACTTCTAGGTTTTAAAGTAAAACAGACATCACCCAAATCCTCCTGTACTACAGAACCTTGGTTCACTCCTAGAGCCAGGGATCATCTCGTACAATTAGACTCAAGTTTTGGGAAAAAGACAAAAAAAGGGAAAAAAGGATTTTGCAGTGACCAAATCAGCATCAACAGTACTGATAAGTAGTGTAACAGTACTGATAGTATTCGTAGCTGAGGGGTGAACTCACAAAGCTCTGACCAACCTGGGAAAAGAGCACTAAATCACCTGATCTACCTGGTACTGAAGATACTACAGAGTGACAAGCCAGTTCCCACCAAGCAACTTCAGTTACACACCTTTAACCACACTGGTCACTATGTCCCATCTGCCATAACTTGACCCAAACATTTTACACACTTGCCCAAGGGAACAGCATCTTGCAGACAGAAAGACAATGTCTGATGTCTAGTGTCAGAGGATGCTTTATATGAAGTTCCCCTTCAGCGTGTCCATTACAGACACTGCCCATCCGACTCATCCTTAACCCCACAGTCAGCTCTGCAAGCACAGCACCAGCCCAACAGCACTTCTGCCAGGGTCAGTTTATGTCCACCAGCGTGTTTCTGAGACGCAGAAGACCAAGCTGTGCCCCAAATACATTAGTGGAGCATCCATTTTACGTCAGGCTTAACCCTCAACCCTCTTCCCTGAGAATCTCACCTCAGCAGCTGGTTGTACTTGGCTAGACGCTCAGATCGGCAAGGGGCACCGGTTTTGATCTGAAATGGAAATCAGAAAGTTAGTAAGGAACTATAATAGATATAAGGCCACAGATGCCAACACAAGACTACCCTATTCTGTTGAGTAACAAGCAAAATCACAAGCTTTATTTCAGTATCAGATTCAAGGTATCTGTATACTCAAACAGGACAGGGCTTGGGAGCAAGTGTGTACATTTGCCAACAACTTCAGTAGCAGAAAATCCCAATACATCCACTGGAGTTGGCCAAGTTTTTTTAAATTATTGGTTAAAAGGTGAGTTTACGTAAGGTAACATGCTCCCTTCTCACACTCCTCTTAGACAAATCAGCTTCCTATATACAGAAAAAACAAACATGCATGCCTTAAGTCAGAGCAGAGCCTATCTAGTGTGCAGCATGGCTTCATCACCGTATTATCCCATCAAGCAAAAAGGGAAACTACAGCAGGTACAGATACCCACCTGGCCAGTGCAGAGACCAACTACCAGATCAGCAATGAAGGTGTCTTCTGTTTCTCCAGAGCGATGACTCACCATCACACCCCAGCCATTGGACTGGGTGAGCTTGCAGCTACAAGAGATGAACAGATAAGGCCCCAGACCATCCCTACTTGCTTAGCAGCCTTTGCTCGAGTGATCCTCGCTTTGGCAAGACAGACCTGCCCTTTGGTACACGTTAGGCTTTGGATCACATGACAATGCCGTGATAAAGAGCTGCTTTTACACACACTTCAACCCAGTGAAGTTGTTTGAGGTGCCTATATGACTTCAAGACCACAAACGTACAGGTTTACCTGTCAGTATCCTCTATTAGTTAACAACTGTTCTCCCTTCACAGATGCCCCATCAACAGATCCCTATTCCACTAGCTCTGGTCTGTACGTTCATGTCCCTCAATTGGGCAATCCCCCTCCATGACACGGCCAAGAGGGGAGAACTTACGCTTGCCAGAGACTCTGTCACAGAGCCAATCTGGTCGACCTTAAGGAGGAGGCAGTTGCAGGCTTTCTCCTCCACAGCCTTGGCAATCCGCTTTGGATTGGTCACAGTCAGATCATCACCCACCACCTGGATACCAACACTGCCAGTGAACTTCTTCCAGGCAGCCCAGTCGTCCTCGTCAAACGGGTCTTCGATGGACACCACTGTAGAGGGACACAAGGAGCAGTGTTGTATTTATCACAACGCCACCCTGAAAGGTCTTGTTTGAAAGCAGTGGTACTGAAGTGTTGCAGCCAAGTACTACCCACCGCAGAGAACATTCCTAAGCCTCCTAAAAGGCTAGCTGCTTGGTCTGCTCTTGATCCCTCTTGTAAGGGAGGCTGCATCCTAGCTCCTCCCTTCAGCAATCGACCCCTATTCACCATTACTACTGTGCTTCTTGTTGACGAACAACTTACCAGGGTAGTTCTTGACAAAGCCCTTGTACAGGTCAGCCAGATGATCAGGAGAAATATATCTGCTGGGATCATCAGGAGATTTGAAGTCCAGGTCATACTTTCCATCACGGTAGAACTCGGAGGCAGCCACATCCATGCCAATGACCACCTTCTCGGAGTAGGCAGCCTTGCTGATAGCAGTCTTCAGCAACTCCAGAGCTGAAACATGACAAAGTATTATTTCTGAGTTCCCAACAAACACCTTAACTCAAAAGCTAGTCATTTACCCACAACAGTATATTCACTTGCCAAAGAATCTCCATTACCCCCTAAGGAAAGCACAAAGGCCACAGAACAGGTTCTTAAAATCTCCCACTTCTGAACTGACTGGAACAAGACATTACTTTAATACTTCTTTTAGCTTGTTAATACCCTTGAGACACCATTATGGGATTCATAATCTCTTCAGGCAGGACTACATATCAGCCCAGAAAGCTTAATACTAGATACTACATCCTCTTTCAGCTTTATGCATGTGGGCAGGAAGCAGGGACTGCAGTTTAATCCCTTTTAGCTCCAGATCAGGTGCTGACCACAAAAGCATCTGAACACTGACAGGCAACGTGATACACAGCCTGCCTCTGCACAGGGCACCCTCTCTTTGCATCCCCCTGTTCTCCACTTGCACATTTACATGCAGAAGAGGGAACAGAACTACTCAGTTGGAGTCTATGGATACTACCCACTATTCTACCCTGTTTGTCAGAGTCCAAGCAACAAAATTCAGTACGGTCACGACCGGGAAGATTGTCCAATCACCCCTAACTCCAAGCCAGCAGCTGCGTCAGCCAGGCTATTTACAGTAGGAAGCTTAAATCAAGTGCTTTTGGGCAGGTTTTTGTGGGGTTTTCTTTGTTTGGGTTTTTTTTTTTCTTTAAAAAAGATGTTAATATAGTACAAACTACAAAAGCAGCTGCTGCCAGCAACACAAATTCCTTGGACACTAATAGTCATTCAAGGTCATCTTCACCGGTGTCTGCCAGGGTACACACCTAGCAAGAGCTGCACACAACTGTGGGATTTGGAAATGCCCCAATTTCTGGTGCTGGCTCAGTATCTTCAGTGACAGAAAAGGCAATGAAGTTCAGTGGCCACCTTCAACAATAATATAACAGCTTTAAAGTAACAAGCAACTTAAGAGTTCTAGTATTCTACTGAGCTCCATTTCTGCAAAAGAGGCAGAAAAACAGCTCTTGTACAGTTTTTGTAGAAACAGGTATTTCACTTTCCACAAGACAAACTGCTTCCGTCCCCCACAGGTTTCTGGACAGAACCGTTTGGCTGCGGAAGCAGCAAATGCCTCGACTTCCCAGGCAAGCCTCCATGCACTCCCACACATTACCAGGCATAGTTCAAACTATCTTCCTCCTTTGTCAGCAGAAAAACAACTCCACTAAGCTTTGACTACTGACTTCTGGGAAGCCTGCAATGCACAGACATTCCCACACCACTTTTCAACTGGAAGGGGGTATGAGGCACTGAAGTCAAAGCCATCCTGTCAAGCTGCATAAACTGATGCCCAAGGGAATAGCTCTGTGCTCCTACACTGGACCACACCAGTACAGCATCTTGGCAAGTTTGTCAAGGTGAGAAGCAAAGAAACAGCAGCAAGTCCTAAAACCTACTGATCCTGCTTCCCATTCTTACAGGACAGGTCTGGTCTTCAGACAGGACCAGGTTGGACAGGGCTTTGAGGAACCTGATCTAGTGGAAGGTGTCCCTGCCCGTGGCAGGGGGGTTGGGACTAGAGGATCTTTAAGGTCCCTTCTAACCCAAACCATTCTAGGATTCTCCGATTCTTTCTCTGGCTAACAGTTAAAGCTCCTCCTCCCACACCCAGCTCGTTCTTACCTTCTTTATTTTCCAGGATGTTGGGGGCAAAGCCACCCTCATCACCCACGTTGGTTGCATCCTTGCCATACTTCTTGATTACATTCTTCAGATTGTGATACACCTCTGCACCAATGCGCAATGCCTCCTTGAAACTGTCAGCACCCACTGGGAGGATCACGAACTCCTGCATAGCCAGCTTATTGCCAGCATGAGAGCCACCGTTGATCACATTGAAAGCCTTGGAGTAACCAAAAAGAAAAGTCAAGTTAGATTGTTTCAGGGTAAATTGGTAACTCGTCATTCTCTAGAAAACTTAAGACCACCAGATCAAGTCTTTAGCTAGAGACTTACAGGAACTGGAAGAATGACTTCTGCATTTCCAGCAAGGTCAGCAATGTGACGGTACAAGGGGACACCCTTCTCAGCAGCACCAGCTTTGCATACAGCCAGAGATACACCCAAGATGGCACTGGCACCAAATTTGGCTGAAACAGGAAGAAGAAATCATTTACAGAAATGTTATGTCTTCATCAAGAGATGGCAATACCAGCACCACGGTCTTGGTTATGGAAGTGCACAGCAGATGCCATGCACTGCCCATGGTTTCTGATAAGGTGAGCTAGAATTCTACAAGGCAGTCTTCATCTTTTCACGCCTCACTGCAACACAAAGTCCACTTACATTTGTTCTCCGTTCCATCCATTTCCAGCATCAGTTTGTCAATCTTCTCTTGATCCACAACGTTGACATTCTGCAGAGAGAAGCAAGCAAAGCGCTGCTTGACACCAAACCTGGCTCTACAAACTCACCTACCCACTGCATTTTTATTTCCCTGACAGGCACCAAGACTTGCTTAAGGGCCACTACCAACAGTTGAAGAGACTAGTTCTTGTCATTATCACACCACAGCACCTTCTGGTCCCTTCAAGCAGACCAAGGCTGACAGATAAGTTGGAAACATCAAAAGCTTGTTTTGTTCTTCTCATTCAGAGCTGCAAGACTATCGTGTCCCTTGACTCCCTGACATGGATCTGCCTGGCACAGGAGCACAAGCTCAAAGATGCCCAGCTTGCTCACAACATACACCTGTTTGTAACTTAGTATACCATGTTTGGAATTGTCACTAAGAATGTGCAATCAATCACTTCATGCATTACCACTTAGTTTTGCATTGTCCTTTCTAGCTAGGGCTTAGTGCCCACAAAGTGCACAGGAATCTCACACTCAAGCAGACTTGACTAAGATCCCCTCAGATTCCCTTCCAAATTAGCCAGCCTGGATAAAACCCAGTCCCAGTCCCTCCTGATCACTCAGCCACACTTTTAAGCACAAAGCAGCTTCTATCTGAACCGCGCACCATGGAGTTCCCAGGTGCTTAAGGATTTCTGCACACTACAACACTAGGCTGCTAGAGATCGTTCTGATTAAGTGTTAGATATGCAGTCATTCAGTAAAGCAATTGCTGTAGGCCCGTTTGTTCACATGCACTCCAATACACAGGCCAACACCCCCTCCACGTAATACAACTCCTGTAACTGCCTCTAGAGCGACAACCCATCAGTTAGGATACGCTGGACTGGCATTAGCTGATGTTAGCAGAAGACAGATTGCTCCTACCTTGCTAATCAGTGCAGGTGCAATTGTTTTATTGATGTGCTCAACAGCTTTTGAGACACCTGGAAGGAACAAGCAAATCAGACACTGGTCAACCACACTGGTTACGCAGGCATTAGTAGGTGATCTCAGTAACAATAATCTCAAGAATACCACCTCATGCTATTCAAACCCCAATCCAACCTGAGCTTACAGCCAAATCTGAACACTTAGAGGTCATCTTGACTGAATCGAAGTTGCATGAAGTAAGCATTGTCTAGGAATGCCTGCTGCAACGTTAGCTTGCAAGACCATGCACTGGAGAAACTCATGCAAGTGACAAGGTTCCACTAAAAGCACATCCATTACCTGTGTACACAATGCTGTCCCCAGGAACTCGTTAACATATTTAACAGCTCTGGATACACCTGACAGAAGTGAAATGGACAAGAGAATCAAGGAAGAGATGAGGACCCACAGCCAAAACCACAGGCAGTCATGCAAGAAAAAGAAAAGGACACAAATAGGTAAACAGACCTACAAGTCAGCCAGTCTCTGATACCGAGCAGCAGACTAGAAACAAAAGGGTTCGAAGGGTAGAGGAAACTCTGCAGCAGCCAGCAAGGCTGTGTTTGGTCCTTCCAACCAGGTTTCTGTACTATTGCAAGCACCATCGTGGACCCAAACTTCAAGTAGACAAATGACAGCATTTAGAAAAGGCGTTAGGATAGGCTACCCCTATCCATTCATAGAATGGATGAGTAAGGGGAAGGAAAAAGGTTTTCCCAGAAGTTAATCATGCAGCAGCTCAGGCATTTCACTATCTGCTCTTATTTTGTACTGTTGCTAAAGCATCACCCTAACACATTTTACACTTGATACAATGCCTCTGTACCTGGATGCAGGCACAGAAATTGATTGATCGTCTGCTCCTGGTTTCAGACAGGCAATAAAGCATGAACACAGCACCGCCCTTTTAGTCTATGTGGATACACCATTGCATAAACCAGCAGTTCCAGTACGAACTTGCTTCCTTCCCCTAAGCAGAGACCATTAGCCAGCTACCAATATTAGCCTAAGTAATACTGTCATCCCTGTGTAGTGTTTCAAGATTACCAGAGACCTAAGCGCTTCAGAACTGGTGAATGCTAATTAAGTGCGCCCTGAACCACATCAATTGCCTTTTAAATGGTCTAAGTCTGCAGATTTATATTACAAAAGACCTACCAGCTATCTACAACTCATCTCATCTGGTGATTAGTTTTTCATAACTCATGTTATTCCCCAGCTGACAAAATCCTTCAGCTGTGATAGCCTGTTGTAGCAGCTCAGGCTACTGTCCAGTTAAATGCCATGAAGAGCTGCCTGTAGGATCAGATTTAACAGGTCTAAGCACACACATATTTAGCACACTGAGGCAAGTACACATTTACTCTTCTCAAGGAAAAGTGCCCAAGGTAGACACCACAAGTTCTTCAGCTCTTTGGGATAGTCAGTCATCTACAAGTTTATTCTGTGTAGTAACAACCATGAATCTTCTCAAAGCTCTCCAAGTTCAATTCAGTAATTATTCACTAACTGCTCTTTCTTAATAGGCACAAAATACTTCAGCTTCCTTTTGCTGGACTGGCAGAAAAGTTTGAAGACAAGAAATTCTCTCTCCCAGCCAAAAGTTAGGTAGATTGCATATACTTGGAAGGCATCACCAATGCTTGTACAGCAGCAAGCTAAAAAGGAGTCCTGACTGTCCAAGCTCTCAGAGTAGTCGTAAGAACTATTAGGATGTTTATTAGGTAATGACATCTTGTACATGGCTATTCATTTTCTCCCACACTTGTTCCCAAGCCAGTCTGGTGACTGCTGTGTTTAATTTCCTTCCAGAACATACAATCAGTCCCCAGACAACTAAAACATTATGCCACTAGCACAGACTTCAGTATCCTGGATACCTGTAATGACAGACAAAATGTTAAGTGGCTTTAGCTATTACGCAGTCTGAAACAAAAGCATCTTCCACGATTACCAGCGTAAAGCTGCGTGTTAGCTGTAGTCAGCAGTCGGCATAAACCTCAGGTTCAGGATTTAACATGCTGGATTCTAAGGAGTCTATAGTGCCAGAGCAGATGCATTTAACAGTTCTTCAGAAGTTTGATCTACGAGGAGATCCTGTGACTAGCTGCAGTACCACCGAGCCTTCTGAAGCACGTAGTTTAGATGCTCTTACGACACACTACTAAAGCACTCTGTACTGACATGCACCAACAAGCTGGGTGACAGGAGTGGTGTAACAAAGGGTGTTTGGGCATACTGTACTAGCGACAGTATCACCCATCTGGCACGCCGGAGCTCCACGTACCCACCTACGGAAGCACAGGGATCTCCACGACAGAGCTGCACTGCTGGAGGCAGTCACTCTCCACACCATTCCATGGCAAGTCCAGCAGTCTGGGCTTTACCTCTGCCCCAGCCACACAGCCGATGTGTGGTGTGCACTGCTGTCATCTCACTGTTAATCTCCATGGCTTTTGCTTAATTGCCACATCTCGTACAGAACATGGACTCTCCTACATGTGTCCTCTGCTACAATCTGGCATAAACATATGCAGCAACACAGCCACTGTAATGCGCCAAAATTCCAGTTTACCTTTCCCCAGGTAGTGTGACTTGTCATTGTCACGAAGCTCCAGAGCTTCATAGATTCCAGCTGAGGCACCGCTGGGAACAGCGGCTCTGAACAGACCTGTTCACAACAGAAAAAGAACTGTCTTGGCACATTCAAGGCCACAAAATATTCTCCACCCATACATCATCCCAACCTGTCACATACTTCCACCCCTGAAGATGGGAGAGTTAGTCTCTAAACCACATCTCTGCTTACGTACACAGTGATGCTGAGAGCACTTTCTGCTCCTTCACAGCATCACCAAGTCATCAGTGTCTCCCTCACACTGATCAACAACAAGCTGACTCACTTAAGCACTTGAAATGCACAGTGGAAGAGTAAGTTCAGGAAGTCATCAATTTCCCTTCCAAAAAGGTGGCTTTATTCACTGAATCTACTTTTGAGCTCAGTCTGGCAGCCAAGCTCTTAAATGCTTCTAAGATAAGGCATAAAAGGGACAATTAAGAGGCCTATTTTGTTAATACAAGTTCTGAGCTCTTCCAACAACAGCACAGCCACCCAGACAGCCCATTCCTCCAGCCAAGGATGCTGAACTTTAAGCAAATCGGTACATTGGAGTCTGTTCTGCCTGTGGTTCAAGATGCCAGTCTCCAGTCTTTCCCTTATCCCACTACAGCAAAGAGCTTAGTAGGGGTAACCTCATTAAATGACTGCATTAATCTTCTGAGGCAGAAAGATCAGCTATTTAGTTAGTGTATTACAGCTATTGTGTTTGCTCATTCCACCAAACCACATTGGTATGTGTTTGCACAATGCCTTTGTCAGATCCTATCAGATGTGGGATGAACAACTAACAAACCAAGGGAAAGTCCTACAATAATTAAAAATATAAGATGTTATATGTGAAAACCCAATTAGACAAGTTTAGTCATGCCTGAGTACTTACACAGAGAAGAAACCATTACCCAAGATTCAGCTCTGTAGCAGACTTCCATTACACAAAGTGACTGCTAGACAAGTCACAAATTAAACTTCAAGTGCAGTCATACTGAAAACTAAGACTATTAGCAGTTGCTTAAGGACAGGAATGGAGACCTTGTTAACTCCAAGTCTACAAGTGCTATCTTGGGGCAAGAGGAAGAAGGCAGGTTTGGATTAACGCTTGCATAATCTAGTCTGTAAGCAGCAGCACTCTTCAGGAAGCCCTTTCACTGTCCAGGCCAATAACTTGAGCTCAGCAAATTCATCCCAGTAGAATGAGGTCTAGGTTTGTCCTCCAAGTCCCACAGCAAGCTCAGCAACATGTTACATGTATAGAGGAAAGAGTAAAGCACAAATCCACTGCTAGAACAGGACAGTTTGTATACTTTTGACCGCCTCTTCAGTTCTATCAGATGCAAGAAAGAAATAAACATCTACAGCTAAGGACTCACCTTTGTTGGTATAGAGGTCTACCTCAACAGTGGGATTCCCACGCGAGTCAAGGATTTCACGGTCATGGATCCTAAGAATGGACATCTTTAACACCTGAAAAGAAGAGTTTAGTATTAATGATAGACTGGTTTGGGTTCGAAGGGACCTTAAAGATCATCTAGTTCAACCCCCCTGCCAACATCTTTCACTAAACCAGGTTGCTCAAAGCTCCATCCAACCTGACTTCGAACTCTTCCAGGGAGAGGGCAGCTACCACTTCTCTGGGCAACCTGTTCCAGTGTCTCATCATCCTCATCATAAAAAAAATTCCTTATAGCCAAACTAAATCTACCCTCTGTTCAGTTTAGAACTTTCAGTCTCAACATGTTCATCAATATTATTCAAACACAGCTCTGTGCAATCAATCATTCTTTTTGTTGGGTTTTTTTTCCTTTTTTTTAAAAAAAACCAAACAACACACAAAAGGGCAACCCCCAGACCTCTCTTCCCTTGCCTGTCTCTCCTGAACAGTTTATAGCCATTGATGGCAGCACTCCAGTTGTGGGGTTCATCCCACCAAGTTTCAGTGACAGCAATTAGGTCACAGCTTTCCAGGTACGCAGGGGCTTCCACCTCCTCCTGTTTCATTACCCACACTGCATGCACTGGCGTGGAGACACTTGAGTTGGGCTACTGACCCTGTCAACTTTTTAGAACTAGCCTGAATTCCTTTTTGAAGCATTTCATAACTGTTTCCCTGTTGGCTCCTAATATATCAGCAGTCCCCGGTTCTTTTTTGTTACTCAAAACCCCATTTCTTCACTCCCTACTGAGTCTAGTTTCAAGCTCCCCTCATAAGTCTGGCCAGGTGAAGCCTATCAGCTCCCAAAAGACTCAGCTTCTCAAAGGCTGATCCTCAATCATAAAAGGCAAAATCCCAAGTACAGCACCAGCTAGGCAGCCAGGCAATCACCTGCTGAATTTCTCCTCCCTCCTAAATCCCTTCCTCTGACTGGGAGGATAGAGGAGACCACCACCTGGGCTCCTCAACCTTTTAACATTGCTCCAAGGGCCACAGTCTCTTTTGATGTTTCTATGTTACCTCATTGCAGTATCATTAGACCCCACACAATAGTAGAAGCAGATGGTAACTCCCAGGCTTCACCACACTTGGCAGCCTCTCAGTGAGGTCACAACTGCAAGCTTCTGTAGGGCACCAACTTCTCTAGAGAAATTGAATGGCAAATGGGTACTAATACCTTACATGCTTTTCTGGTGGCACTAGTTCTAATGGGGATGGGTGGTTGGATCAACTTTATACGGTTTGCTTTTCCTGGATCCTGTCTACTACCCACATGCTATTCATTCTTCAACCCCAGAGCATCGTGCCTGTTACACAGGAGCCTTTCAGGGGACCGGGGAAGGTTCTTCCACACCAAGTGGCAACCAGGGTCCAGCCTCCATCTCAAGAGTTACTTGCATCAGTTAGCTGCAGTCAAGCTCACCTTCTCCTTGCACAGCATTAAAGCAGTGCTGTCATTCAGCCCGGAACAGTGCACAAGACCATGTATCTTTCTCCTCCTCACACCTACATAGCTCAGTTCAGGGAGTTTTGCCCAGGGTTGCACTTGCAGCCATGACATCCACTGCTGCCTTTGTGTGCCAGAGGGACTTCCAGATACTGAAGGTCCATGCAACCTAAGGTCTGGACAGCTACTCCAGTCCTTGGGAGGACTGTCTGGGTGGTGACATCAGCATAGGTAAGCTGCAGTGCTTCTGTCTGGGTTTCAGCTACAGCCCTGCAGTTACAGCAGGTGGACACCATTTTCTTTCAGCAGGTCCCAGTCTCCTTACAGTTCTTAGCAAAAGAAGAGTCCACTAATAAAGCAGCAATTCTTTTGAAAGATGTCATCCTTCTAATTCCCTGGAAGCCTCAAGCTCCTGGGTAGGCTTGCACAGCCACCAGTTGAGTTGGGGTGACCATGCGGCTGCAGCCTAAGCCTGCAGGCGAGCATGGCCGGCCGCAGCCCAAGAGCTGCCAAACTGCTGATGTTGCTCCCAGACAACTCTCCCTGTTTCCACACCCTGGTTGTTGGTGCTTCCTCAGGGCTTCCAGCAGCTTGAACTGGCTTCAGGCACAGCTGGCACCACCCAACTTGCAGCTCTCCTGAAAACTGCTACCCAGTCCCTCTCCCACACAGCCCAAGGGTGCCAGGGGCACAGAAACCCCCTGAGACACCCTCCCCAGGGACTTCACAAGCCTCACACTCCCCTCAGCACACAGCAACTGCTGCTGTGAGCACCAGCTTGACCTTTTATCCTGTAGTAACACCTGCAATCATGAGAACAGTTCAAAAACACCACTCCATACTATTTCAACTGGAAAAACTTATTATACTTGGTGAGAGTTAGAGACATATGTTGAGAGGACAGAAATCTCAATCTCTTGAGAGATCTAAGAATATGTCACCTCACCACATAAGAGCAGCCAAGCAACCCTAACACAGGATATCTCTGCTATGAGTTAGAATTCTTTTTGATAAAGGACTAAAGTGCAACAGTTCTTGGCATGTACAGCAGCTGGTCAGAGCCAAATGTAACCTATCTTGAAATAGAAACAGACAGTCACAGCTCTAATTAAGAACTTGCATTAATAGTTACACCCTACCTTGAGTAGCTTTTCCTCCTAAAAGGAAAGTCACCACAAGCTTTTGAACACTTCCTTTTTTCCCCCCATTCTCACATTTTTTTTCTTAAGAAAACTTCAGTAAGGAATGCCTTATGTAAGCTCAGCTACATTTTAAAAATCAAGTCATACAGATGCTTGTAAGCCATCGATTGGCACCAAAGCCAGCTCAGCTGCAGAGCCAAAAGCTCAGCCTCAGAAGCAGAACTATCTGGAAGCTGACTTTTTGGCAAGCCAGTGTGGGTGGTAACCCTGTTTACAGAAATGGTCATGAATCTCTGTAGTTACTGCAAAGCCAAGAAAACCGGATCTCAGAAATACTGCTGCTTGTACACAGTGTGTGCACTGGGGAGGAGGGGGTTTAACTTCATAAACTCATTCTTCCTCCACAGCAAATTTTCCCTCCCTGTGTTAAAACCATGGGTAGCCACTTGGTTTATCCCCTTGGCTTTAAAGTGTCCTTTCCAGTTGTCCTGCCTCTAAGCAGCGTATCATATAAGGCAGCTCAAAGATTTTACTATATATTGCCTGCTTTACAGTAAGACCCGCACACTGACAGATGTGACTAACCTAGAAAGCAAGACAACTTAGTTCAAGCTCGTCTTCATGATGCCACTACTTAATCAGTAAATATGCAAGCTAGAAATAAATCCCCTCAACTCTCCAGTTATCAGTCCCATCCATGCTAACACTTACCTCTCTGCACTTGCACTGGGCAACGGCTAAGAGGAAGAAACCCCATTTATCTGGAAAGTGCCTTCAGAGCTGATTAGGCCTTACTTTCATTTTCAGAACCTGCTATGCCTTACTTTCATTTTCAGAACCATAGCTTTACAATAAAAGATTAGGTGCCTTGTGCTTTGAAAGCACAGCCAGCTCACAGGAAATCTTAGTGCAATGCAAGAACTGTTTATTCACCTTCACAAGGGGTGGCACTTCAGGAATACACACGCCAAGAGCTTCCACTGGGGATGCCTGCCAGGTTTGACATTGCTCGTGTCCTTGACAAATGACCTCTCCAGCAGTCCCTCTCTTTTCTTTAGGAGGAGGCATTTCACAGCACTGCACACCATTCCAGAAATTCCTCACACCTTTTTTTTTTTTTTTTTTGGCTGATTTTGCAAACCCCCTCATTTCTGTGTTCAAGAAACAGGCTTCCCACTGAGCTATTCCTGGGTAAAAATCTGATGCCATTTAGCTCATCACAAGCTGAGCATTACGCATTCTGCCTCAAACAGTTCCGTCAACTCATCTAGAAAGTGAGAGTCAGCCCATGCACAGGTCTAGCTCTGCAAATGCTAACTGAACACAAGAGCACTCATCAGTAGCACTGCCTGCTCCAGACCTTTGTACTTCGTGATGGAGCTAGCCAAACACACACAAATACGGAGCGGTATTTAATGCGTGCATTGCCTAAACCCCTTTTTTTCTGTCCTATGATCTGCTGGCAAGGTCACTGTCTCCCTTTAGGAGAGGAACCACACATACTAGCTTCTCTGGCCTTCCCAGGAGCACACATACTATTACCTACCTCAAGGCCAAGTTACAGCCAGTTCTGAGTACGAGCCTCACTAGCAGCTGAAGTCCAAGAAATCACCACTTAGTCCCTACCTAGTTCTGTCCTCTGCACAGGGAATGCAATACTCTAACACCAACGCAAACTACTCCAACTTAAAATCATTTCCCAAAGTTTTGTTTACAGCCAATTTGACTACCAAAAGCTAGAGTTGTGAGCTACTCTGCAGCCGCATTTCTCTTAGGTCGAGAGGATTAAGACTGAGCACTGCAAGGATCTGAATGGACATTAAAAAACAACAGTAACATTTGGCCAAAGAAAGAACTATCCTTGTTAGTGCCTTATTACAGAACTGCCATACAGTTATCAGTGGATGTCTTACATGAGACTTAAAGGCCCTGTAAAACTGCAAGTCTCACACCACCACCACTGAAAAAAGCTTATTGCTCATTAGACCTTTGACCTCACTGCATTAGATTCTAACACATCAATTCTACTGCTGAAGCATTCCTAAGAACTGGACAAATGTGGACCAACCAGGGCACTTCCCAATCCTATTCCCTTGTGTTCCACGTGGTATTAATTCACCTCCATGCTCTGCAACACGAGGCAAAGTGTTTTAAATAATGCCTGGCAGGGGATAAGTCACAGACATGTTGGACTACTTTCTCTCTCATTGCTTGGTAAGATGGAGGCCTGAAACTGCAATGCCTCGATCTGTGGGTTTGGATGACAAACTTCACTACTTCCTGCCAGGCTCAGAAAGTCATAGCCCTGCCCTGTGAGCCAACAGTCAAGTAACGGAACAGGAGAAAGACCAAAATCCTCTTCGGCAACACTGCACAAGGCAGGCTGGTTAAAACACAATTTTTATTTCAAACCTTAACATCTAGAAATGCCCATCAAGTTGCCAGGTGCCACTGCCCACAAGCACTGCCGTGAGATAACTAGTGCTTAATTAACCCTACTGGGAGATCTAAGGCACAGAGATTCGAGTGCTGACATCAAATATTTGAGATGCGAAGCTGAAGGACATCCGCTGCCACTAAGGAGGGGCAGGTCCAAATCACGACACGCAATCCGAGACCAACTGTTAATGATTAAGAGGTTAAACCCTGCGTTTGGCTGAAGCCTTGACCCACCACATCCCCCGGAAGATGTTACCCTCCCCCCCCACCCTGCTGCCCACCCTGAGGGGGCTGGGGCCTGCTCAGGACTCCCCCCGCCCCGCGCCTGGTGCGCTGTGTGGCGGGAAGCGCGACCACAGCTGCCAGCACCCCCTCAGGGACAGCCTAGGCCCGGCCTAACCGCCCCGGCAGGGCCGGCGCGGCCCCATCTCACGGAGGCCGCGGGGGCTTCGGAGCTGCTGCCCGAGGAGGGGAAAGCGGAGGCCGCGGCCCTGTTGGGACCTCTCGCCCCGTGCACAACTGCGAGGAGCTGAGGCCACGCACGGCCGAGAGGCCGAAGGGCCCCGCCGCAGCCGCACTCACCTCCGGCCCCGCAGCCCCGCTCCCCTCCACAGGGCCGCCGCTCTCCGCCTCGCCTCGCTCTCCGCCTCGCCTCCGACTGGGACCGAGCGCCTGCGCAGGCGCCAGGCTGTAGCCCACCCCATGAGATGAGCCACCGGCCTCCCGCCTCCCATTGGCTGGCCTGGCCCCTCACCGCCCTCCCATTGGCTACCGCCGCCTCGCACCAGAAGCAGGCTCGGGTGCGTGCGCTATGTGCGGGGACAGGGGGCGAAGCCGCCCCCCGCCCCCCCCCCCCGCCCCGGGCCCCCCGCGTGTGCGGAGGGAGGTGGCGGAGCGCGGGTGCGTGGGGAAGGGCAGCGCCTTGTGTGACAAACGGGTGACATCCATGGGGCTTTTCTGCGAGTTCCTTTGTGCGCGGACCCACACGTGGGGGTACATCGACCTCAGCGGACCCTGTGTACCCGCACACTTGTGGGGGGCGAGAGGAAGGATTGAACATGTTTGTTGTCACGAAAACTGGAAGTTGAGCGCTGATTTTGCAAAGGCTCAAGCATGAGGTTCAGCTTAGTGCCAAAATCCCGTCCCTGCTTGCTGGGAGGAAAGGCGCAGCCGTGGCTTCCCACGAGGTGGGTGTAGAAACAGCGGCTAAACCGGCACGAGAGCAAGGCTGGGAAGAGAGGGGGGTTTATTAGCTCTAGGAAAGGGTTAATTGCAAATACAATAAAGTTTTACTTTGATTTTGAAGTGAATAACTGTTACGCTTGCTGGGGTGGAGAAGAAGCGCTTATGCGGTCGGTTATGACACCTCAGACACCAGTGTGGCAACAGGAACAAAAATTTTTTTCAAGTGCTTTGCCTGGATCTGCACAAGGGCATCTGACACCCCAACACAGCTTGACGACTACGTTGTGACCAAAAAATAATGGAGCAGAGCAGAGCTCAACACCAGGCCACAGAATTAAAGACTTAGACAGAATGGAGTGACTCATGCTCCTGAAAAGCTCCAATCCCTCCATGGATGTTGAAAAAAACATCAAATTATTCATTGATAATTATTTAGTCTGCTGCACTATGGTGAAGTACCAACCATGCACCACCGAGTGAACCGGGTGCTTTGGGATCCGCAAAGCCTCCATCCCTGGAAAGTAATACTCAACTTTCTATGGACTCAGCGGTAACCACGTGTCACGGTGTTTAAGAAGAACATGACCTCTCACATGAGTTGTTCCCAGCTGCAGCACCGTGGAGGGATCCTGTTCCTTCCTGGACTTATTTATCCTCACTCCCCCATAGCTGCTCCCTGCAGCCAGCTTGGCAAGGCTCCGCTCCATCTCCTCTGTGCTGGAGCGTTGGACCGTGGGGTGTGTGGTGCTGGGAGGGGGGCATGACCCCGTCCCCCTCAGCCCTGATTGCCACCGTTCCTCCAAGCTCTCCCCGGTGGAATGGCTGCCAGGGAATGTACTGCTTTGGTTGTGTTAGAGAAGTTGCAGTTGTAACACAGGGTCTTTGTGGGTTTATTATGGAGAATAGGTGTGCCCACGCTTCCCATAAACCTGTTTTTCTTCCAGGATTTTTTAACTGAGGGATAGTCACACGTGCACTGCAGAAGGGTGTCTGCAATGAGGAGAATCCCATTGTAAGGTCAAAATATTTGAACAAGGCCATAGGCTGACCTGGGAAAAGCATGGTCTTGTCCCTTCTCACCTTCCCATGCCCTTAGTCTTCATTCCTGGACTTGATTGCTCCTGATCAAGGCACAGCACCATTCCCAGCCGTGAGAGTGTGAAGCCCCGAGCAGGGACTGGCGCTTTGTCTTGCTGGGACACTGCAGAGCCCAGACCCACCCATGTAATCCCATGGGGATTCCCAATTCCTCAGCTTTTGCTTCTTCCCATTTCACCTCACACTACGTAGCCTGTGTTCAGACTGATGGGGGCCTGGCTCTGCAGTATTTCAAGTATATAACATCAAAGCTGTGAAGTTCCCCAAGCCTCGAGCAGGGTCTAGGGGCTCCAGGGGTCTGACAGTGCCCAGTTCATCCTGACTGCACCATACAAAGCCATTTTGTTGCTTGCAAAGTTAGTTAAGTTTGTTCTTGCTCCAGAACTGCCTCACCCTTCCAGCCTGACTGACCGATCATTTCTTCCGGGCACATTTTTCTTTCCTTCCTGAGAATATCCCCTCGAGACAAGCTTTAAGTCTAATAAAAAGCAAAGGAAATCTGTTGAACTCACCGCTTTCCCTAGGCACGCCATGCTGACACAGTACCCCACGAGGCTGCCCCCGTGACTCCTAGGCTCCTAGCAAGGAGATTCATTTGAAACCCAGGCTGTTTTGTCACAGCGTGATATGGCCCACATGCTCACAGCAGCTCTGCATGCTGGGTTTTTGTACTTTTTCTGCCTTGCTGGGGGTGCAGATTCCTGTGGGCTGCACAGCCATGAGTCAGGTTGAAATGCTGCTGGGTTGCACACAGCTGAGATAAAGCAGTATTGACCAGGAAAACCCCTTAGAATTAAACTGTCACTTTATACGTAGATGATTCTTTGGAGTGCCAATCCCCCAAAAACTGCATGTTATACCCCTTATAGCTGTGTCCTTGGGAGTAATTCCTGATTTATCCTGCAGCCTGGTGCAGAGTCATGAGAGAGCAGCCTTCCCTGCAAAAAAATGCTTCTGAGCGATCAGATGCTGGAAATCATAAAACTGGATTTTTATGCTGGATAACTGCAGGATTAGAGACACTTCACCATCTTTGCACTTTCAAAGTCCCTTGACTGCTGTGCATGGAAAATCACATAGAGGTGTTGAGTCTTATAATGAGCTGGAGAAGATGGAGCACAAGAAAGCCTAAGGCTGAGGGACATTGAGCCAAGTGATGGTGATGTATGGTAGGGTGCTCTTTGGGAATAGAAGACATATTATGAAAGGTCATAATTAGCTCAGTGACCAGCAGAAGTGGGGTGTGAAGCAAACCCTCTGGCCTGGGAAACTGAGCACTGAGCCTCTTGCAGCTCTGTATTCCTGTTCAATCAAACTAAAGTTGTGAAGAGGACCAGCTGTAGAAGACCAGCCTGAACTCTGCCACTTGTCCCTTGCCTAGGCTCTTCTCTCCTTGTGACCACAAAACCAGCATAAAGCAAACAAATTTCCTCCTCTGGAGTGTGAGCAACAAGCTGCATGCTGAGAACCTGCATCCTCCCCACTCGCAGGGTCCCATCCCCAGCATGCAGGACTCGCTTGTGGTTCTGGCCACAGACACTGTGCCAAGAGCCGCGTCCGCTCCACTGAATGGTGTGTCTGCGAGAGAGGATGCAGCTGAAGACACTGGCACTACAGTAGCTAAAGGCAGCATTGATCAGGCATCCATGATCAGAAGTCTGGCACTGTTCAGGTGTTGGTATAATTTTTCCTGGATCAGCAGATTTAAAATTGCACTGTACCATACATATTAAAACAAAAGTCAGAGCTGGTATTAAAAATGCAACTGCCTAGTCATGTATCCTGCCTGATTGTTCTTTTTCTTTAAAGAAAAAGTTGAGCATCTCTAAGGCTATGAGATATCTAGCAGGCATGAGTTTTTATGGGAATCTGGGCTTGTCACCAGTTAATCAAATACTCAGTACACTGTTTTAAAATAATATATTTCTTTCATGGTTTGGGAGGGGGATGTATGGCTAATGGGGTAGACACTGGGAACAGAGAGTTTCAGGAAACATAAAGCCACTGTAGCTAGTAATCCACTTTGACAGCCCACGCAAGTACACTAACACATTGGTGTAACATGCTGGTGGAGCAGATGGACAAAAACCACCGACACAGATCTGGCTTACAGGCATCTACCACCTAGAAATGCAAAACAATTCTCGTGACCAAAATCCCCTTCCCTTGCAAGGCCTAGTCGTTCCTTGTGCTTTATAGGCCATGGTAAAATTGTAAGTGTAATATAGGTAAGTTTTTTTGACTGCTTGCCACATGCTCATGAGCATAGAAGCTGACTAGGCCAGCCTTTTCCTTCCCTGTTCAAAGTGGTTGGGCAGGAGAGTTCAGAGCTTTGCAGAGTGTGAAATCGCTGGTTCAAACAGCTGAGGATGCCAAGGCAGGGAGCAGAACCACCACAGATCAGGACTTCTTTGCTGGTGCATTAATGTGCTTAACCATCATGCAGTGTAGGGTGCATTCCAGGGCGTGAGCTTTCATTGCACCTTGAAAGTGCTTCCTGAATACTCAGGGACTTCTCTTTCTCCCCACTGCCTCACCAAACACCTGAAAAACACGTGTCTGCGTTGTTGTGTATGCACCACCCTCACCTCCTCTATCCGACAGTTCTGCAAGTGCCAGCCTGTTTATGTTTTGATAAGTTTCTTTTTGAAAAGCAGTCCTGTATCTAAGCGGCCTCATGAATGAGGCTCTCTGACTGCCTTACTACATCACTGCAGTCGAGGTGAGATCTCTGGAGGGAAGCAATCAGATGCACAAGTCAGCACTCTGTTGCTCAGATTTCTTCTCTTCATTGACTCTGCAGATCGTGGTATTTTTAAGGAACGTTCATTGGAAAGGTAATGACAGAGTCTGGCTAATGCTGTTTCTGGGTATCTATTAAAATGATTGAATAACTATTTAAGATGTTTTCTTCCAGGCATTCAAAACCTCCGCTGACTTTACATCCTTCTCTCTTGCTTCTCATCCCCCTTTTCCATCACGCTTTTGTCTCACAGCTTAACTCTGCAATTAAACACCCCAGGTTTTAGGCACATGAATAATGAAATGACTTGAGATGACATACCCGAAAAAAGAGAAAAAGAAAAGAAAAGAAGAGAAAAGGGAAAAAGAGCACAACCGTTCTCTCAGATGTGGCCTCTTCATTAGATGCTGAATGAGCCGCACCTTTCTGATCCCTTATCTCTCAGCAGCTGCCATCTGCAGTGGTGGGTGAAGGTCCTGCGCTTTGGCCCAAAGACAGGCTCCTCATCTCCCTGGTGAGCTGATTGCCATGCTTGTGGAGAACTTGGAAAGTGGTTTTCCCTTCTCATGTGTACTTTTAGGGTCACCACATTCATCTGCCGCACCGAGCTGTGTAGGGATTAATGAATTACTGTTTATACAGCTCTTTGCAGATGAAAAGTGCAATGGAAGGTCTCTGTTATTGTTACCATGTATGAAGAGTTCTGCACCAAAGCCAACTGTATTGTGTTTGGCCACTGGATGTCACAGCTGCTCAGCACACAATGCAGCTGAAATAAGAAAGGAAAAGTGCTTACCCAGCAATGGGCAACAGCCGCATTTCCAGAGCCGTTATTTGTTCTGTGAAGAGTGTTTGTTTGTTAAGGGGCTTGGGGTCTTCTCCTGTGTTTATGCACCACTAATATTGATTTTCAGGGAGACTGAGCAGCAACTGTGCTTCCTCTGCATGTTATTACACTGGGAGATCAGGTGCAAAATGAATATTTTTATGGAAGGAGGTGCAGATATGTATAAAATACTAATAACAGAGTGTCTGAGACAGTGGACAGGTGTTTGCACATGCTGACAAGCTGTCTTGTCACTGAATTATTTCTTTGTTATCCCACCACCATCCAGTCCATAGCATAGAGCCCTGGTATGGTGGAAAAATATCTCCCAGGATAGCTCTTGACAGCACTCCTTGATCCCCACACTCAGGCCACGTTCCTGTTTATCTCACCCTAAATGCAGAGGGAAGATTGACCTCCCCCTTCCTAATCCTCCCTTCACGTTTTGTTTTTTTCCAAAGTCTCAAGCAGAGATCCAGAACATGAAGACACTTTCAGCAGTCCGTAGAGCAGACCTATACAGACATTACAAGAACTGTAATTACATTTCCTGGAAATGAAAATGAAGAGGGATTATTTGACCATGTTCTCTTCTTTTTATAGCATCACATTGTCCTTTTCGCCACCCTGGGGAAATGGTGAGTGAAAGGCTGCTCATGCTTCTGGCGCGGTGAGGCGATAACCACCTCAGAAGCGATGTGAACATTAAAAAGGGAAAAGTATTTAAGATAATCCAAGGACTATAGCTATAACTAAGAGTAATTGGCTGAAACTGAGCAAAAGAAAATTTAGGTTGACAATGAACTGCAGGTAGCTAATGCTGAGATCTGTCAGACCGTGAAATGGAATTTGCAGAGGAAATGTCTCTACTTCAAAATGGGCAAATCCTGCTTTTAGGAACACTGGTGTAAATCTCTGGTGTCTACCCAGACTGCCTCAAAGCCCATTTCTATCACAAAGCTTCGGTGGAATCAACAAATGTATCTGCATTTATGTCAGTAGAAGATTAATTTAGCCAAGCACGTCAAAATATTATATAAGAGGAAGGAAGCCTAAAGGGATTGTGTGAACTGGAAAAATGAATTCTAGCACTTTTCTGCCTCTGACTTCTGTGATCTCTGTATAGTTGAAAGCCAGGGGGCAAAAAGGAAAAAAAGCATCATGGGCAAAATTTCAAAGAAGCTAAGGCCAGTTTTGGAAGGAAGATGTAAAAACATTACAGGAATTGTTGTATAAAAGGATCTCATGTTTCAGTCTGCACAGCTTTACCCATGGCTTTGGGCCTACCAGCACTAGCTGCTTTTTGTTTCATAAAACTTGTGCAGGCCCTGAATACTTTTATTCATCCAGCATGACTTCAGCAGAGAGAGCTCTATGCGAAGAGGTTCTAGACTCACTTACGAAAACCGAGATAGCCTTATTGAAGGCAATCTGTCCGTCTCGAAAACCTTGTTCCTGGTCAAATGTTTGCCAGACTTGGGAGTGATGCAGCTATTACTGCAAGCCCTGATGAAATTCCTGCTGATTCAGAGGGAAAGGCGTTAACCCTTTCAAGTTCTGGGTCAAAGGAGCACTGAGGTATTGAGCCAGCTACTTCAATGCAATGTCAAGGTTTTAATGTGGCTACCAATACTCAGAATGGATCTGAAAGTCAGACTTGAGCTGAGCCTTAGGCCAACGAGGACAGAGGGAATAGCCTGGGAGAAGCAGGATTTAAAAGACGGCAAAGAGTCAGGGAAAACTGTAGGGATAAAAGTGAAGTGCATGGAAGCCAATGATGTGGGATAAAAGGCTTATTTCCTACTGTAGTTGAGGCGGGAGGGGGGAGGCTGAAGTCAGTGTAACTGCATCTGTGTGAAAGTAGCCTGCCTTTGTGAAGAAATCATGCCAAGAATATTCATGGCTGAGATACCTGACATCAGATTTTCCCACTGGCTAAATTTGGGTGCAGAGATGAGTCCTGTTAGACCTACAGTGTTCTTCACCAGTAAAACACCAGTTTACTTCAAGCACGGTCTTGCCGCGATATCTGGAGTTCCTATGTCCACACTTCTCTCTAGCAATTATACTGAAGTAGCAAAACAGATGACTAACAAAGACAAGACACCTAACACAGAAAGCTTTGTATTTTTGAAGTTAGACTTTGGCAGGGGGGAAAATATTTAAGGTAGCTGTAATCAAAATTCATTCAAAATAAGAATTTGTCTCATATGACATGAATACCACAATAATATCTGTAATAAATTCACATTTATGCTTGAGCTCAGGAAAGTAACAAAATACCCTCAAAGCAAAAACCCACAACATTCAAGTGTGGCTCAATTTGCTTCCCTTGATAAACCGTACTGTGAGCTAGCAAAGTATTTAAAAGTACAGATTAAATCTACGTTTTGTTATTCTGACTTCAAAAAGAATGAAAACTTGTATGAAATACTGCACCATGGAAACTGGTTCAAACATTTAAATTCAAACACAAAACTGGCTTTAGCAAAGCAGGGAAAATCACTCTTAACAGTGTGATTGAAGTTTAGCATTTTGCTCTACAGCTCAATTTTTCTTAAAAAAAAAACCCCAAACCACAGTAATGTTAAACTCTATTCGCAGTGTCTGTGCAGCCTGAACAGGATCCCACAAAGCTGTCAGCGATGGGCAGAGCTACTTGGCACAGCGATGTCCGTACAGCAGCCATGAACTCCGCAGCCCTGATGCAGGTTTAGCACAGTCTGTCTTCATGCCCAAACCCCATCGATGCTGCTAAAACACTCAGTTGTGAGCTGCTTCCTTTTGGCACCAAAGTGACATCTGACACGTCTGACACAACAGACACTTGATAACCAGCTTTTCAGTGACTTTTGTTCTCGGGAATTTTAGCGGCATCTTTTAGAAAAGGTTTTTCCTATTAGTTTTACCAGACAGCTTCAGGTTTTCTTATCTGTGCCTTCTGTTCGAGCTAAGCAACACCTGAGCTCATTTTTACTTGACATTTATTATTCTCTTAGTGTCATACTTAATTCCACCACTCTGATAGAGCTCGGTGCTTTCTATAGTGCAAGGAGAACATCAAACAATTTCAAAGTAGGTTTTTTTCCCATAAAATGTCAGTGAGGTCACAGCCCCCAAAACCCACCTTCAGAAGCTTCTGACATTTTTCATAGTTTTCATTTAACTCAAGAAAAGGAAAGAAAACACAAAGCTGCTGGAAATGATGAAGAATACTACACTCTGGTTATATTTTTCTACACTGTTTAAAAGAAGATCTACAATGTAGAACAATGTGAATATTACCTAAAGATGAAAGCCAGGTTTTTCAACAGTAGGAAGACTAACCATCATCAGGTAAGAGAGAAACTGAAATTCGCATCTGGGGAAAGATGCTCAGAAGACTGAAGACTTAGTATGAGGTTTCAGTGAAACACCTTGAATTTGTCACATAAAAAAATCCATCCTCTCTGGACTGTAGCTACAAGCAGGTGCTCTATGGAGAAGCCAAAGCTCACGCTGGAGGAGACGGGAGGTTAAGTAAAAACACCATGGAACTGACATACTGCAGCAAACAACCCAAAGTACAACACATCCATCAGCGTCTGCCAGGAAGATCCATTTTTATGAGGCTGAGGGCAATAAAATTTAGATAAACTACACAAATCCCCAAAGATTTGGAACATCCCTGGAAAGAGTTGGAGGGCTGGGTTAAGACTCGAGAAGCAAATGTAGGATGTTCAGGAGAAAAATTAACACTGTAAATTGAACGGAGATCACTAAGAAAGAGACAATTAACTAAGCGGTGTGCCCCACAAGACAAATGGAAAGGTACAAAGGTGCCCTGGGACAGTGAACGGTGCAACAAAATCAGACCTCATCCAACCCTCTGGAGCAACCAGTGCTGACCCCTCCTGCCCAAAGCACACAACAGGCAAATCGAAACACGGAGTAACGAGAAAAGAAAATGTGTAGTGAAACAATCTCCATTTTCCAAGTACTGTGGAATAAACATGACCAAAGTGGCCACGTAACACCTTGGAGAATACTGAAACAGCCCACCCACAACAGGGTAAGAGCCAACGGCTTCTGTATTCTGGGTGTAATAAAAACAAAGTGTTACTGTATGTAAACAGGATTCCATAGGAGACAGAAATATCAAACTACAAGTTCTCATGGCAATCTGGGCTAAAAATAACCATCAATCAGTCTGGAAAGTTCTGGCAGTTACAATTCTTCAGAATTTGAGGAAAAAGAGTGGTGCAAAATCGATAAAGAATGTGGTTTCACATAAAACAGGGACTCCTACTGCCAGCGTTACTGAAGAGAAGAACGCTTATCACAAGAGGGCTGGCAGAAGAAATTTTCACCTGCTGTATTAAGGTAAAGCATTAATTCCAAGAACTTTGAGGACTTCAGGTAAAGCCCTTTGTACAAAAGAAAATTTTTATTCATGTTTGCAAGTGCATATTTTTTTGAGAAATTGAGATAAAAGGCATACATGAACATCACCATGATTACATACTATGAAATATCTGTTGAAATTTATCAAACTTATATTTGTATTGAGGAAACCACTAAGGCTTGTAGCCCATGTCAAAAATAAAGTCAAACGGAAGGAAAACACCCTTATTGCTGTCATATGAAAAATCACCACTCAGAAATGCCATGGGCAAAATTCTGATTATGTCGATTGAGGGGGTGAAAGGGGCAAGAAAAAAAATCAAGCCATAAAGCTGTAAGACTTTGTTGGCTTTTTTCCTAAATGACTGTTCTCCCTTTCCTGAAATAACATAAAGAGAAGATGCTACTATGCATAATATGACCCTGCATATCAATTCTATTAGTTTATGAAAGTGCTGTATCTGATATAGGATGTTCTGCAGTAAGCCACAGGTCAGTGGTGGTGTTAAGTAATGTATAGGGAAGTATTACTTAAGACAGATCTCAAATATTCAGTATCTCCAACTTAAAAAAGTGAAAAAATATGTTAAAATAAAAATATGCCTCTTAAAATGGTTCTGAAGTTCGATTCTGATCCACAGCCAATACTGTGAAAGAGTGGTACAAATCATGAGGAAAACGTCAGCAGGGGACAATTCAACAAAACCTGCGAGCAGTAGGGCTCACACGGCAGAAACCAATGCAGGAATCTCTCCCCAGGATGGAATTTATCTCAGAAAAGTGAACAAACCCCACCATGTGGTTTGGCAGGCTAGATGGGGTCCATGTCTCAGTTCAGTCAGACTGGTTAAGCCTGTCCTTAAGGCACAGCTCTGGTCTCCACCCAACTCAGGGCTGGGACAAGAGCACAACACGCAGCATCACTTCTCTCTAGGCCAAATTCTCATTTTCTTGAGAACAAACAACAGTGTGTGAGAGGGAAGAGCACAGCGCTGTGCTCCAACAGGCAGGCTGCCCTACACAGCCCAGGGCAACCAACCTGCGGCGCTCACACCGGCACACACCTGGCTCACAAACAAGGTGCGAGCAGCACGTGTCTACACGTGTCAGTGCCAGCAACGGGACCACAAACATCTCACCTGAAATTGCAGTTAGGGCACGTATTTCACGACTCTGACAGCTGGAGTAGTCTGCTAAGCAATCTGGGGGGAAAAAATAATCTTATTGCACTGTATCTTTTCCTAATTTTCACTCCACTTCTTGGTTTTAAACCAGCAAATGAACCTGAATTACCCTTTAACGAGTAATATTGCAAGTGCTAAAGACAGACAGAAAAGCCCCACCATAAATAAATTGTAATATAGCCTTCCAACGGGTTATAAAATGCGCATTTATATATTTTAATTACATTTATTATGTAAAATGAGAGAATTAACGTTAATTGAAACTTAAATGACCCAGTTAGAGTCACGCCAATTGTTTCTGTCACTGTGCAGACCCCCAAGATGCAGGAGCTGGCACAACAACCCCACCTCAGCACTGCCAGCCAAGTCCCCTTTTTAATCCACGGCTTTATGCCATCTTTTTACTATTTGCAGTTTGAAGCCGGTTTTACCATCTCCAAAATTTTTGTTTCAGTTTACGGATGCAGTTTACGCTGCATTTCTTGGGGCAGCGGTAAACAATGATTAACACAAACTATTTTGTGAACAAAAATTTCTTCTCACCTGATGTAAACATCAGGAAAAAAAGAAACAGTAACCAGAAAAGTGACCGCTCACAGATTAATATTAATGTGTGAATTGACATTAATGTTTTACATTAATCTTATTTTGTTTAGACAGAGTAAACTAATACATTTGAAAGTATATTTTCACAAGTAGTTTTCAACGGAAAACTTGATAAAACCTAAAAAGTATCGGAGGCCTGACTTCAGCAGGTCACAGGCCTGACCAACAGCCCTTCCCATCCTGGGCTAAGGACAGATTGTCATGTTCTATATCGCCAAGACAACTTTCACACCGCCACCTTGTTACTGCCCCAGGTTTTTAACAGAAAGATACACTTATGAACTAAATCTGCCTTTCTATATGAAAAGCAAATGAATCTCCAAGAGTCCAGATAAATCCAAACCCCACATAAGCCAATATATTAGTTGAAATCCTGAAGATAAGACAAAATGAATTTGCATGACATCACCAGTTCCCAGACTGGATAGAACAATTATTGCAGGCCTGTATGAAAGACTGTACTAATGCTCCCTGGGTGTGCAGGCTAAGGAATTATACACCTTCTGAATAATCATACCTGTCCTACAAGGAGCTTTACGATGCTGAGCTACAGGAGACTCATTGACACAACCGGAGGTTTAACAAACTCCTGCTATGCCACATGGGATAATCTAGAGACTTAACTCAAGATTAAGGGTAAAGGCCTGATTCTCATTGCCTTCAGAATGCCAACGGAAAGTCTGAGGTCAATTGTACTGTCACTGCACAGAGAGATCAGCTGCCTCGTGACCCGAGCAATGCTGAGATTTCCATGGGGAGAGAGGCTCTGACTGTGGCTCCTCCTTCCAAGAGGTCTTTTGCCTTTATGTTTGTACTACAAAACACACAGCTGCCTTGGGAATATCTTGCACAGTATATTATTAAAGCCACACCTATATATAAAATTTGCTTGTCCCAAAAAGCAAATGGACAATTAGCTGGCACTTTAGCTGATTAAAAATAACACTGATAACAAACAGACATAACAGAGCTTGGGAAATGATTCCCCACCTCTGGGTGTGAGTTTATCTGAAGTTGTGACTCTCTCAGGGCCTGACCAGACGTTGCTTTGCCTTAGTCCCGTTTAAGGGCTGGACAGGCTGTTTGGATTTGTGCATCATTTTTATACTTCTCTTGGACACGAGGTTCCCAATTTTACTAAGATTTTTAAAACGAGTATCACACCCCCCAGCTCCCGGGTGGCACTGCTGCAAGAGCAGGGACCAAGCGGCCGCCCCCAGCCCCGCCGGCCCCGCGCGGTCCCTCCAGCAGCGCCGCCCTGAGGCCCCGCGGCGGCCCCGCGCAGCGCCGAGCGCTTCAGCGCGGACACCGAGCCGCGGCGAGCGGAGCGCGCAGCCGGCAGCGGCCTCTGCGGGAACGGACCCACGGCCCGACCGAGCGCGGCGGAGGAGGCGCGTCCCCAGCGCGCAGCCGCGGGCGGGCGCTTCCCGGAGCGGCCCCGAGGGCGGCCGCGGGCCCCGCTCACACGGGCCCCCTCGGCGCGGAGCCCGGCGCCGGCTCCAGGGGAAGCGGCGGGGCCGCGCGAGCCCCGCGAGCTGCCGCCGCCCGGGGTCGGCCCCGCGCGTCGCTCCGCGCCCCCCCCGCGCCCGCGCACGGACCAGCCGCCCCCCCGCCCCCCCCCCGGCGGACGCGAGCGCAGCCTGACCGTGGGGCGGGAGGCGCCGAGGGAGCCCCGGAGCGGCCCGGGCTGTCCCTGTCTGCCGCCAGCTCGGGCGGGGCCGGCCGCTGCTCCCCCGCCTCGGGGCCGCGGCGCCGGGGCACGCCGGGACGGGCTGCGCGGGCGGGGCCAGCTCCCCCCGCGCAGGTGCCCGCCCCCCCCCGCCCCGCGGCCGGCAGCTGCCCCGCCCCGCCCCTCGCCGCCCCGCCCCGCGCCCCCCCCCCGCGCCGGCCGCCCCTCCCGCGGGCGTGTGTGTCCGGTGTCGGGGGGCGGGAGCACGCGCGGTCCGGGTGTGTGTGCGCGGGTGTGACTGTGTCAGGGGGTCGCTGGGTGTCCGCGCGGGACTGTGCCTGCGCGGGGGGGGCTGTGGGAGCGCGGACGGGGGCTGCGGCAGGTGAGAAGGTGCGTGTGCGACGGCGCGAGTGGGGCGCGGGGCCGTGTGGGGTCTGTGGGGGTGTCGGCGTCGGGGTTCGGGTGTTGCCGCGCCCCTGTGCCTGCGTGTGCGCGCGTGTCTCAGTGTGCGCCTGCGCGGGTGCGTGCGCACGCGCTGTCACTGCGCGGGGCTCTGCGCCCGCCCGGCCCCGGTGCCCGTGTGCCCCCGCCCCTGCGCGCCTGTGCCGCTGCGCCTGCGGCGGGGGGTGGCGGCTGCGTCTCCCGGGGCCGGTCGCGCGTGGCCGTGGCCGTGTCTCGGCTCCGGGCGGGGCCGGGACTCCGCGGGCGGGGGCGCGTCCTCGCACGGTCCCCGCGCCGCTGCCGCCGGGCGCTCTCCAGGGTGCTGAAGCGGCGCTGCCCGCTCTGCCCGTCCCTGCCCGCTCTGCCCGCCGCTGCCCGCCGCCCTCCCGCCCCGGCGGCCCCGCGGAGCACCGAGCGCCCTCCCCGAGCCCCGCCGCGCTCCCCGAGCCCCTCGGCCCGGCCGCTCCCTGTCCCACTCACGGGGCCCGTCGGCGCGGGGCTGCGCCGGAGCTGCGGGCAGCATCTCCCCGGGATGGGACCGAGCACCAGCCCCGGGCACGGCCGCTCACACCCTGCGCCGGAATGTGCCCGCGGCTGCTGCGCGGGGTGGAGGGCTTGGACAAAAGCCCCTGGACGGGCAGATTTTCCACAGTTTCTGGTCAGTCCCTGCAAGACTGTTGCCCCGGGGTGCCAGGGGGGCACCAAGAGCCTGGGGGGCACCGATCTCCCCATCAGCCTGGAGGCCCTGCACACCACCAGCAGAGATGGCCGGTCAGCAGGAAGGGGGGTGCTGGGCAGGTGTTTTGTTTCTTAACGGCACCTCTTTGAGCACAGCCTGCCCAGCGTGGCCTGGCTGAGGTTCTTCAAACCCTGGGTGTGCTGAGCGTGGGCAGTGTCAGAGTGGCCCAGCACCACCCACCCCTGCTGTCTGCTTGGCCCCCGGTGTGCAGAGTATGTTCAGGTTTCTACTGCCATGGCTGGGCAGATCCCTGAGCCACAGTCTAGTTGTGGTGGGCACGTGAGAAGGGGACAGGGCTGGGAGGTGGGGGGGTGTAATTCTGGGCTGCTCTTTAACTGCAGAAGAGTCCGCCTAGACGGCTGTCGAATCGGGGAAGCTCCGTTAGATGCATTCACTGGCATGTGGTGCTTTTTCTGGAGCTTCCTTTAAAACACACAAGTTGTTCTGTATTTGGGCACTGTCATCCCCGCACCTGCAGTCACACAAAACCCACCACGAACATTTGGGGTGACCTGCCAGTCTGCCGAGAGGCTTGGCAGAAAGAGCTGTTCCTGCCCCCGTGGTGATGTCCCAAGCGATGTCAGCACGAAGCACGGGGACCAAGTCGGAAGGTCAGGGAAAGCTCACTCTGATGCTGATGGCCCCTGTGGAGCTGGAGGAGGTGCCACTCTCCGGGGTCTCCAGCTGGGACCACAGGTCCCTGGCAGCAGCCCTCAGCGTTGGCTGCACTTGGGAACCATCAGCGCCCCCGGGTCTCTGCCTTTGCAGAGGAGATGCCGCGGCCTCCACGGTTGGGTGTCTGTGAGCCATCGGCAGGGCTGGGGATCCCATCCTGGAGCCAAAGGCTTGCTGCAGCATCCTCTGCTGGCCCGGGGCATCTTGGGTCAGCCCTTCCCTCCAGGCACCTCCCTGCAGCCCAGAGGTTGTCCCCAACGCTCACTCGGAGTTCAGGGGGAAGAGTCACACAATGTGCATGCAGGGAGCAGGGGAGGGAAGAGGCATGAAGGGCCCACGCCAGGTCAGACAGCCCAGGCGAGGGGCTTCACCTCCACTTTGGCTCTCCCTTTCCAAGGCAGGCTCTGCCCTTCCACTCCCACGCACGCACATGAAGATGCCCCCCCTGAGATCCGGTACCTGTCCAGGTCTCAGGCCCTGCCCCACGTTTCCCCAGAGCTGCCTCGGGCAGACACCAGCCCACGGGGCTCCCAGAGCTGTCTGGGGGGGCAGAGGTCCCAGGAAGGACCAAGGGGGAGAAAGCCAGCCTGCCCCCAGCTCTGCTCTGTCTGGGAAAGCTGAGCCCAGCCCAGCCCATCCCCAGCTCTGTGGGGAGAGCAGCTGGGCAAGGGGCAGGGGGATTGGGCTGCCTCCAAACCCAGCCTAGCTCCCCTCAGGGGTTGACCCCGCTGCGTTCTGGCTGATAGAAGTGACCGAGGAGCTCCCAGTCCAGCTCTACTGTAGGCTGGGGAGGAATGACAAAGACCTGCTGTATTAAGCCTAAGAACACCTGCTGTGTTAAGAAAAAGGGTAAAACGGGTGGTCGGGGGCATCCAAAGCTCTCGTGCATGGAGCAACTGCTACTTCTTGCCACGTTTCTTGTTGGTTTCGATCAGGGGCAGCCCCTGCTTCTTGATGTCTTCCCGGGTGAGGACAAGGCCATGGTCTTCATCATCAAAAGCAGGGGGGTCTGGAGGAGAGAGCAGAGAGGAGCGGGCTGGGGAGGGTCTGCGGGGCCACCTCCGCTGTGCCCGTGTCCCCGGGGAGAGCTGACCCCTTTTGGAGAGCTGGTGGCATCCCAGAGAGCCCCGTGCCCGGCCCTCGGGCACAGGCACTGCTGACGGGCTCTTCCAGCCCAGCATCCCCGGGTGACCTGCAGGACCTGGGGATGCCACTGCTGGGGTCCATCCCCAACACTGCTGGGGCTTCCCATGAAGGTCTGGAGCTGCGGGGCGGTGGGTTCACCTCCGCTTTGGTATAAAAGGGCGGTGAGCTGCCAAAAGCTCCTTGTCTGCTCCAAGAGCATCCAATCAGAGGAGGCCACAGGCAGAGCCAAGCATTGGTTCTTCTTCACACCCAACAAAGGGGATTTTGAAGACGAGGGCCCCCTCCTTGCCCCACAGCATCTCTCCTTGTTTCTGCTGGGGCTTAGCGCTTACCACCCCACCGGTTGCCGTCGTTCTCCCACATCCCCACCTAAAGCCACCCCCCATGCTCAAAGCCTTGGAGACGGCCAAACTGTTCATCCATGGTGCTCAAGGAACAAGTTAGTGCACGTGGCCCATTTGTTTATTGTCAGTTTGTAACATGCAAAAGCACAGACTTTAAAACCTATAGGCAATAATTTTTTATTTTTTTTATTTTTTTTTTTTAAAAAAAGAAGTCTCTTACTCTCCTATGTGTTTGGAAAACCTGATGAAAACCTGTACTATGGTGTAGATTACAACCAAGATAGCCGATGGTCTAGAAGGGCTGGAAAAGGATCAGACTATGCCACTGTCTGATAGATACCTACATTATAAACCAAGGTTTACTAAGTCTTTTGGCCATGTTTCTATAGTGTTTGACCAAACAAAAATGCACTTCAGTGCTTCAATGGCTACTAAGTTAAAATTCTAATGAAAATAAAGCAGATCTGTGTCATCTGAAAAGTCGAATGGAATTTGTGGTTTAATTTTACTTACAAACCCATGCTAAAACCAAACTACTTTTTAAACCAGGTTGCTAGATTGACTCTCTCAAAGACAGCAGAAGATGTGTGTGTCTTGTTTATGCTCATGTTCTGTAGCAAGTTGAGTCTGGATAGAGAAGAAATCGCAGCAGAAGGAATTAATTGGTCTTGGAAAACCTTGCATGGGCTAGGTTTTCTCTTTTAGGGGAAGAGTTGTGTCTCTTCTCAGAAGTGAGAGTTGTGACTGGGGATGAACGTTGAGGGTGGGAGCAAAACTGTGCTCGGATGGTGCCCAAATAATGAGCTACACATTTGAGTGATGCTGACATATATGTGATCTTTTCAGAACAGACCCCAGAGAGTCATGCCCTGGATTTGCAGCTTCTGTTGTCTGTTTTAGGATTAGTTGGGTTTGCTTCTCTCGTAGCTTGTCAGACTACTGTTAGATTAGGCAGGGCTTGTAGCAACCACATTATGTTATCTGAGCGTGACTCCAGAGGCCTTCAGACCTTGGCCATGCCTCATGCCTTGCTTGACCCAGAGGGAAGTGAGTGCTGGGTTGTGTAGGCTGGGCTTGATGTGTCAGTCATACAATTTCTTTTGCTTAAACCACAGGAGCCTGATGGGCCACCAGTCACACTTCAGTGAGATGTGATAGCTGGCACAGCTTCTCATCCAGTTCGAAAGCAGTGCTGTGTGCAGGTAATTTTCCAAAAGCATGGTGAGGACAGCACCTCATCTGTTTTTATAATTGCTGCTTTTTTTATATGTTGTCTGATAGTGGAACGATGTTGATTAGTGGCAAACCAAGATGAAGCTTCCATGTAGACTGGTCTCTTACTGAGTGACAGCTAGGGCTCGCAGGGATCCAGGAGTGCTGTGCAACACATTTGATTGATCCCGTGTTTCTGAACTAAGTGTTGATGTGCACACACTAGCAAAGCCCCGCTGTCTCATGGTCTTTCACTTTCAAGATCTTTTAACAGTAAGTGGAAAATTTACTGGGCTCTGGTTAGCTGTGCTAGGATGGATACAGCCCATAAAGGCATCAGTCTTGCATCCTTCCTTTCTCTTTTTGTCTGCAGCCTGACCCACCACCTTCTAATAAGTGGCAGCTCAGCAACTGGCTCACCAAGGTGAAACCCACCAGCAGCGCCAACAGAGATTCTCAGCAAAATCGCCCCTGGGGATGGATGTGAGGAGAGCAAGGAGCAGGGGCAGGGCCTCAGCAGCAACTCCTCCCAGCAGTGCACTGAGCCGAGGGAGCCTCAGCACGAGAGCTCGGACCAAGCAGCCGTGGCTCCTCAGGACGCTCATCTCCTGATCAAAGACAACTGCCAGAAGTCTCCTGTCCAGGAGCCCTCGCCCAGGCAAACTGCGGGTGTTCCCCCAGTGCATGAGGGGCCCAAGGGAGGCCTGAAGGTGGAGAGTGACCCTGGACCCCTTGAGGGCAGAGACCAATCTGCCAGGGACAAGACAAAAGTCAAATCCAAATGGAAGCCTGGTGCGAGGAAGCGGGACCTGGAGAGGAAAACCACAGACACTCCTGACAAGTCCCTTCGAAAGAGGAAGGTGAGAGGTGGAGGTGGAGGTGGGTTTGTACAAGGACCAAGGTGGTGGTTGAAAAACACCCATGTAGAGTTCATTTCTGCTTCACAGCTTGGGAGTGGATCCATTACGCTCCTTCTCTAAAGGTGTTATCAGACTTCTAAAGAGAATGCCTATCACACCTGTCCACAGGTGTTTCCTGTTGATCACAAATCCCCTGCTAAGCAAATGAAAAGCCCTGCAAGCTAACAAATGCTTTGGTGTTTTAACACATTTTTTGATGTGTTTTCTTGGAATACTAGTTTTCTCAGACAACAAAACCCCTCTTATGTTGGAGGAGCTTTTGGCAGCAGGCTGTGTCAGCATGTGGCTGGCCAGCTCCCTGGTAGCATCTGTGGGTTTCTCTGGCTTTCAGCCCAAGCAGAGCTTTGGAGGGCTGCGGTGCCCCTTCCCCCTGCAACCCCTTTCAAAGCAGCACAGTATCTGCAGCACCTCCCAGACTCTGCAGCCATCTGCGCTACCCATCTAATGTCTGTTGTGGGAGAGCATCTTGCCTGCAGTTTGTGGGGGTGTCCAGAGGGAGAACCCACCCAGTCCGCCCCCGTCTGTGGTTTTCAGTTCTGTCCACGTGGGCACCTTCTGCTGCCTTTCACCGTGCAACCTCAGTCTGAGCAGTGTAGTCTTTTCCTGGGTGAAGTCATTTCTTTCCATGAAACATTCGTGATTGGTTGCTTACACAAAGATAAACGAATTCTGCAGGTGCCAACTGTGTTACTACTAGGGGTGAGAGCAGCAGCCCCCTGCCTTTTACTTTTCCATCAATGCAGACTGTGAACTGAGCCAGGGTCACTGATAGTGGATCTGCTTTGGATCTCAGCGCTTGGATAACTACGCAGCAAACGTCTCTGGTTGTCCCTGGAGCTGCTGTGGTGCCAGCCGCAATGTTAATGTGTCCAGCGAGGGGCTTTGCAGAGAGCCCTCTGCAGAGTCCTTCAGCTGTAAGAGTTGCTTTCCCCTGAATGACAAGACAGTCCTTTAGCTGAGGTGGCCGCTGCTGACTGGTGGTTTTTGGGAAGCTCCCTCCCAAAGGGGGCTGTGAATGTCCCTCCAGCCAGTGGTTCAGGTGCACAGAGAGTTGGCTGCAGCCCTATGGTGAGTGGGTGTTCCCTGGGGGTATGCCAGGGCCTGCACACCTTTTTGGTTCTCCTCACAGAGCAGGTGGCTTAGCGGGTGGGGGTGAATACCCTTGGTTCCCACATGGGTTTTGTTTAGTCTTGTAATTTTCTAAACTTCCCGTAGCTGTGGGGGAGAATTGAGAAGAGCAGGGAACTGGTGAATAATCTTGAGAGACCCTGGCAGTTCCCCTCTTGTAGAGCAGCGGGAGAAAGGTAGAGAAGGCAGTAAATCTGTCGCTGTCGTGGTGCATCAGTGTCCTTGGAGGCTCGGGCTTCATGGTGGCCAGCGAGGCCAGGTCCAGCTGTCAGACATCTTCTGCGGCAATGAAGAAACAGTTCCAGGCCATGATCGAGGTGCTGGAGCCTTGCCCTGAGCACACTGCCAGAGGGAGACGCTGTGCCCGGCACAACCCACTGAGCTCCATCACGGTGACGTAAACCTGGGTGTGCTCTCGGGAGGGAGACAGCAAGGCCTGGAATGCTCCTGGCC
Organism: Strix uralensis; assembly: GCF_047716275.1. NCBI lineage: Eukaryota > Metazoa > Chordata > Aves > Strigiformes > Strigidae > Strix > Strix uralensis. Next base: position 64,759 of record NC_134008.1, read on the forward strand.
ACCACCGGGCACACTGGGGGTGACGCTGACTGATCAGTGCAGTTTCTTTCATATTTGCTTGGCTTGTAGCAAATTATTTTGAAGTTTTTAATTCATGTGAGCTGATGATTTGCACGCTTTGTGTTTTAAGATCTACGGAGTGCAATTAAAAAGTATTATTTATTAGCTCTCTGCCTTAATGATTCTTGTTCTTCTAGAAGATAATGGCAATGATTTTAACAGACTGTTTAAAATTTCACCTATATCAGATTCTTGTTAATAAAACCAAAAACCCCAGCACATATGGGCAAGCTGAGTGATCTAACTCTCCTGTGAAGGCAGTTTTTTCCTTCCCTCTGACAAGGTGTATCACAAAACACAATTGCTTGCAGTTCATGAATTTCCCAGGAGGAATCTGAATACCTGTCTGTATGATTCAGACTGAGTGAGGAGAAAAAAGTTCATCCAGAAAGATGAAATGCTTATTTTCAGCAATGGAAGTGCCTTAATTTTGATTACTATTAGCAACAAGAGGTTTAGCAGTTGCATCCCCGTCACTACAAAATAATTAATCTATCTAAGCAAAAGTAGATAAAATGTCATTTTAGGATACTTGTCAGTGAGCCTGAAATCCATATGTGCTGTGCTCTGTGTTCCCCCTTTGTCAATTCATATATCATATCTTTTCTTTTTTTTAATCAGAATCGATCAAGCTTCTTGGTCTGTACTTTACATGAGCTTTTAAAACCTGAGTCATTTTTTTTCTTTTTTTTTTTTTTTTCCCTTCTTGTTAGAGGGCAGTGGAGAAGAAGATTTATGGGAAGAAAAAGAAATCAGAAAAAGAAACAAAATCATCTCAGTCTTCAACTGACAAAGACTCCAGTAAATTGAAGTGAGTATATGGTGGTGGGATGGCAGAAAGATGCATAAAACTGAGTCTTACTTAAAAAGGTTAAGGCAAGGAACTGTACCTCCTGTCCTTATACTCATGAGTTTGCTGGTAACCTAATGTGCCTTCTGAAACTTCATCTGCTGCAGATTTGTCTTTACATCCTGGAACCAACCACGTGGCTGTGGAAATGTAATTGATTTGCCATTTTCTTTGTGGCCAATGTGAAGTGATACTTGGGTGTCCCCTGTCTTCCTCTCTCTCCTTACTGCTGAGGATTATGGTTCTAATCATCCAAGCACAAGCTGATGTTTCAGTGGCTGGTCATCCTCCCATACTTGGTTTACACTGCTGCAAAAGCCTTGAATGTTGTGGCATTTGTCCTGATTTCTAGCAGCTGAGATGGGAATGAAGACTTCACCATTTGAAACACCAACTTGTCCATCCTGCAGCTCGTGTTGCTGCATGCTCTGATGTGTGTATTACACATAGCTCAAAAAAATATCTCTATGCGGCAAGAAATTTAATTGCCAGTTGTGCCCGTCCTACTTTTCCCTCCAAGCTGGTAGGCAAGGATTTGCACTGCTCTTTCGGACCAGATGCAGGAAACAAATCTGTGCAAAACAATATGTTGTTTGTGTTGCAAACAGTGTGGTAGAGTGCCTGCCTGTGGGGATGCAGGAGTCGTTTCCCCTTCTCCAAACTGCAGTGGTGGTGACCTGCCAGCAGATGATTGCCCGCACTGATCTGGGAGGTGGCAGCGGCTCTGTGGGGAGTATCACAGGCTTGTTCTGCACGGTGGTTTAGGGGCTTCAGGGGATGGCAAGAGAAATTGCCCTCTGGCTGAAGATGTCCCTGCTCATTGCAGGGGGGGTTGGACTAGATGACTTTTAAAGGTCCCTTTCAACCCCAATTGTTCTATGATGCTAGGTGAGTAAGACTTGAGAGTTCAAGTATCAATTATTTCTGCTCTCCGTAGAAATAGAACCAGCCTTGCAATGCTTTTTAAAAGACAGTTGGACTAGATGATCTTTAAAGGTCCTTTCCAACCTAAACCATTCTATGAGTCGGTGAACTTCTTTTTCTTTGCCCATGTCTTCCTCATTCTGGGTTCTGCTGTCATCTTTATTTGGGGGAAGTTTGTACTCTCTCTGCATGGGAAGAGGGAGAAAGCTTTATCTGATTCATGACACTTCACATGCATTTAAAGATCTTAGTCTTTGTCAAGTGAGAAGATGATGTGAACACCCTTTGCGCAAGAAGAAACTGAGGTGCAGACAAGTTGCTTGCTCAGACGCCCACTGCAAACAGGTGAAAGAGCTGAAAGTGTGGCCCAGGAGTCATGACTCTTGTTCCTGTGACTGAGCAGTCATGTCCACAGCAGAGAGAGTTCTGGCAGCTTCTTGGGAAAGGACATTGTCCTGAGTGTAACTGTATGCCCATCAGTTTTGACTGGATGATCATTGCCATTTTCTTAATTGGACTGATCATGATGAAAGCAGAAAGTCAGGTGTTAATGCTGATACTCTGCTCCCTCAGCTGCTTTTGCTGTCACCGGTTACGGGCTTTGAATAGCCCTTGCCTAACAGACACACAACCAGCGTGCTGTTTGAATTGTGACTCTCTCTGAAATTTCAGGTGGCCTTTATGGCCGGGGGTTTCTCATTTCTTCCAGCATAGCATTTGCAGTCCTTCTGGTAGATCTGCTGAAACTTGCCCCGTCATTTGCAGAAGAGTGTACTGCCAGCATTTTGGCCAGGTCTTTGCTAGAGTGAATGCTTCCAAGAGCACGTCTTCACATGGACAGTGTTCTCAAGAGGGGTGCCTCGTGCCCCAGTCATGGTCTACTGCATTCAATTCTTGCTTGACTTGGACTGGTATGCAGCGTTGAGGTTTGTGTCCTGATGATATGAGTAAACTGCTTTTCTGTGGAGAAAATACTGACGTACTCTTAAAGCACTGAGACAGTGGGGCTAACCGTTCGTTGGGTGAAGGGCTATTTCAGCTGTGGCAATAATGGAAGGGCTTTAATTCTGGGGTTCATTCCTCCCTTCTTCTCAGTGAAAAGGAGCACCCCCTCCAGCCATGTTCTGGCTTGCGGAGTGGGAAGGATAGGATGCATTTCTGGGGAGAGAGGGCTCTGGCTCTGGTCGGGGGATGCTGCTGTGCTCTGTGCACTCCGCTCTGGAGCGTCAGCTGTACCAGGGTAGTGAAGCTGGGGAGCATGTGTGCAGTGAGTAGGGACTGTAGCAGGGGAAAGGCGGGTTGTGGAAGAGGGGAGAGGACTGTCCCATGCACAGCAGGATGAAGCAAGATGTGCCGTGTCTCGCTTCAGTCTTCTCATGGGGTGTAACTTAATTTCCTCCTCTTCTGATGTGGCCGTCCATGAGCTGGGGTTCACTGCTCAGCGTTTTCTTGGAAACTTTGAGAAGCTGGATAAAATGATGTGACTGAGCAGTAGTGAAAGAAAGATTAGAGCTATGTAGTGCTGCTTAGAGCTGCCGGAGTTCCCTGGTAATCCTAACTTCAGATGGTCAGAAATCTGATCTGCCACTGTATTATTGCATGGGATAGTCTCTGCCATTTAGAAGCACAGCATTTTAAGTCTCTATCACCTGAATCCTCTCAACTTCTGTAAGTGTTGGCTAGCTGAGCTGGCAGGTCTTAAAGGAACAACTCAGTTTAATTCTGTCAAGACATGTGCAGGATCAAGCATCAGGGTGAGTATCTCTGACCATAGAAGACACCTTCTACCATCACGGAGAGAGAGAGGCAGTGCTGCGGTTCATTTAGTTTGTTGGGTGATTTGTCCCAGGGGTTTTATTCGCTGTAATTACCTCTCTCCCTCTTTCAGTGAGAAGGGGCTGTGTTGGAGGGATGCCTTTTTTGCAATGTCTTGATATTCTAGTTGCAAGTCTTTACTCCAAGGACAAGTCCTGAGGCTTATTCTACTGGAAAAGCAGCTGGCTTGTATGTTGTTGGCAGCTGAAGATGTGGTGTCTAACGCACAGCCAAGTCCCTGAAGTTTCACTTTGCTTTTGCTGGACTCTTTCTGTTACCAAGTCATTTCACACTCCCAGAGAAATTGAAACAGAATTGGTACCTGATATAACTCAGTTGTTAAAAATTCCCTACATTATATATACACCATATTCACCCTAATTGATGAATTTGCTTCCCATCTCCAGAGCATCAAAGGCTTCACTTGAAACCCAGAAGAAAGGTGTCCTGGTACCCCTGCCACTGCCACGCGTGTCTCCTGCACCTCCTGCACCAAAGTCAACCAAGACAGCCAGAAAGAGACCCAGAAGTGAGAGCGATGAGCTGCCGGCCATGGATAACACTGCCAGGGACAAGAGCAGCCACACGGATCCTTTGTTGTCCAAGCACAGGAAAGAGGAGAGAAATCACGCTGACCTGTCAGAGGGCATCAAAGTAGGTATCCGTTACAACTGGCGGGGTGTTTCCTGCGGCACGTGGGCGCTGTGTGATTCTCTTTAGGAATGTGTTCTGAGCATATTAACAAGGACGGACGATAAACCAGCCACCAGAGAAAGCTCTCTGAAGCATTTTTGCCCCTTTAATGGCTCTCTGTGACTGTCTGTTGCTAGCCCGAAAGCCTCCATTGTAGCTTCTCTGCTGACTTTCCGTCACCTGTTTTCATTTCGCCAGTGAAATGTAGTGAGAAGGCGTGACCAGTAAAAACCAAGAGAATCGTGTTTATGGTAGTAAAGCTTTCTGACTGTAGGCAACTGCAAGTACAGTTTTGATGTCAAAATAAGTGTGTTTACACAAAGAGTCAATTGCTTATAAATAAGAAACAAGCAAGCTGTGGTTTTGACTGCAACCTGGGTATGAGGTTTTATAGCTTGCTTACAAAATTGTTAATGATCCTTACAGATGGATATTTGCATTTTTGGGTTATAAAATTCAATTCAAATCTTATGGGTGGCAGGGTGTGTGTGCTCTAGGATGATGTCATGTGTGTGTGTTAAACCAGACTGTGCACGCTGCTTCAAACTGCTTGATCTTTCCTGACAGTGTAGTTAGCAATGGAGACTGAGCAACTTCTGTGTGGTTAAGCTGGAAATAAGTGTGAATGGGTATTAGCCGTTCCTGCCTTGGCTAGTGGCCATGAAAAGTGTGCTGCTTGCAGCCTTGCTGCTATCTTAGCCATTGTGCAAGGAAAGCTGCTACTTAATTTCTTGGAAAAGTTTGAATGGTATTAAGCCTTACTAGCAGCCAGGTAAGAAGCCCAGTTTCCATTTCCATTATTGGAGGGGGTGCTGGGGAAGAAGCTGAGAAGAGGGGGAGAACCTGGAGAATAGACTATGCCTGGGACAAATAAACATTTTCTCTTGAAATGTAGGAAAGCCAGGCTTTGGAATTGGTTTAGACGTATGTCTCTAACCAGCTTTATCTCCACTCTGTGGCTCTTCAGGATCTGCAGGGGATGTCACAAATCCTTTCCGAGTGACGCCTTTGCCAGATGGTACCTCCAAGCCGAGGAGACCTCAACTCAAGTTTGAAAAGTAAGTTTATGTTTTACAACCCTCATCTCTATTTTCTGAAGATGCCAGGCAAGGCTGGTCCTACAGCCACCCTGGATCCTGCCTCATAATGAGCACTTCTTTTAGGAGGAAAGAGGGAGGGAGAGATGTCTGAGACCTGCCCTGCACTGCCTTCTCATGTCTGGGACTTACCCCCGCCCCCTCAAACACAAAGCAAAGGTCTCATTACAGCAGTTCTTGGTGTGAGGGAAGCTACTCTAGAAATTAGGTACTTTTTAAATTGGAGAGGAGGTGTCTCTTGTGCCTGCCTACAGGTGATGGGTTTTGATTTGTCTGGTTCTTGACAAGTAGCAGACTCCTCTGTCACAAGGTAACTGTCACAGGCAACTGACTGTTTCGGGGAGGGCGTGACTCTTTACTGGCTCGTTTTGTTAGTGCACAGGTGGCTGTGTGCTGTTTGCACGGTGAACAGATTATCCCAGTGCACACAAATGCACGTGGTCGAACTTCATCATTGTTTGGGTGTTGATTGAGACCAAGACCTGTAGAAGCCTTGGTGCCCACATCTCTTGTAAGCAGATAACTTGAATGCAAGCTCTTTTAGTCTGAGATGAGTGCCTGGTACTGCAAAGCTTACCGTATGTTCCAAGCAAAATGTGTTTGTGGTACTGCACTTGAGGAATGATGGGAGGTCACATAACTACCATCTTGCTATGGGAGCAAAGAAGTAAACCTGGCCTCACAGTAGCCTAACCTCTAATGGCTTTTTGTTTTGAAATGTAAGTTGCCAATATTATTCTAACATACATTTTTTAGGAAATCATTTCATCTGTGCATGCAGCTGCTGTGTATTTCTGTACATGCAGACCACATTCACTTAGTGACTATCATAACTGTAACGTGTGTTTGATAAGGCTGTAACTGGCTTACCAAAACAGGATGTTTGGACTCCTGGCATCCTCTAGATATGAAGGTAAAATTGATAATTCTCCTGCCCTTTTTTTCTGTTTTCTGGTTTTGCTCTCTCTGTCCCCAATTCAGACAGCACCCAGCGGAGTACTACATTGAAGAGGTCGGGAGGCTGAAGCACAAAGCTGATGCAATGGTAAGTCTCAGCCCTGTGCTAGAAATGCTCACCAGCTCTTGCATTCAGAGCTGATCCCTGCCTGCATGGGATAAGATTCACTGGCTGACAGTACTTCTGTACTTAGAGTATGTCCAAGCCACCTGTGGGGAGGCTGTCTTTATTTGCCTAATGTTCAGACATTTCCCTTGGCTATAAACACACCTAGAGGATGTGCCTAGAGAACAGGATTCATTCTGGCGCTGTCTGAGGTCAGCAGGCCTGTTGGCTTTGCAGAGCTACCACGAAGTCCTTGGAAAAGAGGTGGAGCGTTAGTTATAAGACAGTTTACTCTGAACCATCAGGATCCTCACAGTAATTGTGTTGCTGGTGAAGAAGACTTGGAAGTGCCCGTTGCAGATGTCACTGGCTTTCTCCGCTGTGGGCAGTTTAACAGCGTGCGTGAAGGAACATCTTTTGTTGCTAACGATGGTTCACTCAGATAATGTACATTTGCTACTTGCCATTTACCTGTGAAAATGAAATGAGGGAATACTGCAGTGGGCAAGCCCCATCTGCCTCTCCCGAGGCAGGCCTCCAAGACCAGAGGATAATATCCAAAACATGTGAAGGTAATAAATTACTCAAGGAAGACATTGAGGAACAGATATAAATAGCCAGAGCACACGAAGCTGATGACTGGAACCACATTAGGGGCTCTGCTGAGAAGCCTTTAATTATCACCCAGAGGCCTGACTTGCATCCTTTTCTTTCTTCAAATCCTGCCTAACTAGGCAGAAAAAAGGAATTCAGGTACACTTAAGAGAAGTAGCTTTTGTCTTAGTCTAAACGGGACAATTTTCTTCCCAATAGACCGACAAGACTGGAAGGGCCTTCCAGGACCTAGATGCTGCCCTTTCCTTCATTGAATTTGGGATTGCCTTGGAATCGGATGCAACAGAACCAAAATCAGATTCCAGTGTATTCAGCGGCACCATAGATCTCCTCAAGTAAGCGGTTTTCACAGCGTGGTGGTCAGGCAGCGTGTTTGGAGTGGGAGGGGGAGTTGCATTGCTTGTTTGCAGCTGTGGCAGCTCTGGATTCCCCCCACGGAGCAGCGCCCGGGTTGCTGCACAAGCACAAGACAGCCCATGGCCAGGCACCAGAGACAAATCCTTTGGCATGTTCCAGCACTGCTGATCAGAAGGAGGCCCCGTGTCCTACTCGGCATTTGAGCCGCGCAGCTGAGGTTATGACAGTCAAGGATATGAAGGAGTTTTTAGTTTATCCAGTTCTGAAGTTGCTTTTGCATGTGAGCTCAGTAGTATTTCAGTCAGAAAAAGCACAACAATACTGTGTGTGGAGGAACAGTTTGTGCCCCAAAAGTCTTGCAGCTTGATTGAAGGCAGATTTTACTGCTTTCTCCCATGTGTCTTTCTACCAGTACACTTCATTGGGGTTTCTTTTAGCCACCTTCCCCAGTTAGTTTCACGGCCATAGCAGATCCATGTCGGTAGTATGACATATCCAGGCAGCGCAACCCAAGGAACCGTGTATTGGATAGAAGAGAGACAGGTATCAGTTTATTCCTCTTGAAATTACAGGTCATGTGAGTGTTTTCGAGAGCTGATTTGACTTCTTGCCTATAGAGCTGAAACAGCTGTCAGGATTAATTTTTTTATGTGTTAGACTTCCAAGTTTTTCAGTTACATTATCTGCTTTCTGGTCCAGATGGACTGCATTTCCAAGATGCTGTTGTTGCTTTGTTCTCAAAAAGGAGATTTGCTTGCTTGTTTTTCGCCAGAAGAAACACTTCCACTAAGATGTCTGTCTTGTCCAGAAACACTCGAATTAATATTTTACCTTCACTAGTGGGGGGCACCTCTTCTGGGCCCCAGGCCTAGAGGTGGCCCACGAGGGGCATCTACTTGTAGGGATGGTGCCCATTAATGAGTGTAAGAGGAGAGTGAGTCATATAAGGGGCCACATCTGTTCCCGCTGCCTGGAAAACAAAGCATTTGGAGACACAGTCCTCTGCTCAAGACCATACAAACCACTCGGTGCCAGCACTAAGAACTCGGGGCAGGTTTCCTGACTTTTTGGACCGGTGTTTGAGATAATGGCATGCACTGACTTTTCATAAACAGTGGGGCTTCAGAGCACTGATGGCTGACAAGATTCTTTTTATTTTGTTTCCTTAGATTTGTCATGACACTGAAATCCTTTATGGACTCCTCAGCATCTTCACATGACAAAATCTTTGCTGTGTTATAGTGCGTAACTGTTTTTCTGTGCCTTCATATTCTGTTTTTAGACTTGACAGAGTGAAAGATCCATTACATTCAGGGCGAAGGAATGAGTTAAATGGCAATCAGAGTTCTGCAAGTGAAAAAAAATCACAATATAAAAACCAGAATGAACTGGAACATCTCTAAAGGGAGCCGGGATATCACACGTGGAAGGCACAGGCTCTAAAATTTGATCTGCTGGTAACTTGAGAGCACATAAGGGCTTTCTCCAAAGGTGAAAGAATGCCATTTGGCTGCCCATGTTTGAGCTGCGTAACTGAAGCTGTAGCTGAAGGCACTTCTGGACGGGGGGTTACTCAGCCTTGTGACACCTATGTGAGGCTGGGCACCTGTTTATGTAAAAGACTAGACATGGCCCTTCCCCGGTTGCTTTTTTTCCTTCATTATGATTTTTTTTAGAGAGTCTTTTTTTAAGATGAGCAGCAGGAGGAGAAATTCAGAGCTTTCTTGCCTTTGCAGTACAGCTGATGTGTGCCTGCCTCTGTCCCACAAGGCTGGTGACTGCTGAGCAGGCATGGGTGTGTTTCTGTTCACAGCATGCGCTGCCAGTCCCTTCTGCACATGGCAATGTGCCATTACAACAAAGACACTGCCATAAGGTATTCCAGGATCCTGAATGACCAGTTCAGGGTAGGGCATGTGTATTACTGAGCTGCCAGCTGGATGGCTGTGGTAGTTACTGATGTTGGCTGAATAGCCCAAACCTAACAAGAGTTCTCTTCCTCGCTGCAGAGTTCTTCCAGATTAACACAAGCACCTTCTCCATGTGTTCTAAGGTAAGATTTAAAAATACATATGTTGTCATGTTTCTATAAGGGTGTGAGTGAAAACAGGAGCGAGAGTGTTTGAGTTGCAAGCTGCATTTGAGAGTGCCTCACCACTCACTCCTTCTTCCCACCTGAAGTCATACTGTTAGGGGCATGGGTATTTCTGCTCTCTCTTTCCTGTCTTGTTGGAAAGGGGTTTTTTTGTTGTTACGGGGTCCAGAGTTACCACATATTAAGCAGAGCAGTTCTCCACCCAAGAAGCAGGTCAGCGGAGCAAGGAAGGTATTGTCACTTGGCTGTGTCAGAGCCCCTGTTGTTGTTGTCGTCATCTGTTAGAGATCCCTTGAGACTTCACGGGGTACCATCCCCACCTCCTGCTGCCCAGCTCCACACCTGTCCCTTTTAAACTCTGTGGTTGAGAGAGGCTTGTTTGGTTTTTAATAGTGACACTGAAATTCCAGTCATTTTTCTGCCACCTTGCACAGTACAGTTTATTGGGAAGTCAATGGTCTCCCCAGAGCAGTGTACCTCCCTGTCGTACCAGTGACTAAAGTCAGGTTGGGTGAAGAAGCGATGCGATGAAGCCAGCCTGTGTCAGAAGGTGGGCAGTTGGTCGCAGTTACCTTCCTGAGGCCTTAGAGAAGTGTGTGTAGGCTGACCTGGCTGCTGTGACCGGCTATCAGAAAGCTCCAGCCTCCATCGGTGGGGAGCTTCAGCGTGCCTGAAATAGAAGTTGTTTGGAAAAAACATTTAGATAATCTGGTGAAGGCTTCCACAAGTAGGTGTAGGTGTTGGGAGGTGGATGGGTGGCCCTTTCTGATGTCTGGTCCCACATTTTCTTTTGTCAAGAGGAGCCCTTTGAGTCACAAATCACTTCAAAATCCTTGGCCTTGCACTCAAAGGACAATTACTTGTTACGTAGCTGAACACATCTCAGTTTTCAACACTCCACTCCATACTGCAGGCCTGGATGATACCGAATAGTTCCTGGCATAAGATAGTCTTGTGGCACGACTTTTAACTCTGAAGTTAAATGTTTGTGATGGTGCTTCTTTCTCCTGCAGAATCACAGGCATGCCCTCTCATCCTTCTGCAATGCCCTGTCCTGCCAGTTCTGTGAGTTCTCAGCCAGGATTGAATGCCAGCAACTGCAGTGGGAACAGCACCGGCTCTTCATTCCCTGTTCCCTGTAATATCCCAAACATCACATCTTCCTACATCAACACCACTTCCTATATCATCTACACGTATGACTTTTGGGAAAAGGCCGATGCACTGGCTGGGAAGAATATGGATGAGTTTTTGCCCTCTGGCTTTTCGGTCATATGTGTTGTGGTTATGTGTATGTACTTGCTTAAATCTTAACACTCAGTTTAGCAAACACCATACTGAAAGATCAAAGCATTAAATATGTTAAAATAGACAGCTATGGCATATTGACAGAGATACTTGACGGTGATTATTGATGAGTGTTCCAATTAAAAGGTTGTCTTGGCATCCTTGGATGTCTTAAGAGCTGAGGGATGAGAGTATCAAGGATGTATTGCCACTGTCTGTTGGCAAAAGAAAAGAAGCACAATGTGCCTGGTGGAATTGTTGGAAGGCTGTAAAAATCCTCACACTGAGGCAGCTGCTGAAATTCAAAAGGCTTTGCAAGTCGCCTTTGAAGAGAGTAACTTCAGTTGTTGGGTGTCCTCTGAGCAAATCTGTGCTCGCAGCAGCAATTCGTGTGTAGTGTTTTGGGTTATATCCTCCGAAGGCTGGTAAAAGACTGTCACTGAGAAGGAGCGGTGGATGCTGCTGGTAGGCCAGAGGAGTGAGTCATGGAGGAAAACCTGTGCGAGGCAGCCTGAGCAGTCTTGCGTCAGTCAAGACTAAATTCAAAACGTGCTCTCTGTTGCTGTTCTAATGTAGGGGAGTGATGACTGGGGTAGTAAATACTCCCAGGGGAGTGGATCTGTGCAGGAGAATAGTAAATACTCCTGTAGGCTTGGCAGTTGTTGTTGCTGTTCAGGACGGTGGAGGAGTTTAGTACTGGAGCTTGTTGAAACTCAGTGTAAGGTACAGGTGCTAAGAGGTACAGAGAGAGAGTACATAAAACCGAAAAAAAAAAAAAGAGGCCACATCCTCGATTCTTTTATGCAATTCATTGGGTATAAGAGGAGGAGTAAAGAGCAGTGGCCTTCAGCTATCGAGGGCCCTTAAAGAGGGAAGTCACAAATTAGTGGAAAGTTGTACCTGATGTTGGAGCCACCTGTGCAGAGCTGAAGCGCTTTCTGGCGGGTCCACAGCCAGGTGCTTCCAGCGCAGGACCCAGCTCCTTGCCGTCATTCAGAGCAGTGCCGTGGATCACGGGGCTGTGACAGTTTGTTTTCCGGCCTCTGAGCTTCCGGCTCCTGAGCGAGGACGCGCTGAGGTTGCCCATACGCATGTGAAGTCCCTCTCCTTTCACACAGTGCTGTGGTCACAGATCAGATTATTTTCTGTTTGCTCAGGCAGCTCCTGGACTCCTTGTCTCTGCTTACAGCTCTTCTGCTCCCCATGGAGGGAATCGATACCCATTTTCCAAACCAAAGCAGGAAAATGAGGGGAAATGTGTTCTCTGCTTCTGAACTGAGAAGTATTAGAATGAAAGAGTTGTGCTCTCTGCTTCTGACGAGTTCCTTGCACAGCCAAGCAGAAATTTCCAGCCCCGAGGTTCAACCTTTGTGTATCAAAAGGAGAGCTGAGGATGGCCAGTTCCTGACAAGGTACCTGGCACCATGGCCGAGGCTGGAGGCAGTGAGGGGCTGGGATGAGCCCGTGTCGCAGCAAGGCAGGTCAGGCAGGAATGTCTTGGCAAGGGGACTGGAAAGGAATAGGTGTGAACATTTCCCACACCTGCTGCCGCCTGTGTTACCGAAAAACTCGGAATAAAACTTATCAACACCAATTTGATGTAGATAAGCAGACACTTCTTTATTGACGGCCGGGCGCGTGGGTGAATCCTTTCACCAACGACGCACACCATGCACCAAAATCATACATCTTATATAGAACTCATTCATACATATTCATTATGTATTCATGCATAAACATAACAATTCCTGGAAATCATTATCATACTCTCCTCCTATTTCCGATTCTGCGCCGTAGAGTCCAGAAACACCTGGAAATGGGTCTGGGGTGTAATGTGAGTCGGTGGTTAATGAGTCGGTGGTCGCGATCTCCCCCTGTCGGAATTACCTATTGCTTGAGGACACTGTTTCTTGGCTTAAACTTATATGTTGCTTCAGCCGATTTCCCCATTTTCCCATTAATTTGGATTCTGACATCTCTCTGCATTCTTTCAGGTTATTAAATACCTTATAAGTAAATGATATATATATAAATCATCTTGAATCTTAAGCCTGTTATCTAGTTCTAAATGTTCCTACTAGGTGATTCTGACCAATTCTTTCGGCCTTGGTACAGGGCTGTACAGGGGAGTTCGTAGTAGCCTCGGTTCCTGTATAGAGTGCAAATGCAGCATATGATTTTTACTAAATATCTTCTATATTCCTATTAAAACTAAACAAATTAATACTAATCTATATTAAATCAATAACATATCAAATCAGTAACACCTGCACAGGGGATTGCCGACGCGGAAGTCTCGGACACAACTTAGACGACCAATGTGATCAAGTTGATGCCACTTTATTAAAGGTTACACAGCAATTTATACTCTATCTCAAACTTCACGCGCCGCTATCTTATTGCTAATAGGCTAAAGCTACTTGTTCACGTGCCCTTTTGCCCCCTATGATTGGTCCCGGTGTGGCGTCCACGCGATGCTCTCCCCCCAGGTAGACCCCCTGTTTTCGACATTCCAACATCTTTATCTCTTGGGCAGGAATGTAGTTTCTCAGGCCGTCTCGGCCTTGTTTTTGTCCTTGAACACAGCTGCAGCTTGTTGTTACAGTGAGGCCCCTCGGTTTGGATCGCTCATAATATGTCCGTTATTTTCCAGCCATTCCACAGGGGATGCCAGCACAGAGCAGGGCGTGCAGCCTCCGGCACCTCCCGGCAGGTCCAGATCTACCGCAAAAGCCATCTCCTGCCGGGCGGGAGGAGGAGCGCGGCGCATGGAGCTGGCGGCGGGAGTGGAGGGCTCTCTTCAACCTGCCTGATGGGCCCAGCTGTGCGCAGCCCAAATCAGAGCTGTATCGCCTGGCCAGCTGGACAGATTTTTAAACCTGTTCAGCTGAGAAATCCTGATGTCTCCAAGGTCTGAGGGTGGATGAAGCAAAGGGACCAGTCTGGCAACAGCCGTGTGTGCTGCTGGCCATCGCTCGGAAAGACACCAAATTTGGCTGGTTTAAAACCTGGGGGAGGCGCGCAGTAGGGACTGGGGTGTGAACACCCAAACTTCTGCCTACCTACCCTGGCGTCTCGGTGTCCTTTCAAAGCCAGAGCCTGGGGAGGCCGTTCAGTGTGTGTGCGCAGGTGTGAGTGCGTTTTCCTCCCACGTGCCCTGCCCTCTGTGCTTGTGATGCTGCCCGGCCTTCGACTTGCTGACTGACGGGGTGCTGCTGGTGTCACTCCTCGCTGCCCCCTCACCTGTCAGATGGGCCTGTTGTGTGAAACCAACCAAATGTTTTCTCACTCCCTCCCCTTTTTCCAGAGTTTTTTGCTGAGCTCAGCACTGTGACATGCGCTCTGGCGCTGAACAGCAGCGTGACCAAACTGGTACACTACGCCAGACAGGGTTTACAGTGGCTGAGAGTGGAAACAACTACACCTTAACTGGTGCTCGAGGTGGGTAAGTACCTGGAACTTTTTTGCACTTTTGAAGCCTCAGTAACGATCTGACTTCTTGAATTATTGGTTATTGCAAGGAAAAATAAATCGAGATGGACGGAATCTGGTTACACTGGAACAACTCTGAACTTTGACAACCGGCACCGACACTGCCTCCAACACCGCCTCTGGAACTGGCACCGATACCTGCACCGACACTGATACCCACACCGACACTGCCACTGGCATGAGCACCGGCACCGGCACTGACACCCACACCAATACCTGCATGGACACCGACAGCAGCACTGGCCCCGGCACTGAGACTGCCCCCAGCACCAACACCGGTACCTGCACCAGCACTGACACTCGCACTGACACCAACACTGACACCGGTACCTGCACCGGCACTGCCCCCAGCACTGGCAGCAGCACTGATACCCACATCAGCACCGGCACTGACACCACCGCCAACACCGCCCCCTCTTTACAGGAATTGTACAAGCTCCTAAAAATTAATCGAACAGCCCTCCCTCCTGTCACTGTATCGGCTTCACCAAGAGGGACAGTTTTCTTCTAGCAAGGAGAGGGATTTCTATTATTTTTCTTCTTGAACTCATCTTGCACATAGTCATAACGAAACAGCTTCTAATTTGGAAGAGAAAGAAGCTAATGCCAGTAAAAGGATGGTCTTGATCTTACTTTGGCTTTAGCAAAACACACTCTTGTGGTGTTTTCAAACTACAGCATTGCTGAATACTTGAGTAGGAAAAAAATTTCTCAAGTAAGACTTCAGTGAAGCATTCCCCTTGCTGGGGCAGCTGTCAGAGGAGCATTTTGCTCAAAGTTTTTTAATCACTCATGATAATACGCAAGGCAGAGGTTTGCAGCTCTCACTGCAGTGTATCTACCTGGCATCTTCCTCCCTCGGGAAAGCAGGTAAATGCAAAGCAGAGCAGAACAAGACAGACCTAGGACAACAGGCTGTGGAATAAGTGTAATCCCTGTGAGATAAAACTGCTGTGGTCCGCACTCAAAATAGAACTAGAGTGCTTTAAAAGTGTGTGAACTTGAGAATCATTTTCCTGAAAGGAAACTCAACATTAGTGAATCTCGTGAGGATTTTCTATATAGACACATTGTCCTGAACAGTACAGCCCTCCTGAAATGTGGGCTAGAAACTGCTTTTTATTTCCTCGCTCACATACCTTTGTTTAAGCGTGGCCTGGTTGTGCTTACTTGCTTGTCCTGCCTGAGAACACAAAGTACAGGTCAGGTCTATCTGTTCCCTGGTTCCTCTAGCAACAACGGCCTCTTCCAAATGCCAGCACTTTGCAGAAGCAGCACTGCAAAATGCCACAGTCCTCCTCACCGACAACACACAGGCACCGTGGAGCTCGCTGACACCACTGCCAGCTCTTCGCTGACCCATCTCTTTCGCTTCTACCCACTTATCCAACCAGGGATCGTCTTTCTCCATGCTGGAAAGAGATGCTGTCAGTGCCACTCACACGTAAACGTGGTTCTGGGGAACAGTTGTACCAAGAAAGATTATTTGCGATCTATTTGTATAGACTCAGCTTTTCATAAGTAACGTTAAAATTATGGGAAAACATGGTGTATCCATACAGTCCTGATTATTTACTTTTCTTTAAGAATTCCAGCAACAGCCTTAATTATCTAACAATTTGTAAATGCTATCTTCCGATTAAAGAAGTGAAAAAGTTACACAGTGTTGCAGATATTTGGTGGAGTATAGGTGGTGACAGGGGGAATAAAGTGCAGATGCATTCAGTACCTTTAAACACAGTAACTGTGAAAACCAGAGTCTTCTGAAGGAGACATGAAGCGTTGGCCTGACGTTGTTAGAAGGGTCCTGGGACTTGCTCCCAGTCCCTCAAATCCTGTTGAAACAGGGAGCGCAGTTCAGTTTGAGATGCGCGTTATCCCAAACAGCCTCACCTTTTGCCCAGTTCCACAGGGGTTTGGTGACGGGAGGTGCTCAGACCCACCAGCTGCATTTTGCTTAAAATCTTGTGTTCTGCCTTGCAAAAGCAGATCTGAAAAGCAAGTCGGTTCCTCAGTCGGCCCCAACTTGGGAGGAAACAGTCACTTCCCACAGGGGCTACGGAGCCAGCTCCTCCCCGGGAGTGTTCCGTGGGGCGGCTGCGCCCCGTCGGTCAGAAGCAGCGTCCTGTCCTTCCACATCACTGAGGCAAGTGTTGTCCTCTAAACCTCCTGCTGTGTAAACGGGGCCACCGAGGGAGGTGAGAGCGATTCCTCTCTGAAGAGACCCACAGGACCAACACCTCAGTGCAAACGGGAATGGCAAAGATACATCAAGTGCAATGTTACCTGGCTGGCACCCGTTTCAAACTATGGGGAAAAAAGTAGTGACAATTTAAAAAGTGAAGTTGATAATAAATAGTGGCCAGTAACTGTGGCTGGCCCTGTGCCCGCCTGCGTCAGTCCAGCAGCTTTATCCTGGAAGTCTTTGGTACGTTTGCAGCCTCCCATTAGCGGGGCTCTAGAGTTTTACCTTAACTTCACCTCAGCTCTCCCAGGCACCTCTGTGTTCTTGTGTGATCCATGGACAGGACTGCTGCTGCTGGTATATTGTTAGACTGCAAAGAGACAAAGCTCCTGTTTTTTTTTTTTTAAAAAAAAAAAAAAAAAAAAAGCAGGGGGTGATGGAATGCTGTTTTGACCGAATATCACCTAAGGCCCAAGTCCTCTACTCACATTGTTGGATCTATGAGATTGTCTTTGTTATTTGATTTCTCTATCTCGGTACTGAATTTCACACCTCCTATCTTATTTTATTGAATCTGATGGAGAACAAAAACCTGCTGGTTTTAACTTTGTTGGTATAGCTGCTGCTACGATTTGGGAATAATTTTTGGGGGGAGGGGTGATATTAATACATATTAAAAGGCAAACCTGTGCTGGATATTAGATGACTGAACTCCAGTAAGATTTAATTGCAATTTCTTCCATTCTGTTACTTTTTATTAAGCTTGAAAGAGTTGTCACATTTTTTTTTTCTACTGAGTTTACCAATAGGAGAGTACAGTCACTACTATAACAGTGTGTTCTGGGATGTAAGCATTCAGTTTCTGCTTGAACTACCAAGACAGGTGATTCACCATTTCACTGAGAACATTCTTGTCTCACTACAGAGAGGGCAGGTTTGCAGAAACCTAGGCAGGAACAGGGGAGGCACAATCTTTTGTGGCAATATCCTGGGCTTATCTTAAATTGCCTCAGCAGATAACGGTCAGTGCTGGCAGTTTTTTCTCAACTAAGTAACGCGACATCACCTCCGCGAATGGGAGGAGTGGAGCGTAGCCAAGGCACAGCAGCCCTTTCATTTACTGAGGTACTGCCTGAGAGAGTATGCCCTGGGGTTGTGGCAGGGTGGAGGAAGAGGAGCAAGAAGCCACTTCTAGAAGCTTGGGTCTTCTGCTTTGATTAGGTCACAGCTACAAATAGCTTTAGGACTCAGCCACACTTAGTATTTTACTCCTACTTGTACACGATGCTTTTAGAAACAACAAATTAAAAAATGGAATGTAGAATTAAGGAGGTTGATTTAAATGACAGCAGAAACAAAAAATTACAGATCTCAGAGTCCAGCAGCTCCTTAAAAGAGTCTTAAACATCAAAAGGCAAGAAAAATCCTCAGTCTGACTTTCAGTGTTTTAGATCTTCCGGCCTTTCATGGCAAAACCATCGGCAGCTATTGGTTTCCTGGGCATGAAGTATTTCACTGTGCCTGTTCTGCTGGTGATACAGTGTACTTCATATTTACTAAATTTCAGAGTTAATGATTATGCTAGTAGCTATAGCCACTGCACCCCTGGGGATAATCATAAGATTGGTCAGCTGAGACACTGAAACTTATAAAGAATTCCATACCTTAGAAAATAACTAGAACATCCTGGGCCATAAAGACAATGTATAGAACTGTGTTGAGAATGAGTTGTTTGACAACCTGGCAAAGTGATTAATCGATCAGTTAACTTGGCAATGAAACCAATTTTTGAGTGTCCTGAAAGTGAACTGTCTTCATTATAATACTAAAAACCACACCCACTGGTCAAAAAGACCCCTGCCCAGGTTAAGACCCTTCCCCTGAGCATGCGTAGGAATAGAAGCATTAGGTAAGCTGTATTATAATTGTATGTTAATCACTAACCAATTAGTATCGAATAGGCGTGTTATGGAAAAGTATTAACTTCTGATTTTTGTGTATAAAAGGAGCATGAAAACCTGCTGGTGGGGTGCGTGATTTGTGGAAAAGTCCACCGAGCACTCAGGCCTGAATAAATACACCCTCTCTGCTGAGCGTGTTCCGAGGGGTCACTGCACGCCTGGCATGAAGCCGCTTTTCAGGGAACAGTACCAGTGCGTGGGTTTGTTTTATCCTTGCTGCAGAACGTGGCACAGCTCCTTGCTGAGCTTCATGAGCTGGGTTCTGCCTCACCCTCCAGGGCACAGAGGTCTCTGTTAAGGTCCCGCGGTTTCTTGTACGAGCCAGTTTAACCAGTGCAGTGTCACCTGTCAGTTTGCTCCGGCTGTGCTGTGTGTCACCAAGCCAGCAACTCCTGAAAATGATGAGCCATGTGGGCCCCAGTACCTGTCCTGGGGGTGCTCCGTGTGTTACAGCCCCTGGCCGGGTGTCCTGCTGTCAGTCGTTTTTTGAGCCTGGTGGTCCAGTGAATTTTCAACCCATGTAACAGTCTGTTTATGCTGCCTGTGAGTCCTTAACTTCCAGATGAGAAAGGTCCAAGAGGCTCTGTCAGGAGCTTTTCAGAGCCTTGGTCTCTGCCTGTCTGTCTGTTCTGGGCTTTCTTGCAGCTCTGCCCTTTACCTTTTAGTTTCCCAGAAAACGGCAGGAGGGTCAGTGGCCTGCAGGCATTAAGTCTTCCTCATCTGTTCTCGGTTAATCATGAAGTGTCGATTGCCAGTGTCCTTCCCCTGGGCATTGAGATGGCAATCCCAGGCCTTTACTCTTAGAGGCTTTGCATTTTAAGATGAAGACAGGGATGGAGTTGCAATGAATTGAAACTGTAGGCTAGCAAATTGTTTTATCCCTTGGAGTCGAACAGCAGCATTATGGATCTTTTTCCTTTCAGAGGAAGAAGCCATCTCCTCTTTGAAATGTTCAAATCTATTAGAGTGTCAGAAGAAATGTCCTATGGGAATTTCCCCTTTAAGCATTGAACCAACTTTTTCTATGAAGGAGTCTTTTTGCAAACAGTTGTTTCTTACAGAACCTGTCGACAGTCCCCTGCGCACTCAGAGATGCGCGGCAGATACTTGAGCATCAACCGAGCAGTATCGCTGCCCAGACTCTGTCCTGTTCTCAGCAAACTATTTTATAATTGAGACGTGATCTGTTTTCCCTGTTTTTAAAGCAGTGGTGTTGGAGGTTAAACTTTAGAGCAGTGTAGCAATTTTCTGCTTAGGTCAAGCAAGATGTTCTTTGTGTTGCGCAGTTGTCGATCCCTGGAGTGGAATGTGGTGCAAAGGCTCCTGAATGCAGAACTGTGTGGCACAGCCCTTGCAGTGCTGTTCTCCTGAGCACTGACCCATGTGGTGCAGGCAGTGCAGTGCTGTTCTCCTGAGCACTGACCCATGTGGTGCAGGCAGTGCAGTGCTGTTCTCCTGAGCACTGACCCGTGTGGTGCAGGCAGTGCAGTGCTGTTCTCCTGAGCACTGACCTGTGTGGTGCAGGCAGTGAGTGCTGTTCTCCTGAGCACTGACCCGTGTGGTGCAGGCAGTGAGTGCTGTTCTCCTGAGCACTGACCCGTGTGGTGCAGGCAGTGAGTGCTGTTCTCCTGAGCACTGACCCGTGTGGTGCAGGCAGTGAGTGCTGTTCTCCTGAGCACTGACCCGTGTGGTACAGGCAGTGCAGTGCTGTTCTTTGGTGCCTGAGCCGTGTAGTACAAAGAGTGTTGTGCTATTGTTTGGTACCTGGGCCCAGCCGGAGCTGTTAGTGATAATTGCATAGCCACTGTCAAAAAAGATGGATCGCGACTGTTGCCATAACATCGATGAAGAAATCATGAACTTTGCTTCATTATAATACCAAAAAACACCTCCTGGTTGAAGGTTACCCGCCTCCAATACTGACCACACCTCGGACACTCCCCCCTGCGCACGCGCGATGGCCTCGCTCGAGAAGGGCGGAGAGATGAGAATTGAATTCTGAGAAGGGCGGAGACCCCTGAGGCAGAGGTGGAGCAAGGTGTGTTACTGAGCATAAAAGATGACTTCTGGACAACGAAAATGGGAAGCTTCCCCGCCAAGGACCACGACGATCAACGACGCAGCATCAGCTGGACCCAGGACCGTTAGGACATCGTGAGATCAGCGGTGGTAGCTATAACCTCTCTCCCTCTTCTCTCTAAATTTAACTTTACTTTTCTCCTTCCTTTCACCCATCTCTAACTATCACGTGCCGTTCCACAGGCAACACAATACAGTTTCACTCTTTAATTACTGCTATCCCCTTTGGTGTTGGTCACCTTAATTTTGCACTTTTGAGATCGTAGCAAACGAACCATCACAAGTCCACCAAGTGGACCGTGACACCACCCCAGGGGACTCCCTGTAAATACCTGCGCCCACACACTGTTAATAACCCAACAAACTCCCAGTGCCCTCCGGTTTGTCCCAGTTCATCCCAGTGCCCCCCAGAGCTGCCCCGTGCCCAGCAGTTCATCCCAGTGCCCTCCAGTGCTCTGTGGTATATCTCTATGCCACGTTCTGTCAGAGGGCTGTAACACTTTCCTGTAGATATCAGTAGTTAGGAGCTACAGAGCCAGAACAGATCCTGGTTCTAACCTGTGTGGATGGTATTAATGCACTTAGAATACACTTTTCAGCTCAGGTTGAGGGTAAATCCTTGAATTCCATAGAAATCTGGATCATGTCAATTATTTCCTGTAAAAGGGTTTTAGCATGTGCCAGATTTGGTTGTTCAGGTAAACCAGTAAGGTTCAGACCCAGGGTGGATGACCCCGAGCAATCAGGATCCTACAGGCCTGTAGTGGGAATAAGAATTGTACCATCATCTTTAGTTTGATTATGGCTTCCTGCAGAATACCCCGTTAGTCTGTCTGTGAATATCCACATAATGTCGGAGTCTTCAGTGCGGCAGAATAATGGACTTGCACAACTCTATGAGACTTATATCAAGCAAAGCCATTTATTTTTCCAATAGTACAGACTTATGCTCTCGCCAAAGCTCTTACTTCATAATTAGCAAATCAGCAATTAGACAGCTATCATCCTTTTCTCCTATCAGCATCAGACCACTCTAACATGCGCTGTGCAGACCAATCACCTTCTCGTTCATGTGCTGTTCACGCGGCGGTAACTTCTCACAGTTCAGCACTTTCCCACAGCTCAGTGTTGCAGCTGTCCGTTGTTTTTCCCCGCCACCTTGTCACAACTCAGCAGTTTCTTATCTTTTTCCCAAGGCCTGTTTCTCATCAAAGCCTTGCTGCTTCTCAGAGGCTGCGCAGGGCTGACAGGTCGATGTTGACTTGCGTTTCTCCCACGTCTTCAGGGCCTGATGAACTCCATCCAGGAACAAATCTACAGCGTGATGGCCTGTTAGGATAGGTTTTATGTAAGGGCCTCTGGAGACTCTCCCGTCCATGTTCAGAGGATGTGGTATATAGTACAGCCTGGGGGGTGACGGGAAGGATACCAGGCTGTGACAGGCCTGGGAGGTGACAGGACGTCAGGCGGTGATGGGCCCAGGGCTGTTGGGAGGGACACCACAGGCCCAGGGGCTGGCGGGAGGTGATGCTGTGTGGTAAAGGCCCGGACGGTGACAGGAGGGACACCACAGGCCCAGGGGATGGCAGGAAAGTGGGCACTGACAGGCCCAGGGGGTGACAGGAGGGACACCAGGCAGGGACAGGCATGGGGGGGTGACAGGAGGGACACCGGGCAGGGACAGGTGTGGGGGGTGACAGGAGGGACACCAGGCAGGGACAGGCGTGGGGGGTGACAGGAGGGACACTGGGCAAGGACAGGTGTGGGGGGTGACAGGAGGGACACCGGGCAGGGATGGGCGTGGAGGGGTGACAGGAGGGACACTGGGCAGGGACAGGTGTGGGGGGTGACAGGAGGGACACCGGGCAGGGACAGGCATGAGGGGTGACAGGGCCTTTTGTCCAAAGGCTCTGGGGCAGGCGAGGCACAGGGGGGTGTGTGCGGTGTGCCGTAGCACCTGCGCAGTGGCACACTGGTGGCAGTCCGTGCGGTTGGTGGCCAGGCAGCCCCTCAGCAGAGCGCTGAGGCAGGGGCACCTGAGTCACCACAGCGAGCGGTGGGGCCTGGCAGCCCTGCCAGCCAGAGAGGGAGCGGAGGCCGAGCCGGGGCCGCGGGGCCTCTCCCCATCGTCCATCCGCTTGGCTGGGCTGGGAGGAGGAGCCGGGTGGGCGCTGCCACCACAGCCCAGCTCGATCACCGAGGGCCACGGGCCGCAGTTGTTGCTGGGGCGGTGGCTGGGGCCCTGCAGTGCCGCCACGATGGAGCCCTGAGGCCTCCGCCAGCCGAGTCTGCCCGAGCCCATGGAGCCCGGCCGTGTCGGAGCGCCATGGCCTCTGAGTGCCGCCAGCCTGCCCGAGCTCAGCCCGCGCTGCTTGCCCCAGCCCCCTTGGTGGGCCCTTCCCCGTGCCGCCGCAGGACCTAACCCAGCATGTCAGCCTCGACACCATCTGCCGCGGCAGATGCCATGACGGAGTAGGCATCGCCTGGCCCGGCCATGTTGTACGTCCACTACAAGTTCTCCTCCAAGGCGAGCTGTGATACAGTCACCTTCAATGGCCTCCACATCTCCCTGTGCCACCTCAAGCGCCAGATCATGGGCCATGAAGGCGGCCAACTGCGACCTGCAGATCGTCAGCGCCCAGACCAGAGAAAGTGCATGGGGGCGGTGGGCACGGGGCCTCAGGGACCACCCAGCTGGCGGCGGCCGTGGCCTGCAAGAGCCGCGTGCTGCTCTTTGTGGCTCATCCCAGTGTAGCATCAGTCAGCTTGGGGCCCGTCCCGCCAGCGTGCAGAGGGACCGGGAGGGTGAGTGGCACCAGCGATTCAGCAGGGTGGGAAGCAGGGAGAGTCTCCATCCCCTGCTAGATGCAGGAGGAAACATGGTAACAAGTGATGAGGAGAAGGCTGAGGTCCTTAATGCCTTCTTTGCCTCAGTCTTTAATAACAAGACCAGTTGTAGTAAGGGAATCCAGCCTCCTCAGCCAGAGGACAGAGACTGGGAGAACGACTCCCCCACAATCCAGGAGACAGTCAGTGACCTACTGCATCACATAGACACACACAAGTCTGTGGGACCAGATGGGATACACCCGAGGGTGCTGAAGGAGCTGGCTGGGGTGCTCGCCAAGCCGCTTTCCATCATTTCCCAGCAGTCCTGGCTGACCGGGGAGGTCCCGACAGATTGGAAACTGGCCAATGTGACGCCCATCTATAAGAAGGGTCGGAAGGATGATCCAGGAAATTACAGGCCTGTCAGCTTGATGTCGGTGCCCGGGAAGCTGATGGAGCAGCTCATCCAGAGTACCATCACACAACACATGGGGGACAACCAGATGATCAGGCCCAGTCAGCATGGGTTTATGAAAGGCAGGTCCTGCTTGACAAACCTGATCTCCTTCTACGACAGGGTGACCTGCTTATTGGATGAGGGAAAGGCTGTGGATGTAGTTTACCTTGACTTCAGTAAGGCCTTTGACACCGTTTCCCACAGCATTCTCCTGGCAAAACTGGCTGCTTGCGGGTTGGATGGGCACACGCTTTGCTGGGTAAAAAACTGGCTGAATGGCCAGGCCCAGAGAGTGGTGGTGAATGGAGTTAAATCCAGTTGGTGGCCGGTCACGAGTGGTGTCCCCCAGGGCTCGGTTTTGGGGCCACTCCTGTTTACACAGAATCACAGAATCATCTAGGTTGGAAAGGAACTTGAAGATCACCTAGTCCAACCGTTAACCCAGCACTGACAGATCCCAACTACACCATATCCCTAAGTGCTATGTCAATCCTATTCTTAAACACCTTAAACACGTAAACTGTAAAATTTAACATCTTTATTGATGATCTAGATGAGGGGATCGAGTGCACCCTTAGTAAGTTTGCAGACGATACCAAGTTGGGTGGGAGTGTTGATCGGCTCAAGGGTAGGGAGGCTCTGCAGAGAGATCTGGACAGGCTGGAGCGATGGGCTGAGGCCAACTGTATGAGTTTCAATAAGGCCAAATGCCGGGTGCTGCCCTTGGGCCACAACAACCCCCAGCAGCGCTACAGGCTTGGGGAGGAGTGGCTGGAGAGCTGCCAGTCAGAGAGGGACCTGGGGGTGTTGATTGACAGCCGGCTGAACATCAGCCAGCAGTGTGCCCAGGTGGCCAAGAAGGCCAGTGGCATCCTGGCCTGCATCAGAAATAGCGTGGCCAGCAGGGACAGGGAAGTGATCCTGCCCCTGTACTTGGCACTGGTGAGGCCGCACCTCGATGACTGTGTTCAGTTTTGGGCCCCTCACCCCAAAAAGGACATTGAATGACTCGAGCGTGTCCAGAGAAGGGCAACGGAGCTGGTGCAGGGTCTGGAGCACAGGTCTGATGGGGAGCGGCTGAGGGAACTGGGGGGGTTTAGTTTGGAGAAGAGGAGGCTGAGAGGAGAACTCATTGCCCCCTACAACTCCCTGAAAGGAGGTTGCAGAGAGCTGGGGATGAGTCTCTTTAACCAAGTAACAAGCGATAAAACAAGAGGTAATGGCCTCTGCGCCACGGAAGGTTTAGACTCGCTATTAGGAAGTATTTCTTTACAGAACGGGTTGTTGGGCGTTGTAATGGGCTGCCCAGGGAGGTGGTGGAGTCCCCATCCCTGGAGGTGTTTAAGAATAGGGTTGACATAGCACTTAGGGATATAGCACTTAGTCTACTCGTGGACGACGATAAGAGAAACTAGCTCAGATAGGCTCTAGAGCCCGGAGATAGACTTCGCCCTGTCTGCTTGCCCTGCCTACGCGAACTGCCGCGCAAACTGACGCGCCTCACCCTTCTGACGCGCCACGCCCTGTTCGCTGCACTCCTGGTCGCTCGCGCTCCCTGGGGGCTGCTCTTGTACGTGAGGGGCGTAGAGTGTCACTCCAGTCTCTGCCCACTCTGACTCACCGCCGCCCTTGTTAGCGGCAGCTCACTCTTCCCGCTCAGGGGGGAGGCGACTTAAGGCTCTCCCTCTTCCCTGGGCTTCTGCCTTCATGGCTTGCGGTTTTGCCGTGGGTTTTTGATGCTCTTGGGAGGGTCCCCCGCTGCTACCGTCCTCCTCGGAGCCCCTCCCCTCAGCAACTGAGTTTGGTGAGAAGGAGGCTGAGGGGTGACCTCATTGCTCTCTACAGCTTCCTGAGGAGGGGAAGGGGAGGGGGAGGTGCTGATCTCTTCTCCCTGGTATCCAGGGATAGGGTGTGTGGGAATGGTTCAAAGCTGCACCAGGGGAGGTTTAGGGCGGACATTAGGAAGCATTTGTTTGCCAAGAGGGAGGTCAAACACTGGAACAAGATTCCTGGCGAGGTGGTTGATGCCCCAAGCCTGTCAGTGTTTAAGAAGCATCTGGACAACACCCTTAATAACAGGCTTTAACTTTTGGTCAGCCCTGAAGTGGTCACACAGTGGGACTAGACAATCATTGTAAGTTTCTTCCAGCTGAACTATACCTTCTCTTCCCCATTTCCCTTCCCCATTTCCCATTTCCCTTCCCCACTTCCACTTCCCTCCCAGTGAGACGAACAACAAGGAGACTGTTACTTGCCTGAAATGTCAGGGCTTTTTCAGCTCCAAAACCACGTTCAAGGACACGCATCACAAAGGTTACAAGGGCTAACAGGATTTTATTGTCTTTTTCTCAAGCTGTTTCAGAGCAGATGCTCACAAGCATTAACATGGTGCACATGTGTAGCCAGGAGCAGGCTGATGCAATCCTCGGTTTAGCTTGAAAAAATATCACTTGAAGCCTGGCAAAGGGAAGCGAGAGCCACAGAAAGTCATAAATGCCCTGCATCGTGTGGAGGGACAGATGCGTGGATATTATGGTTAAGAAAATATTAATCTTTGCTGGAAACAGGAAAGCAGATAACTGACTGATGCACAAAGAAGGTGCTCTTGAGAGCAAACTGAAAAGTTTTAAGAATGTGACTTTTCTCTCTTTTTTTGGGAATGAACTATTTTCACATGGATTTCCATCTTGGCATCCAAAAAAAACCCCAAACATTCCTGCACCTAGTTTATAATGATTTTTATATTTTTAGAATTATATTTTTATAATTTTTATATTTTTATAATTTTTATATTTTATAATTATATTTTTATCTTTTTCTAATTCTATTTTATAACTTTTTATAATTATTTTTATAACTATTTTTATAACTATTTGAATGGCTATTTTTATTATTATTTTTGCTCTTTATTTTTTATTCTTTTAATTGGGGTTCTTTTATTATTTTTATCATTAGTTTTGCTCTCGTGTTTCTAAATTCTTTGTGTCAGTCTGTAAGAAAGGGCTATCATCAATGCCACGTTTGACTTAGGATGACAAAGTGGCAGCAGGAAAGCAGGCTAGGTAGTCCCTGTTTCCTGAAGAGCGAGAATCTGAAGAGTGAGGACCAGGCCCGATGACAGAGTTTTAAAAGAGGAGGAGCGAGAAGGAGGTGCGTGGTATTTTCCAAAGTATTACACTTGCCAACGGCAGTGGTACTTTCAGCCCTCCAAAACCTGCTCTGCTGTGCTTCTGGGCCAGGCGTGGGAAGGAGAGCCAGGGAGAGCCAGGGCACGAGGGGTGTCTGTCTTCGTGGTGCAAGAGCTGCAGGCAAGAACGGAGCCGAAAGGGCTCAGAGGAGCCCTGACGAGGGGCTGTACTCAGTGCCACAGAGGACAGGCAGCAACACCCGGGGGCCACCCTTGGGGCCCACCCTGGGAGTCTAGAAAGCTTCCTCCCCCTGGATGCGGGGCAGGAGGGCCACCTTCATGGAGCAGGAGCAGCAGGCACCTGGCCAGCATGGCCCAAAGGAGTCCTGGCCAGGGGCCGTGCTCAGCGCTGCAGAGGAAGGCAAAAAACCCCCGGGGACACTCGCTCACCCACCGTGGGGGAGAAAAAAAAGCCTTCCTCTCCCCAGCTGCAGGGCACGAGAGGCCATCTTCGCGGTGCATGAGCAGCAGGCAGTAAGCCAGCCAAAAGGGACTGGAGGAGCCCTGGCAAGTGGTCATGCTCAGTGCTGCAGAGGAAGGCAAAAAACCCCAGGGGACCAGTGCCAATGTGCCCCAGGGGAAAATTCCTTCCTGACCCCAGTGCTGGTGATCGGCTATTCCCTGAGCAGGTGAGCAAGACCTGCCTCCTCGTCCAACAGGCTGGTCACGCCTCCCAGGAGATGCCCAAGCCCTGTTCTCCCTCACCTTGGAGCCATCTCAGGGGCTTCCAAGAGTGGCCAAATGCCCTCGGGCTGATCGATCTCGGGGGCAAGAATCTTTCCTGTGCCTGTCTAGGGGGTGCTCCAAAGCACTGGGACCCCTGGCAACATCCCTGCGTGTCATTTCTTACGGCTGCTGCCTCTGTCTCCGCAGGGGATGAGGACGGCAAGCGCTGCAGTACTCCTCAAGAAGGCATTCATTCCCTTGGGCTGGCCACGGCTCTCCAGCAGAAACGGCCTGTTAGCCTCGGGCACATCCAGCGGTTGGTGGTTCTTGTTATCTCCTAAGGGGTTTGCATCTGCTCCCGGAAGGCTTGAAGCAGGATTTCCATCCATCGGATGAGATTTGAAGATGGCCCTGCCTGGAGCTGGCCTTGCAGCAGAGAACCTCCAGCAGCCTCGACCAGTCTCCAGTCTTCCTCCCTCAGCCCCCTCCCAGTAATCCCACCCTCTCCTCAAGGGCTTCCTCTCAGATGTCTTCAAACCAGATCTAATTTATCAGCTAAAACCTGCCCTTTGAGTCATGCTTGGAAACGAACCACTACAAGGGAGTGCATCTTAAGAGCATGCTTTCCTCTTTGCATGGGCACTGCAAGGCCAAGAGGTGCTGAAATAGCACATCCTGAAAGAATTTAACTCTGGCGGTATTAACTGCATTCCCAGACAGTGCTCAGTATCAATCGATCACTGCACTGACTGCCACATCCAAAAAGACAGGTCGTATTGTTTAGAATAGACTAGAATAGACGGTTTTATGTGGAAGGGACCTACAGCGAACATCCAGTCCAACTGCTTGATCAATTCAGGGCTGACCAAATGTTACAGCCTGTTGTTAAGGGCGTTGTTCAGTGCCTCTTTAAAGACTGACAGGCTTGGGGCATCAGCCACATCTCTGGGAATTTGGTTCCAGTGTTTGGCCTCCCTCTTGGCAAACAAATGCTTCCTAATAACAGGACGTCTTGGCTCAACCGTTCATCTCCATCGAGGAGGCTGGTCGTAGCAGGGACGAAGGTCCCAGCTGGAGCTCAGTGCCTGCCAAACGCTCTTTCTGCCGGTGAGAAGCCCAGAGGTTGGCGAGGGGTACTTGGAATATCCCAAAGCGCTATCCCTAAAATTTCAGATTCAAATTCCAATTCAGATAAAACTTCAGACCTACCCGACTCCATGTTTTAAGCCATTTTATTTTAATCTTGTTAGCACTTGTCATTTGTTCCTTCTTTCCATCTGTCCGGAGAACTGCGCATGATGTGGAGGATGTAGCTTGTCGCTGTATTCTTCCACTTTGATAACTGTTGCTCAGTATTGCTGCTGCAGAATGAGAATCCTGGCCGGCTCCTCTGGGTCCAGGCGTTGCGTATGTGGGACTGATTTCTGGCAAGAGCGTTTTGAGCACTGGCGCAGTAGCAGCTTTCCTGGTGGGAAAGGTTTCTTCTGCCCCTCCTGAGAGGTGAGCCGTGATTACCAGCGGGGGCTTGAGTCTGTTGACGGGAGGCGTGTCGGTGTCAATGAGTTGTCAGTCTTTGGAATGGAGAGGATGCCCATACGATTGACGGCGATCACACCATAGTGCCTGAGGCTCTATCTCTACACTGACTCGTGGGTGGTGGCAAGTGCCCTGTGGAAGTAGTTGCAGCAATGGAAACAGAGCAACTGGCAACGCAAGGGCAGACCCGTCTGGGCTGCTGAAGTATGGCAGGATATTGCAGCCCGGGTGGAGAACCTCGTTGTGAAGGTGTGCCATTTGGACGCCCATATACCCAGGAGTCCGGCCACTGATGAACATCAACACAACCAGCAGGCAGACCAGGCTGCTAAGATCGACGTGGCTCAGGTGGAGTTGGACTGACAGCGTAAAGGTGAACTGTTCATAGCCCGGTGGGCCCATGAGACTTCGGGCCGCCAAGGCAGAGATGCAACATACAGGTGGGCTCGAGATCAAGGGGTGGACCTCACCATTGACACCATCGCAGAGATCATCCACAGATGTGAGACGTGTGCTGCAATCAAACAAGCCAAACAGTTGAAGCTCCAGCGGAATGGAGATCGATGGCTGAAATATAAATATGGAGAGGCCTGGCAGATCGACTACATCACACTGCCACAGAGCCAGCAAGGCAAGCGCCACGTGCTCACAATGGTGGAAGCAACCACTGGATGGCTGGAAACTTATCCAGTGTCCCACGCCACCGCCCGGAACACCATCCTGGGCCTTGAAGACCGAGTCCTGTGGCAACATGGCACCCCAGAGAGGATTGAGTCAGACAATGGGACTCACTTCCGAAACAACCTCATAGATGCCTGGGCAGAAGAACACGGCATCGAGTGGGTCTACCACATCCCCTACCACGCACCAGCCTCTGGGAAGATCGAGCGCTACAATGGACTGTTAAAAACTACATTGAGAGCAATGGGGGGTGGAACCTTCAAACACTGGTACACACATCGGACAAAGGCCACTTGGCTAGTCAACACAAGAGGATCTGGCAATCGAGCTGGCCCAGCTCAGTCAAAACTTCCAAGTCCCTGTGGTGCGCATGAGGGATGTGCTGGGAAAAATGGTCTGGGTTAGTCCTGCGCCAGGCAAAGGCAAATCCATCCACGGGATTGCATCCCCGAGCGGCCCCCACGGCTCCGAGCAGCCCCGTTCCTCTCAGCGCTGGAGGGTGCTGAGCCGGCCTATCCCAAGAGCCCGAGGCCGAGGAGATGGCCGCTGTCGCTCACGGCGCAGAGTCCGGCACCCACACAGAGACACGTGGGGCGGTGGCACGTGCGTCATCGTGACACCTCTGTGAGGTCACCGCCCCACGGGCGGGGACACCTCTGTGAGGTCACAGCCCCACGGCCCCGCATCACGCCCACACGGCACTGGTCCCCATTATAAAAGCCATCCACCCAGGGCAGGAGCTCCACAGCTTCAGGCAGACTGCTGCGCACCGGCTGGGGCTGCCATCACGGCGAGGCCAGGAACCGCTTTCCTGCCTTCCCAGGTGCTGCCTGCACGTGTCGCAGAGCTCAGTCACAGCCCTGCCCCAAGGAAGGCGGCGGTTGTTACCAGTTGTTCGAGAAGCGAGAAAAAGTAGAGGAGCCTTCGGTGCAAGGTAAGTTGTTTGGACAGGGCCACACAGAGATGCCCCCGGTGTCACTCGTCTGCCCCAGGACAGTCCCTGGCGTTGGGGGCACCACCGGCACAGCCCCCGGGCAGAGCAGGCGCCTCTTTCAGCAGTTCTGATGCTTCCTGCAGGTCACGAGCTTTGTCTCTCTCTCGTTTGCAGTGCAAGATGGCATCGCAGGAGGAGAAGGACTTGGCAAAACAGGGCCCCTCGTCTCCTGTTGCCCGCACCAGACAGGCGCCCCAGGCCACGCCGCTGGATGCCCCCGAGGACCCAAATGGCTCTGTCGGCCTGGACAGCTCCGGCCACGAGGCCGGCGGGAGCTTGTGCAGGGCCTGCCTCTGTTTGCTCTCCTGCATACAGGTGTGGGCCCACAGCCACATCACCTACCCCAACTGCCGCGACGTTTTCCACCGTGTCTTCCCCCAGCTGAGCCAGGAGGCGCAGCACGCCCAGGGCTACGACTCCCCCAGAAGCAGGAGTGGGTCCCGCAGCAGCGAGCACCGAGTTCACTGGGCGCACCCGTGGGGCCCCCGCAGACAACAGCGGCGGAGGGAGGACAGGGAGCATCCCCGTGCCTGGGATAGCGACCAGAGCAGGTCCCGCAGGCGGGGCCGGGAAGTCCCCATGGGACATCCAGTCACTGCGGCCCGTGACTCCTCGGCCAGGCAGAGGAGCAGGAGCAGGAGCAGGGACCCTCAGGACCGAGTTCCAAGTGGCAGCGGCTTCGGCAGGAGGAGCCGGTCCCGCAGCACCTGGGGCCCCGAGCAGTGGGAGCGGCGAAGGAGTATGGACTGGGAAGAGGGCCAAGTTCTAAGACGCAACCGGCGAACCCCAGCTGCTTCTGGGAGAGGAGCCCGTCGTTAGCGGGGAGGCCGCGACTCCTCCGGACGACGGCCTCGAGGAGGTGGGAAGGGACCTCTGGAGATCTGCTCGAGCAGGGGCAGCTGCAGCAGGCTGCCCAGGGCCGCAGCCAGCCAGGCGTGGGTCAGCTCACAGGACGGAACCTCCAGAACCCCTCTGGGCCACCTGTTCCAGGGCTTCCCCTCCCTCCAAATAAACACAGTTTTGCACCGCACTTAGCGAGAGAGAGGTTCCTTTAGTTCATTTTGTGCCTGTTGTCTCTTGTCCTCTCACTGGATACCCCTGGGAAGGGACGGGAGCCCCTCTGCCCCCACAGGTCTTTTATGAAAAGGACCCTGATCAGGGCAGAAAGGAGCGGATTTCTCAAAGGTCGGAGGGTTGAACGGTACCAAAGGCTCTTAAGTCTTCAGCCACTGGGACACAACCCTAACCCTAACCCTAACCCTAACCCTAACCCTAAAGGTTGGGGGGAAGAATTGCTTCCCCTGGATAGTGGATTAAATGGACAGACTTTCTTCTACAGTGCTGCCTCCTCATTTACAGTTAAGGAAAAACAGGAAGGCATGTTAAGGGATCGATAAATCAGAAGGGTGAGAGGAATCTCCCCAGAGCAGGGCCTTGGGCTGAGCAGGCCCATGCTCACCAGGGCTGGGGAAGGGCCTGTAGTGGACTCACAGCACCCCGCAGCCTGGCCCTGCTGCGGCCTGGCGAGCTGCCTCCTCAGGAAACAGCTGCCTGAGGGACACTCGCCTCTGAAACTGCTGAGACATCATCCCCAGCATGAGATGGCATCGCAGGAGGAGAAGGACTTGGCAGAACAGGGCGCCTCATCCCCTGCTGCCAGCAGCAGCCAGGCGCCCCAGGCCATGCCTCTGGATGCCACTGAGGACCCAAATGGCTCCGTCAGCCCGGACAGCACCGGCCACGAGTTCTCTTTTCAGGCCCTGCCTGCAGCCTCCAACAGACGTTGCAATACCTGATTGCCATTGCCAAGCTTGACTTTCTGGCCACAGATCCTGTGGATTCAGTTCAGAGTTGTGTTTTTTAAGGGAAATTTTCACTGCAGGAGATTACTTTCAAAGAAGCAGCTGAAAGGCATTTTAGCAGAGAGCTCAGAGAATCCAGCGGGAAGGTTTTAAAACACAAATCCTTGCCACAGATGACTTTGAGACCAGTGCTGTGCAAGCACAGAGGCTGGAGGGAGCCGAGGCATTTCTGCTGTCCCCGCGGGCTGTAGAGCACACGCTGGGGCAGGAGCGGTGGCATTAGTTATACCTGTGAGCAAGCTAAAGCCTAGTTCCTGCCCCCAAAAGCTCTCGAACTGAAAAATCCCCTGATGCAGTTGAATCAGCCAGGGCAGAAACGTGGCCTGCGTTAGTGAGGTGAGATGCCCAGTAAAATGCCGCAAACTCGGGGAGAAAACAAAAGGTGGGAGCAGCTTTAGCCCTCTCTTCCAGGAGGTGCAAAGCTTTGGCTTGGCTGAAAGCTCCAAAACTATTGTAAAATGCGATGTCTGCTCCATAAACTTGTCAGGGACCTGGCTTTGGAGGAGGATGAAATCAGTTGGAGCAAGCTACAAAATGTGTCTTGGACAATATTTCTCTTTGTGTGTTTATGTGCCTTCAAAAGCGTAATGGGTCTGGCTGAGATGGAATTGGTTTTCCCCTGTAGCAGCCCCCATGGTGCTGTGTTTTATGCTGGGAGCTGGCAGGGTGTTGATAGCACACTGGTGTTGTGGCTACTGCTGAGTGGTGCTTACACAGCACCAAGGCTCTTTCCGACATTTCCCCCCCACAGTGGGACGGGGTGGGCAAGATCTTGGGAGGGGACACAACCAGGTCAGCTGACCCGAACTGACCAAAGGTGTTGGGGGAGGCAGCGGGTCTGCCTGTAGTCTAACTGAAGAAGAATTTAACCTTGACAAGATTCCAGTGTATCCATGAGAGGCCAGAAAGTCCCGAGAAGTGCCATGGAAACAAGATTAGAGAACTAAAATAAGAAGAACTGTCCTGATGATTCAGGCGAGAAACTATCACCCAATCGTGAACTGTTAGTTACTAAAGTAAACCAATCCTGTATGAACACCTACTTTGAAGAAGGTTATCATAAGGCTTGTTAGAACAATAAAGGTGCTTTTGCAGCCATTTTGGTCATTTCACACAATCTGATGTTTGTCGTGTCCGTCTCTACTGTGACACAAAGGGATATTCCAGACCATATGACGTGTGCTCAAGTATAAAGCTGGGAAAAAGGAGGAAGGGGGGGGGGGTCACCCTTGGTCATCCGAGGCAACCACTTGGTATTGGAGCCCTGCTTCCTGAGAAGGCCCGACATCGCCTGTTCATGGGAAGTAGAGAATAAATCTGTTTTCTTTTTTTGCTTCCGTGCACGGACCTTTGCTTTTCTTTGCTTATATTAAACTGCTTTTGTTTTACCCACAAGGATTGGGTTTTTTTTCCTGTTTTATTTTCTTTCCCCTCTTTGCCCTGTTGAGAAAAAGGGGAAGGGGGGGGAAGCAATAGAGTGACTTGGTGGGTACCTGGCATTTAGCCAAGGTCAAACCACCACAGTTTGTTAAGAACATCTCCTTTTGGCAGGGGTGAACTTGTGCTGCAAAAATCAGTCCCGAGCATGGATCCTCAAGAACGTGATGCTGGCTGAGGTTCACTGACAGCTTCGGATTATCACTGCCTGGAACTGCAGCTGAAACACAGAGATGAAGGAGTGTGTATTTTATGGCCTGCCTGCAAGATATATTTCTAGGAATTAATCGAAATATAGCCAAACTGCAAGAGATTTTTTTCTTTCAGACTCCTCTGAAGTTCATTCCTGAAACCTGTCAGTCACCAAGAGTGAAAGAAAGCGCGAGGGAGGGACAGAGTGGCTAAGACAAGCCTGAGGAAGGAGAAATTATGACTAAGAAAAAAAGGAGGAGAATATTTTCAAGATGGAAAAGTCAACAGCTTTCAGTAAGAGATATGTTTTTCCTTTTAAAAATTCTATTTGACTTCCAAGTACCAAAAAAAAAGCATAAGTCAGTGTGTGCACAGTGATGATCACAACATGCTCTTAAAAATTCTGAATGGTTTGTGGTTTCCACTTGATCCAGTACTGGATCTGGATCCCTGCAGGTCCTGGGCCCTGTCTCTAATCAGTGACTCACTTTCCAAACAGCAGACAGATCTGTGTGACTTCACAAGACTGACAGGATACGCATTTCATATCAGCTTAACAGGCAGATGTGTTTTGTTTGGTTTTACCTTATAAGTGCCCCACCTACCACAGCTTGTAGGCACATCGGCAACCAGCTTCCACCGAGCTCAACTATCAATTGCTCCCAGCACCAGCTACAGAGATTGATGATATTTTTCATCATCCTTGTCTCACCAAATCATTCATAAGGAATGTTCACACAGTCCAGCTGCTGTATGGAGACCGTGGCTTTCTCCAGCTTGGGCATCTGCAAGCAGAGACCCCCTGTTCAGTGACACCCCGGGATCTCGTGCAGCTCCTGGGGGACCAACGCCCTCCAGTCCCCGCTGTGCTCTCTGTCCTGGTACAGAGGAAAAGCAGTTGGCCATGAGTGAAGCCAGTGAGGAGTCAGGATGGGGCTCCCTGTCCCCCCGCTCTCCTCTCCTTGGCCCTGGGCAGTACCTTCCACCCCTCCAAACTGGCAGTAGATAAGACAGGGACAGAGTATTTGCGGCTTCATCACTGGCGTTAGCGAGCCTGTGCCTCAGCTTCCTCCTGGATGAGCTGGTACCAAGGGCAGTTGGTGCCTACATCTGGGGATCTTTACACCAGGCCAAATAACACTGAAAAGTTGCAGGGGGGTCACAAGGCTGTTTTTGCTCAGAGCAGCTGAAGGTGAAGGTACAGGGTGCAGTGTCGTCTGGGCTGTGGTTAAGCAAAGGCTGAGGGCAGCCATGAAGAGAGGGGCCGGAGTGTCCAGGACCCCATTGCCTGCGGAGCGGCTCACAGCCAGTCCCAGGTTACGGGGTGTCGTTAGGGGTGATGTCATAACGGGGCAGATACCAACCACCCGACAGGGTGTCAGAGCATCAGTGCTGCAGCCATGCCACCCCCGGTCACTGCCAGCATGCTGCGCTCCGTCCCGGGGCTGCCAGCATCCTCTGAGCCTGCCCAGCTGCCCCCCATCACCTACCAGCTGCCCCAGGCCAGCGTCTGGCAGCGGGGGCCAGGTCCCATGGGGGCCCTGGGGCAGCTGGTGCAGCTGAAGACCGTGGACCTGCTCGAGCAGGAGACAGATGCCTTTGTGGAGGCCTCTCCTGAGCAGGCAGAGGACACCACCGCAAGCTATTTCCTCGCCTGGCTCAACACCGTGGACATCAAGGACACCATCCCCGATGTCCCCGACAGCCCCGGTGTGACTGCCTTCCTGCAACAGCTCCCCAACCTCTCTGACTACATGGCGGAAGGCAGCAGCCCCAAGGAGCAGGCAGTGGTGGCAAGGCTGGGGGACAGTGAGGACACTGTCCCCAATGTCCCAGACTTGACAGGCCTCCTCAGTGAGCTCCCCGACCTCTCCGAGTATGTGGTGGATGGTGACTGCCCCCAGGACCAAGCGGTGGTGGCGCATCTAGGGGACAGTGGGGACACCATCTCAACTGCCAATGTCCCTGACTTGCCTGCCAAGGTCCTCGAGGAGCTCACGGACCTCTGCAGGTAGTGGCGGCAGGTGGCTGCCCCAAGGAGCAAGCCATGGCGGCAAGGCTGGGGGATGGGGAGGATATCATCCCCAGTGTCCCTGATGTTTCCAATCTGACCACCTCCCTTAACGAGCTCCCTCACCTCTCGGAGTACAGGGCAGAGTGCGTCTGCAGTAATGAGGAAGCGGCGGCAGTGATGCTGATGGAAGGTGAAATCATCTTCCCTGATGTCCCTGGCAGCCTCGCCAGCACTGCCTCCTCCAACGAAGCCCCTGACTTCTTGGGGTACAGGGCACAGGGCAACTGGCCCGAGGACCGCCTGGCAGCGGTGATGCTGGGGGACGCTGACCCCTTCTGGGGGGTGCCGGCCTCCCCCTCGCAGGACCCCATGGGGCAGCAGGGTGGGATGGTGGCAGAACTGTCCACCTAGCTGCCACCGAGTCCCTTGGAGACGTCCGAGGAGAGCTCTGCGGAGAGTCCTCTTGAGAGCTCAGAGAAGAGCTCAGAGGACAGTCCTGTGGAGAGACCCTGGAAGGATCCACTGAAGGCTCTTCCAGACAGTCCCCTGTTGAGCCACGGGGGATCCTGCTGCTGTCCAGCCTCTGATCCTGTCCAGCCTCCTGATCCTGTCCAGCCTCTTGTGTCCCTCCCAGCGTCACCCGCCCCGCACAGCCTGGATGATGGAGGAGGTGCTGCGGAGGCAGCCCCAGGTGGTTCTGACCCGCCTGCCGCTGCCCTTGGGTGCCGTCGCCTGCTGGGTGGTTCCTGGATCAGGCCGGGTGGGCGGCAAGCAGGCCAAGCGCCCCGCGCCGGCCAGGAGTGCCAAAGCACGAGAGACCTCCCTGCGGGACAACATCCCACCCAAGAGGAGGAAGATGGTGGTTTGCCAAGGGAGAAAACACTCAAAAACCCCGCGGGAGGCGAAGCCGGACAGGGACTGCATGGTGGCAGGCAGCAGCAGGCAGCGGGTGGGCAGCAGCAAGCGGAGAGCATCCGATGGCAACAACGTGCCTGCCAAGCGAGCCAGAAGCCTGAGGGATGCCACGGGACAGAGTGCCGCCCTCCCCCCCGACCGCTTCTGACAGGCGGACAGAGAAGACGTGGAGCCGGATCCCCGTGACACGCAACCTGCACCCGCCCGCTCCAGCCCCAGCCCCAGGTTTGATGCTTGTTTCACAGCGCCTCTGCCTGGGGTCATTCCTGCAGTGGGAGGCAGGGGGTTAATGCAGCCCCTGACCCAGGTGTAGATCTGACCCTCCACTTCTTCACCCACTGTATGAGGAACCCCCCATGATTCTGGGTGGAGATGTTTAATCAGAACATTAATTCCCAGACTCAAAAATCTATCTACTCCCATGGAAGCAGGAAAACTCTTCTTTAGCTTTGATAGCAGGACGAAATCATCTGGGACTCGATACGCTCACCCTGCAACAAGGAGGTGTCTGTGCACTGATTCATACCCCCTGTTGCCCCCACTGTTACAAATCTCGACAAATCGAACATGATGTCCTGTGCCATTTCCAAACATTTAAAAACGTTACATCAAATCGCAATAGCTCCTGGTGGATTTTCACTTCCTGAACTGTTTAGGTGGATATCATCCTTAAATTTTGCCCTGGTTTGAGCCCAGAGGACAACTGTGCACCACGCAGCTGCTCACTCGCTCCTTCCCCGCCCCAGCACTGGGAAGGAGAAAGGAAGAAAAAAGCTCAGGGATCGAGATAATGACAAGGAGGGCTGGCTCACCCAGTCACGGGCAAAAGACAGACTCGTTAGGGGAAGAAAACAAGAATATCACTTGAATTCAAACGCTAACAACAACAACAACACTTAACAGAGACAGTGGGACAGTGAAAAGCGTGACGTTACCACACCTTAAAAACCCCTCGCCCCACCCCTCCCTTCTTTCTGGGGTCAGTTACATGAATAATGTCCTTGGCTCCATGGGCTGCCCTTCTCCTCACCCTGTCCTGGGTGGGAGAAGCCAGCTCTGCTACAATACCAAGCACCCAGATCATCCTGGAGGATGCATTTCACATGGGGGACCCTCTGAAACAATCGGAGAGGTGAAGTTTTATTCCCTGGGAAAGTGCTCTGGCACCAACTTCAGTAATGATGCGACACCAAAGATAAGTAACTTTCCCCAGGTCTCACTAAGCAGGCACTCATGTTTTCCAATTCCCTTTCACTGAACTATACAAAAACTCTCTCTACAACAATAAACCACACGTGCCTGGGACCATTCCCTGGAACGGAGGCCAACTGGCACAATTACCCTTGTCCATTTGGTTGCACTTTGTTATACAAAATTTGGATGCAGAATAGCTGCGCCCAAAAATGCCTGCTGGGAAATCCCCTGGCCCATCCCTGCTCATGAGCGCTGCTAAGGAACTGGTTGAGCTTTTCAGCTGACATGGGCCAAACCTGTACCTGCAAACATCAAACAGTTTAGCACTACAGATGGCCGAGCACCACTTCAGCGGAACACTCACTGGTGCTGTTTAATTCAATACCAGGTACTGCCAAAAGTTCTCTCTTAGACAGCATCTCGTGCCAACATACACAGGGTAAGTTTCTTCAACACTCTCTTAGAACAGCAGCAAACAGAAGCAGAGGAAAGCAATGTGAATAGACCAAGCTCACCCACTACGTCAAGGATAGAAGAGTGGCTCATTACCTTAAGAATGCAGCCTAAAGAGCAGCTGGCTTAAACCCAGTGCTCAGCTGGAACAAATATTTTCCATTACTGTGATGAACAGGCAGAAGGTGTGGGGAGGTTGTTTGGCTGTTGTTTTTAAACTTCTGACTTTTAAAGGAAAAAGGGAACAAAAGCTATTAAGCGTCTACAGACAAGGCACTATCAGAAGTGTAGGATCTAGTAACAAGAAGTGACTGAAGAAATGGAGACAGAAAACGGGAAGGGTCAGCCAGTACCTAAGCACAATTCACAAGTGAAACGATCCTGTCAGCATGGCACTTTGCCATCAAAATACTTGATCAGCAACAGTTTACTCCTTCGAGCAAGAGGACATCAGAGAAATTAAAAAGTGAAGAGGGAACACGTATCTTGAAAGGCAATGCCCGCAGAGGCAGTTAATTTGGAGGAAGGAGAGACTGGAAGAGATCTCCAGGCCCATCAAAAGGTGACTGAGCTCCATAGCGAGCAGTCAGGGGTTGGCTGGTTGCTTCCTCCTTTCTTTATTTCCCTTGGAAGGCTCTTGCAGAACCCAAATCTTCTAAGCATTAAAGAGTTTTCTTCCAGTTTGCAGCTTAAAGTTACTCAGGGCCAGGCATTACACATTTTTTCTGGTGCCCACACCCTTCAGTCTTAGTAACTGTTCTCCCTAAGTGTTATTTCCCTCTTCTGCATTTACAGCAGTCACCCCACTCTTCTCCCACTTGCTTTTCTGGCCCAAGCAAATCCCGCACTCCTGACGTCAGCACACGTGTCCATCTCCCATGTCCCAGCGATCCCCGCAGCTCTCCTCGCCAGTTCTTCCAGGGACAGTTCATCTTTCCGGTACGTGAAGGACCAGCAGGGCCACCACGTCAGACGAGCTGTGCTCTCGTCAGTGGCATTAACTCTCCTCTGCAGTTGCTGAAAACACTGTGCCTGACACACGGCAGGGCAGCGCTGGCTCATGCCCCCATCACGCTGCTGGCTCCCAGATGCTCTCTTGTGCTTCCCTTGAGCTCCCTGTAGGGCTTCTTCCCCCTCCTCAGTTTTGGCCAGCCAAAGAACATCCAACTTATGACTCTCAAATTCTTCCCACTCTTCTAAATATCTTCGTGGGGGCCTCAGCCTTCTGCTTTTCAAATAAGTAGCTTATCATATGAGAAGGATAGCACTGTTTTTCCCCAAGCAAGCAAATACTTAAACTCTTTGTTTAAATATAAAAATTAAGAGGAAGGAAAAAATAACAGCCAAGTGGAAAGTGAAAGTTTAATTTGGTGCTGAAACAGCTTGAATACTTCTGCTGCAGCTGTAGCAGGGGGCTGACGCTTAAATGTCTGATCAGGAGAAAAGCAAAAATCCTTCCGCTAAGGTTTCAAATTACAAAATAACTTCATCTAAGGGAAGACAAAATGTCTATATGTAAATATTGCTGCATGTTCCTAGTGCCTTCTCAGCACAGTGTTTCTCTTATGGCACCAAGAGCTTAGTGGTATGAAAAGTTAAGAATTTTAGGTGTTATTTTAAAGCAATTTACAGTTAAATCAGCAGTAGTGAGAAAACAGTGAAGAATTTGGCTTGCAGAATGGGAGATGATTCGTGACTTTCTCCACAGCTTTTACTATGAACGACGTTTATAACTGTTGTGGTTCGAACTCGGCTGGTAGCCAAGCACCATGTGGCCAGTCGTCTGCTTCCCCCCGCCCTCCCCGGTGAAATAGGGGAGCGACAAAAAAAAAAGAAATTCGTAAGGTGAGTAAAACAAAATTTAGTAATAGTGACAAAACAACAGTAACAATAGTAAGTCCAAACGGGTAATATACAATGCAGTTGCTCGCTGATCGGCGACCGGCACGCAGCCGCCCCCAGCAGCGATCCCGACCGCACCAAAAATCCTGCTGCATCCACCGGAAAACAGAAATGAGAGACACGAGTCTCCTTTATAGACTGAGCGTGACGTCCCATGATATGGAACAGTCCAGTGACGGACCCGGGCCGGCCCTCCAGCTGTGCTCCCTCCAGCCCAAGGAAAGTGAACTCTATCCTGGCCGAAACCAGGACATCGACTACACACATGTACACGCCCCTCTGCGGGTGTGTTCCTCATCATTTCTGTATCCAGAGGCTTTTGAGCAGTGTCATCATGTGGGAGACATCGGCCTGTCAGCCCTGTGCAGCCCCTGAGAAGCAGCAAGGCTTTGATGAGAAACAGGCCTCAGGAGAAAGATAAGAAATTGCTGAGTTGTGCCAAGGTGGCAGGGAAAAACAACAGACAGCTGCAACACTGAGCTGTGGGAAAGTACTGAGCTGTGAGAAGTTACTGCCACGTGAACAGCGCGTGAACGAGAGGGTGATTGGTCTGCACAGCGTGTGTTAGAGGGGTCTGATGGTGATAGGAGAAAAGGTTGATAGCTGTCTAATTGCTCATTTGCTAATTATGAAGTAAGAGCTTTACTGACAGCATCCAAGAGCATAAGTATGTGCCACTGTAACAATAAACTTTTTCTTTCCTTCTGCACTTCACGGAGAGTCCGTATCTCAGTTGCCACATCATCATGCTTCCTGTGTTAAAGAATGCAATTTAAGGCAATGAGAACCACCTCCCGGTAATTCTGGCACATGTCACCTACCAAAGATTGACAGAAATCTGTACAACAAAGAACAAGTTTGTCACCCCAACCAAAGCCAAATTAAGTGCGAGCACCTACCACTGGTGCTCTCAAACATAAACCCCAGATTTTTCTAGCACTCCTGCCCCACAGAATGCACTGAAACAACCCCTGAGAACAGGTTACCTCAGGGCAGGGTTTCTCTCCTCCACTGATGGTTCTACCCCCTGTCTCTGTAAGTGGCAGCCTGCGAGTCTGCAGAGCGGGGAGGAGGAAGGCAGCTGCTGCAGCAGACACGATGCCGTTGCATTCCTGGAACAAGACACAGCAGACAGAGCCAGCAGTGCCTTTTAGTGTGTGCAGCGCACACGAGGTGCCACCAGGAAGGACCTGCAATTTCACACCTGAAGCATAACGGTGATTTCTGGTGAGTCCCATGAACTTCTTTCACTGGAACCATGACTGTCTGCACACTCTAAAATGATTAGCTCACACTCATTGCTTA
This sequence comes from Strix uralensis, assembly GCF_047716275.1. Classification (NCBI taxonomy): domain Eukaryota; kingdom Metazoa; phylum Chordata; class Aves; order Strigiformes; family Strigidae; genus Strix; species Strix uralensis. The sequence continues at coordinate 106,956 of NC_134008.1, forward strand.
ATAGCTCCTCAAAGTCTACTCACAATCTCCTGGTTTAAGCAGTTATGGATGTATCAAAGGAAGGTTATCAAACAGACCAATAAAAACATAATACCAAAGCAAAATGGACAAGGCTATGGAAGATTTCTTCCTAGGTTCTTCCATTACGGAGCTTCTGATGGTCTCAGTCAATGGCAGAAACATTGGAAGAAGTTACTGAAGGGGAACAAAACCTGCTTAGAGATGTAGAGCTCCAAAAAAAAAATTTCTATAATGCTATCCAGGTTGTACTCCTCTCTCTCTGCCTCCAGTATCACCAACACAAGAACACCCCACGTTCTCTTTCACACACACACTGGAGACGCTTGTTGCAGAGACAAACCCCTGCAGGTGAGTAAAGCCTCAGCTCCTTGTGGAGGCAGATCCGATGCAGCAGTCCTGCCATCCAGACCCCTCTCAGCACAGGCCTTCCAACAGCTCTTCAGACACCCCAGCAGAATTCCTACTTCCTAATTGATAAAATTGCTGATGTCTGAATTGTTTTCCCTTGGCTCTTACAGCCAAAACAATCATACACAATTAATATATCTGTAGGCTTAATGGCAAGTCTTCAGTCAGAACACGGCAAATTCACTCTCCCCCCACTAGCACACCTGTCAAAATATCCAGATGTGTGCTCACAAACATGAAAGAAAACATTTTCAAAAGTCCCCACACAGCTCAAGTGATGCGGATGAGGTTCGTGTGCTACAGAATTCACTTGTTGGGTACACAAATGATACCGAGCTGGCTGGGCAGACTCAGTGTTCTCAGAGCAGACCATCTGGCTTCACCTTCACTGGAACCCCAGTAAGTGCCTATTTTTTAGGGTCTGCAGTGAAAGCTGGCCCTCAGCCCCTGACCCTGGCCATAGATACCCATCTAACACTGGAGACATCAGGCTCAAAACACTGACCCCACTGAACTGATGAGGGAAATTCCTGATGGGGTCAGCACAGCCTGAACCTCACCCCAGGACAAGTCCTGCAGCTTGGGGCTGGCACACGGGCTCTGCCAGAGGAGCAGCACTGAGCCTCCAGCTCCTCCCTTTTGCTGGAGATCAACACCAGGAGCAAAGGGGCAACAAGAGCAACTGTGCAGCGTTTCTTCAGCTCCCCCAGGTTCACAGCGCTGACGTGCTGGAGTGTGCCAGCCAGCCTCACGCTGCGGGAGCTGAGGAGCAGTAGCTGCTGGCTGCTGTTGCTGTGCTGACAACTTCCAGAGAAGGGAGACGAGCCACAGGCAGCAACACCTTCCACCACGGCTGCTGAATCCAACAGACTCCTCAGAGCAACAGAGCAGGTCCCAGCCAGGTGGAAGAGAAGGTGGCAGCCACTGAGACACGAAAACACAAAGACAAATGCTCGAAGGCTGTATACGCTTCGATCTGCCAAAACCAAAAGGACCAGGATCGGAGAGAAGAAAGAAGCTGTAAGATCCATTTCTTTTTCTTCAGGAAGCCCCGGTCTGCACAAAAACACCACCTTCCCGGTTGTGTTCAGCCCTACCAAAATAAAAGTACTCTTACACACTTCAGTGAAGCTCCAGTGCCCTTCTACTCCTTCTGGAAAAAAAAGAATTTGCTAAATCATGGTTGACACACTTTGGGTTTTTTTGAATGTTGAAGTCTACAAATAACTGGACAGAGACAACATAAAACTACCACAGAATCTGACACAGCTGGCAGATGTCCTGACCCTGCTTGAGGCCAGGAGACCAGACGAGGCGACAGCCCACGACCCCGTCCAAGCCCACGGAGCTGCGTGTGGCAGCCCTGAGCCTCCCCACGGGGCCCTGCAGAGACACTGCAGAAGGACAGAGCTCACCCCGCTGACCTGGGACAGGAAGGCAGACACGCGCCCAGGACAAAGGCAAAATTCTAAGGCCACAGAACAAATCTCAAAACCAGAAGCTTAATGAACTTTTTTTCTCCCTCTCCTTTTAGAATTCCCCCCTCCGTCCCCAATTTTAATATGATTCCAGGAATTTGAAATATATGTAAAAATATCTTCTTATAGCTATTATCTCCATACTACAGGTTTGACAGTGAACTCTGTACAGTGCCTTAAAACTCAAAAATAACTTGTCATCAGCTCCATCCACATTTTTCCTCTTACAAGCCTTCCCACCCTGCTCCTACTTCCTTATTTTCTTTCTTATCCTTTTTTTTCCTACACTGTGGAATTATAGCAAAAAGCAAGATGATCAAAGATGATTAGATGAAAGCCACAAGCTGAAGTATGACAGATTTGGTATCAGCAGGGTTAAATACATCAGGGAGGAATGAGATATATTGACAGCTGAAAGGTTTGCTCATTTGAGTTCACTTCTACTGCAAATTTTCTGCTACATCCACTTTTGAGAAAGTTGGAATGTAGTAAACAGAGTAATTCTCTGTACGGTTATTGATGAGAAAAAAAAAAAAAAAGAGTTATAAGTAATATTGATTTGGGGTGAAATGGCAGAATGTGACAATCAGTAGAGCATAGTCAGATATAAAACAGAAGGAGTCACACCAGTCATGACAGGATTGTTACAGGAGCCAAATCCTGGTATCAGCTGAGGAAGGGAAGAAGCTCTAAATGGGATCCCCAATGTAAGCCGTGGATTGCTTTGTAGAAAAAATAACCTTAAACTATTCATTTTCCTTTCTTAATACGTGAGATGGTTTGTATTTCAGCATATTGTCACTGCTGTTTTTCTAAAGCTTTTGAAACAAATTCTTTCCACCTTCGTAGTATTTTCATTAAATGTCATCAACGCTCTTTTCAAATCTCTGTGAGAAGTATGATTCCCCTGTTTAACAGGTAACGAGAAGATGGAAAGAGATCGGGGCTACATTTTCCCGAGCAGTCAGTAATGCTGGTGCCTTCTGTCTGGATACGCAAATCCATAAAATGAGAGTCCTACAGGAACAAAATTTGCAAAGGTCCTGGGAAACTCTAACTTTGGTCGATGTCAACATCTGCTTCCAAGTTCTCAAACTCTGGGTCAGAGGCTGGGGGGCCAAAAGCGGAGCCTTCACATCAAGCAGTGTACGCACAGCAAGCTCGCTCCCAGCTACACCAGAGCCTAAACCGGGAGGGATCCTAACTGACAGTCCTCTGCTCTAATTACAGAGCTCATTAATTTTACCACTCGAATGACTCAGGGTGAAAAAACCCCAACAACCATGTATTACACCCCATGAAAGTTCTGAACATTTACCGGTATTTATATAGTGCCTCACTTAGGAGCACAGCCACACCAACAGCAATAACAACTTCAGAACAGCAATGAGTATTTCTTACTGGTTATTCCACCCACGCACCATTGCTTAGTGTATTGCCTTTTCCTAGACTCTGGACCCCAAAAAAATAATCCTTGAAAGATCCTAAAATGCCTCACAAATGACATTTGACACAGAACTAGTTACACCCCCAAGGTGAACGGCAGCGGTGCTGATAACGATCAACATCCTGCCAGAACTCCCTGTGGACTGTGATGAACCTGCTGCACCCAAGGGAGACACAAACCCTGTTGGGAAGAACGTCTGGCACTGATCAGCTACAGAAAAGCCGACAGTCAGCCTGGGGGATGTGCACAGCCTCGGGGAGGAGGGGCCTTGGGACAGTCTCGTGTGTAGGAGTGGAGCCGTGAGCAGGAGGTTGGGGAAGGACAGGGGCTCCCCCAGCTCCGACTGCGAGGAAGGCACAGGACAGGCAGAACGGCCCTGCCACTCTGAAAGGCGAGCTGGCCGGGAAACCGAGGGGAACGGGGAAAAAAGTCACTGATTTCCAAAGAGGGATTGGTGGAGACTGCGACGGTTTAAACACTTGTTTAGCTGGAATCCCATTTCTGTTGGAAAATGGCATTATCGCCTCCAGATCGAAAATTTAGAGTGAATCCCATCAGGAGGTGGATGGGTCAGAGCTGCCTGGGCTGAGGCACTCATGGGAGGAAACTCTGCCCTAAGCTCTGGCAGGAGAAGCAGCCCAGGCAGTTTTTCGCTTGGGCTCTGTCTGCCATCAGCGATGGGATTCAACCATAAACTGGCTCCTTCCCCCACACCAATATCTCACCCCGTGCCGCAGTAGGGATGGGAAGCTGCTCCCAGTGCCCAGCCAAGGCCATCTGGCAGCACAGCAGTTTAGGCCTTTCCCAGCAATCCCAGTCTCATTCCAGAATCCATCGGAAGCAGTTTGTAATTAAAGGTACCTGCTGGAGATACCTCCCGGGCTCAGGGATTTACAGGGAGAGAGGCAAAATGTAATTAAAACGGCCAGATGAGGCTGGGTCGCTCCTCCACCAGGACAGTGCTGAAGGACGTTGCCTTTCCAGCCCCAAACCGCTGCTCCCCCCCCCCCCCATTTCAGCTTCCCCAGGGAATTCAGCACCAAGAGCCACCGGACAGCCCGAGGGGCCGCGGGGGGGGAAGAAGCTGCTTTTCTGTTTTTTCTCTTTCCCCCCCCAAACCTCCCGCCGTTCCAGGGTCCTGCTGCACTCACCCAGAGCAGCTGCTCCCTCGCAGGGGCCGGGCGAGGCTCCCTCCTCCCGGGGGCTCCCACGGGGGGGGGCGGAGGCGGTGGGGGCTGGGGGGGGGGCAGGACGGAGCGGCGCTTCGCTCCCTCGGAGGGCGCCGGGCGCGGGGGAGGCAGTTTCCCCGCTGCCCCCTCCCGGGGCCGGGGCTGTGGGGGCGGTGGGGGGGGCGGTTCTCGGCGTGGGGCCGGGACACAGCTTCTGCCCAGCAAAGGCGTCCGGTTCGCCGCTGCCGGCACCGAGAGAGCCGCTCTGCTCTGCCCGCTCCGCTGCCCCTGCCGGCGCCCGGGGCTCAGCGTCCCATCCCCCCCCACCTGCCCCGGGTCACCCCCTGCCCGCCCAGCCGGGCCCTCCCAGCCCCGCCGCTGCCCCGGCCCCACCGCCGCTGCCGGCCGAGCCCCCCGCCCGCCAGCGCCGGCCCCAGTGGGAACTTCCACGGCTGCTGCCGCTGCCTCCGCCGCTGGGATCGGCCTGAGGGGAGGGGCGGGGCCAGGAGCCCATTGGCAGCTGGTGGTGAGGGGGCGGGGTCAACAGCCCCATTGGTGGCTGGATGGGAGGGGGCGGTGCCAGGAGCCCCATTGGCAGCTGGAGGGGAGGGGGCAGGGCCAGGAGCCCCAATGGCAGCTGGAGGGGAGGGGGCGGGGCCAGCAGCCCTATTGGCAGCTGGAGGGAAGGGGGCAGGGCCAGAAGCCCATTGGCAGCTGGTGGGGAGGGGGCGGGGCCAGCAGCCCCTCTGGGCACCATTCCCACCCCCAACCGACCCTCTCCCTCAGGCCCCAGAGGGCGGTTCCAGTGCAGCCTCCTCCAGCTGAGAAATGTGCTGTGCTGGCCGGATTTCAGTCACACGAAGCGTTTTTGGCTAAAAAAGGGCCAACGCAGCCCCAGTGCACACTCTGCAAAGCCCAACACCGGTCCCAGGCCTAAGCTGGCAGAGGCGGGCGAGTGCCCTGCAGGAAGGGCTGGGGGTGCTGGTGCCAGCAGGCTCAGGAGCAGCCAGACTGGGCCCGGGCAGCCCCGAGGCCTGGCTGCAGCCTGGGGTTGGTGTTTGAGGGAGGGGCTGCAGGTTTCTGGGACCTCCAGAACGGCCAACAGCCGCTTCACCCACGGCACAAAGCCAGGAGGGAACACGGCTGGGAGAACTGATGCGGGCCGACCCTGGGGAGAGCCCACGGCACCTGACACTGTGCTCAGCAGGAGAATTTGAAGACAGCAGGGGAAGGGGGATGTTTAGGGTGACAGGCCCTTTGTCTTCCCAAGTCACCACTACGTGTGATGGACCCCTGCTTCCCAGGGAGCATCTGGACATCTGCCTGCCAGGGGAAGTGCTGAATGAGCTCCTCCATTGGCTTTGGGGTGTGTACAGCTTTGCTTCACTAATTAAAGTGTCCTTCTCTTGACCCTTGAGTTTATCTCCCTTTACTGGAACTTACCTCATTTGGGAGACATGTCCTGATAAAAAAATAGTAGCAGTTAAGAAAATGGCATCGACTACTTGTCCGTGAAAACTCTGGACTGAATTCTATGGGTTTTGCTCCCTACTGGGGGAGTCCAAAAGGCTCCAGGAAACTCCTGGGAGGGGTCCTGGGCTGGGGGGCAGCTACCAAGTGTGGACTCCCACATGGATGACACCCAGTTGGGTGGGAGTGTTGATCTGCTCGAGGGTAGGGAGGCTCTGCAGAGAGATCTGGACAGGCTGGAGTGATGGGCTGAGCCCAACTGTATGAGCTTCAATAAGGCCAAATGCCGGGTGCTGCACTTGGGCCACAACAACCCCCAGCAGCGCTACAGGCTTGGGGAGGAGTGGCTGGAGAGCTGCCAGTCTGAGAGGGACCTGGGGGGGTTGATTGACAGCCGGCTGAACATCAGCCAGCAGTGTGCCAAGAAGGCCAGTGGCATCGTGGTTTGTATCAGCACTAGCGTGGCCAGCAGGGACAAGGAAGTGATCTTGTCCCTGTACTCGTCACTGGTGAGGCCGCACCTCGATGACTGTGTTCAGTTTTGGGCCCCTCACTACAAAAAGGCCATTGAATGACTCGAGCATGTCCAGAGAAGGGCAATGAAGCTGGTGAAGGGTCTGGAGCACAGGTCTGATGGGGAGCAGCTGAGGGAACTGGGGGGGTTTAGTCTGGAGAAGAGGAGGCTGAGGGGAGACCTCATGGCCCTCTACAGCTACCTGAAAGGAGGTTGCAGAGAACTGGTGATGAGTCTCTTTAATCAAGTAACAAGCGATAGGACAAGAGGTAATGGCTTCAAGTTGTGCCATGGAAGGTTTAGACTGTATTAGGAAACATTTCTTTACAGAACGGGTAGTTAGGCGTTGTAATGGGCTGCCCAGGGAGGTGATGGAGTCCCCATCCCTGGAGGTGTTTAAGAGTAGGGTCCACATAGCGCTGAAGGATATGGTGTAGTTGGGAACTGTCAGTGTTAGGTTAATGGTTGGACTGGATGATTTTCAAGGTCTTTTCCAACCCAAACGATTCTGTGATTCTGTGATTCTGTGATTCTGTGATTCTGTGACTGCACATTGCTGGCTCACAGTCAGTCTTCCACCCAATATTAACCCCAAGTCCTTCTCCTCAGGGCTGCTCTCAATCCACTCCTTGCCCAGCCTGGATTTTTGCTTGGGATTGCCCCAACCCATGTGCAGGACCTTGCACTTGGCCTTGTTGAACTCCATGAGGTTTGCACTGGTCCACCCTTCCAGCCTGTCCAGGCCCTCTGGATGGCACATCCCTTTCCTCCAGTGTGTCAGCTGCACCGCACAGCTTAGTGTCAGTGAACTTTCTGAGGGTGCACTCGATCCTTCTCTCCATGTCACCAACAAAGATCTGAAGCAGCACCTGTCTCAACACTGACCCTGAGGAACGCCACTCATCAGCACTCTCCACTTGGACATCAAGCCACTGACTGCAGCTCTTTGAGTGAGACTGTCCAGCCAATTCCTTGTCACTGAGTGATTCATCTGTCAAATCCATGTCTCTCCAGTTTATAGACAAGGATGTCATGTGGAAGGAAGAGTGTCTACTGCTTTGCACATGTCCGGGTAGATGACGTCAGTTCCTCTTCCAACTGTTCTTTTGGGGACCAGCAACTGGTGAGTCTGGTGTGTGTGCATGTCACATTGGTGTGCATGTCAGTGGGTGTAACCAGTAGTGAACATCAAATGGGAGCAACCAGTGAGTAAAGAGGCCTGGGAGTCCAGTATTTTTGAGAGTGTAAGTCTAGATTGGATAATAGAGAGCCCAGAGGGTCCACAAGTATCTGCTGGAGGAATAAGGTTGCCCAAACCACCTCCTGGAGAAACTGTGGGGTCTTGGGTGTCTGCTACTGATAGGTCTTGACCCAGAGCAGAAATTGTTCTTTATAGAAAGAGCATGAGCAATGCTCTGTCTGGGGATGGATGAGGAGTCAGCTGAGGGGTCAACATGAGAGGGAAGAGCAGCATGGGCAATGCTGTGGTGTGTGCAGGTCTGCTCCAGACCTCCTGGTCAGGAAGAGGAAGTAGATGAGGCCTTCTTCAGAAAACTGGAAGAAGCCTTGTGTTGGCAGGTCCTGGCACTCATGGAGGACTCACACTATCCCCATATCTGCTGAAGGGGCAACAGAGCAAGGTGCAAGCCACACAGGCTGCTTTTGGAGCTTGTTGGCTTGTCCTGAGAAGGGTGACTGAGGAGGCAGTGAGGTGAGGTGCCCTGTGGGACTTCATCCTTACAAACAAGGACGAGGTGGTCAGGGATGGAACAGTCAGAGGTGAAAAGGTAGAGCTGACGCTCCTGAGAGAAGGGAATAAGGCTTCATGAGAGCAGGCTTTGGCCTGCTGAGGGACTTGATTGGAAGAATCCCATGGGATACCACCCTGCAGAGAAGAGGGGTGCAGGGAGGTGTTTGATTGTCAAGGATCTCTTCCAGCTCCAGAAGGCTCCACCCCGACATGCAGGAAGTCATGCAAAGCTGGCAGGAGGCTGGCAGGGATGAGAAAGGAACTCCTGACCGAAATGAAGCATGAGGAGGCAGCACAGAGAAGGTGGAAGCTGGGGCTCTGTGACTGTGCTGGAAAGAGCCATGGGGGTGTGTGTGTGCTTGTCTGTGTGTGGGGGAACAGGGGGACAAGGGGGGGACAAGGGGATTCTGGGGCCAGTTTCTGGATAGATGGACGGTGTAAGAGCAGCTCTTGGCAGGATCCATTTTGCCTGTGTGTCTATGTTGGTACATATGTTGCAGTAACAGAGTACAGCATACCAACAGCCCACCATTGTTTCCCTTTCTCCACTGACCGTGGTTTTGATTGGCTTAGAAACCTTTCCCTGCACCACAGATCTCCCTGGGTGATAATGCATGTGTGGGGCAGGGAGGCTGGATCAGTGCAGGGACAGGGCTGGCTCTGACAGGGGCCAGGAAGCAGCTGCCAGGAGGTGACAGCAAGGACAGTTTACAAAGGAGAAATTTATAGAGATTGACTTCATTGTTTTTAGGAAGGCAAAGCTTGCCTGGAGCCAGTGGTGGCAAGGAAAGTCAAGAGCAAAAAGATGACCTTCAGTGGCTCGTTAGAGACCAAGCCTACACCAGGGAAATGCAGGGCTGCTGCTGAATGGGGAGGGTGATTTAACAGCATCAGACACAGGTGGGGCTGGGAGACTCAATGCCATCCTTGCCTGAGTCTGTACTGAAAAGGTCTCCAGGCCTCAGTGCTCAGGGAAAGGGCTAAACGAGTGGGAGAGCTCGTACTGGCAGGAAGCTCAGGAAATGCATCAAGGACAAGTGGCAGTGTGTGACACTGCAGGACACCCCCTGGCAATGGCACCGGCTGCGGGCTGCCTGGCTGGGAGAGGCCCCGTGGGAAAGGTCTTGGTGGGTTGGGCAGGAGGCAGCCATGTGCCCTGGCAGCAAGGGAGGCCAGCTGCCCCCAGGGCTTGATGGCCAGGAGTGCAGCCAGGAGATCAAGAGAGGGCATTGTCCAGGTTACTGCGACTGGATTTCAGACCCCCAGGACAGGAATGATGTTGGCAAGCTGGAGGAGGTTTGGTGAATGGCCCCCAAGATAGGCCAGGCCTGGAACACTTTGCCTGTAAGGAGAGGCTGAGGGAGCTGGGCTTGTTCAGCCTGGAGAAGGGAGGGCTGAGGGGGACCTCAGTGCAGCCTGGCAGCACCTATGAGGAGACCATAAAGAATAGAGAACTAGGGTCTGCACCATGGTACGTGTTCAGAGGATGGAAGATGAGTGTTGGGTGAAAGAGGGGATGTTCAACCTGGAGAGAAGGAAAAGATTTTTCACGCATCTCAGCGCTAGTCCTGAGCCACGTGGCCATGAGCCCTTCCATCCCTTCTGTCTGCCATGGTTGGTCAGGTCCCCATAACAGAGGTTCCTCCAGAAGCAGAGTGCAAGTGGGCCTCTTCCACCTGCCTCACCCCCTCCCCTTCCTGAGGATGTAATTTCTGTTGGGTGGGTTCTTTGATGCACTGAATGACCTCAGAATTCTGCTGTCCAGCATGTCTCCTGAGGGCCAGCCAGGCTGCTGCAGTGGAAGCAGCCTCATAACCATCCCAATTCCAGCCAGCTCCCCTTGGCCTGTGTCTCCCCTTCCTCTCTGTCCCTGTCTTGTCTCTACTGGGATAAGTGGTTTTGTGATGAACGTCTTGTCCCCAGATTGCTGGGGCCAGCTGCTGGCCAATCAGGCTCCTGTAACAGTCATGGAGTCACAGTCAATATCACAATTTGTGGTGCCTTTGTCGGTCTCTGCCCATCCACTCCCTTGGCCACAGGGATGATTGGGAGCTGAAGCACCTCCCCTGTGAGGACAGGCTGAGAGAGCTGGGGTTGTGCAGCCTGTGAAGAGAAGGCTCTGGGGAGACATTCCAGTGCTTAAAGGGTGCCTACAGGTAAGCTGGGGAGGGAGTCTTCATCAGGGAATGTAGGGATAGGGTGAGCAGTAACAGTTTTAAGCTGAAAGAGGGTCGATTTAGATTAGATATAAGGAAGAAATTCTTTAGTCTTTGTGTGGTGAGGCACTGATAGAGGTTGCCCAGAGAAGTTGTGTATGCCCGCTCTCTGGAACTTCTCTAGGCAACCTGTTCCAGTGTCTCAGCACCATCATCCTAAAACATTTCTTCCTTAAGGTCAGGTCAGCATGGACACTCTTCCCTGATGGAAGTTTCTCTGGGGGCAGGGACATCACTGGAGAAGAGTAAGAAAGAAATTCAGTGTTTCAAGTGGGAAATAAATGACCAAGAGAAACCTATTTCTGAATGCACCAGCTTGGGGCAAGTTTCTCTATTGCTGGGGCAGCCAGAGAAGCCTGAGGAGCCTCTGGGACATGAATCTTTTCCTGGAAGGAGGGCTGGCACAGAGGGGCTTGCTGGGAGTGGACAATAGGGATGCCTTGGAGACAGTAGCAGGCGACACAGGGAGACACTGGCCTCTGTCTCCTCATGCCATGGCTGGCCCTCAGCCCTGGGGCTGATGGGGAGGCTGAGACACCTCTCATTTCTTCTTTTGCTCCCCAGACTTGGATGGAACTCAGGAAGCATCCATGAGCCTGGAGGAAGCACAAACCTCCTGCACTGAGGTTCCATCGCTGCAGGGGAAGCAGAAGGGTTTGTGGGATTCATGGGAGTGCAGGGAGAGAGAGGGGGTGTATGTGTCAGCGTCTGTGTAAAATACAGGAGGAAGATGGGGGGTGGGAGTGCATCATACTGAAGTGAAATACGTTGAGTTTTGATTTTGAGGCAGCAGAATAAGGAGGATGTGCAGTTCAGTGCTGGGACATGGGGCTAAATAGGGGATTCAAGTGAGGCTGGGGGATGGGACATCTTTAGACTACTGAGGAGCATTAGCAGGGCTTTGGAAGAAGCTGCACGGGTTATGGGAATCTCACAGCCATTGTCAGACCACAGAAAATGACAGTTTTGTGTTTGAAGAAACAGTCAGGACAGAGTGATCGATAATTTTTTTGGACAGAATGTGGTCAGAGTGAGGTGGGAAGCAGGAGTGGTGGTTAAAATCTGCAGAGAAAGAGGCACAGGCATAGGAAAGTGTGGGACAGCCTGTGGTGGGGATGGCCCCTTGGTTGAGGCTGGGACACCACAACTAAACTGAAGTCCTTGTCCTTTTGAGCACAGCTGCTGTCTTTTTCACTGAGGACCCCGAGAAGACACCAGTTCCTAGTGACACAGCACTTCAGTGACTCCTCACACACCGTCCACAGAGCCTGGGGGGAGTCCTACCGCTGTTCTGCATCCACATCACACCCCCCTGCATCTCACTGCCCCCAGGAAGAGCCCTGAGCATCCCAGAAGGGAAAGGATCCCTGTTCCCAGGGTATGGGGGTCAGGGCTTGACCATCCTGTTGATGAAACCCATCAAGGACTTTCACAGTCCCCTGAACATTTGATTTTCAACCCATAAGCAGTGCCTCTGACTTCCTGCTTCCCCAGCCCCCAGGGACAGGAACCTTGTCTCCTCATTCCCTCCCTGGCCTCTTCAGTCATGGCCCTCGCTGGGGATCACTAACACCCTCAGAAACTTGGAGGTTTGCTGCTGACTTTCCCTTCTCCAGAGGCCACTTCAATCCCTTTTCTGGACCTGCAGTTCAGGAACTCAGCACCAGAGGGCTCATTAACACACAAATCCCCTGACAGGCCAAGTCTCTGGGCATCATTTCATTCCTCACCTCTGAAGTGGTTAATTTGAGAGGTTTCAGGTGTGCAGGCAAAGTGAAAAGTTTTCAGTCCTACATGTCCATAAGAAACAATTTCTTGTTTGGCCACTACTCCGTATGTTTCTGCTCACACATTAAGTGAATCAGCAAACTCCAATGGATATTGATCCTGAGCATTTCCTGACAGAGGCTGAATATGTCAGGAAGCCAAGACCCTCTATGTCAGACACTCTGTGGACAATCTTTGTCCCTACCTCCAACTCCACATTTCTCTCATCAGCCCCTTGGGACTTCCAGCACCTTTGTTCAAAGCTGAGCTTTCTCCAGGACAGGCTGTAGCTGCATCTTTCTGCCCATTGACACCAACTCCCACCTGCTGTACTTGGAAAACAACTTGCACATGGACACAGAGGATGTTTAATTGCAGAATGCTAAATCAACAGAAGGCATGGTTCAATCAAAACCAAAATACACTCCTCTGCTGTATATTAAGTCCACCTTACCTCCTCTGAAGGCCACTTTCCACAGTGATGGTGGCCTTAGACCAAAGCAAAACACATTTTTTGTCGAGCAGAGACCCCAAGAACCCCTAAAGCACCCCCTGCCCCAGACTCTGTCCATATTCACTCACAGAGAGTCACACCCTGAAGTCACGAGCTCCCTCGAGCTTCCCATCTGCATCCCATCCCTTCCCATTCCCATCTGCAAACCCACCTGTTAAACAGGACTGGACTCATTATTGGCCACTGGGGTTCACCACTGGTGCCCTGCTCCCAAGGGGACTTTGTGCTCTTGGCCATGGCCTTCTGGACCGGCCATTCACCCTGTTTCCAGTCCACCTCACTCACGCCTATCAGGATGTGACGGGATGCAGCGTGAAAAGAATTGTTAATACGGAGGTGAAACACCTTCCCTGCTCTGCCCCCATCCACCAGCCGAGGCATCTCATTGCTGTGCTGGGTTAACCGTGGCTAATCACCAAACTGCCACCCAGCTGCTCGCTCACTGCCTCTCCCACCTCAGCCGGATGGGGGAGAAAATAGGAAGAATGGGAATGAGAAAGCTGCTGGGTGGGGACAAGGACAGGGAGATCTGCAGGCAAGACTTGATTTGAAAGAAACTCAATTGTTTTCAGTTAAAACAGAGATTTAATTATGAATTCAGTTATTGGGGAAAAATGACAAATATTAAAACAACACCTTTCCTCTCTCCTGTCTTGGACTCAGCTTCACTCCTTCACTCCAAGCTCCTCTCCCCCATCCCGAGCAGTGCAGGGGCGTTTGGGATTGGGGGTCACAACCAGTACATAACAGTTTTTCTCTGCTTCTCCTTCTTTCCCACAGTTTTTCTCTGCTCTGGCACTAATCCTTCATGGGCTCCAGGGAAGATCTGCTCCACCATGGAACGCCTCCTCCTCTTTCTCCAGCCGTGGTGTTCCCTCCATCGTTTCTTAATATGTTTGATCCCTCCACCTCTACCAATCTGCTCTTTTCTGCCCTTTCTTGAATATGTTTTCACAGAGGCACGACCAGTTTTGCTGATGGGCTGATCTGTGTCCTGTGTTGAGACCATTGTGGAGCTGGAAACAGATCTGTGTGGCACAGGGCAACCCCTGGCCTCGTCCCACAGAGCCACCCTTGCAGCCCCTCCAGCTACCACCCCCTGGTCACATACACCCCATACAGTCACCCACTGTGGAAAGGGGAGGTGCAAATTATTATTTTTTTTTTTTTCTGCTGAACTATGCTTTCTTTATTGTTCTGTGTTGGCCATTAAGAAACAACTTCCTGTGAGTGTGTGTGCAGGCAGTTCTCCAAATAGAGCAGGTGGGAATTGTGCAAATGAGCTGCAACCTTCAGCTACAGACAGAAAGACTGGGTCTGAAAAATCCCAGGGGTCTGAGAAGAGAGACCTCAGTGTTGGGGACATAGTGACAAAGGTTGGCCATAGAGTGTGTGACCTCCCTGAGATTGCTTTTCCTGCATGCTTTTTCAGACTCCATCAGGGCACACACAGAGTCAGTATAAATTGGAGAATGCAGGTATTTCTTGATCTGGAAGGTGAAAACTGAAGAAAATAGCAAAAAAACTTTAAAAAATTATTTAATATGGAAATCACCTGTTTTTCCGCTACAGTCTGGAAATGTCTCTATTTGCAAGAATTCAAGAATTCATAAAAGTTATGCACAGAGATGTTGCTCTTCAGAGCACACAGCTGTCTCCACCACAAGCTGTCCTACAGTGTCTTACATCTCTGTCTGTTCCTCACCAGGCTGTAGACACCAACACAACTACCCCACCTCTCTCTCACCCCAACATCTCCCCTCCTTTACTGATGTCTCTCCATCGTTGCTGCCTTTGTTGCTCCAGCAGGAGCCCTGTCAGCTCTCCTTCATCCAAGGGTGCATTGCTGAGAGGCTGCTGAAGCTTGTGATTCGCGGAAAAAAGACTCTACAACTCAAAATAGAGTTATACAGCAGGTATGTTTTACTCCAGCCGGGGTGCAAGGGGATTTCTCCACAAAGCTTTCACCCCAACAGCACATTTTACCAGAAACTTATCGAGTGTGGATATACATATTCATTGATTACATAACACAAATATCCATATGCATAAGTGAGGCTGGGTTAGCTCTAGAGGCTGGTGTCAGCAGTTTATGTTCTCTTTGCACCTGCCCATTGCCTCCTGGGGGGCGTCTCCGGGGGTCTTTGGGAGGAAGGCTCACAGTCCTCCTCACCTTGTACTTTTCCCCGGAGCATGCGCAGATTCTCTTGGCCAATTTCTTGAACAACAAAAATGTTTTTCAGCTGGTTTACTCATCCTATCTTCAAAGGGAACCAATGGAACTTCTACCATCCGTTCATGGCTATCTTTACTCATTACCAAGACCCAACTAGTCAGAGCACATCTTTTTCCCAAGGACAAAAACATGATATTTTGCTGAACACTGCAGTTCTTGGTAGATTTTCACAGGAAACTGCTTTGTTTGATGGACACAGTAGTCCTTGGTAAAATTCCACAGAACAGTCTGGGCAAGCAGGATTCTTAGCAATACTAAAAAATACTATAAGTAATACTATAACTTGCTAGAAGTAAGTAAATAAGTTGCTAAGCAGTTTTCTATAAGTAAATAAGTAAATAAGTCTTAAAACAAGTGATCATTCCTCTGTATCAATTGTGAAACCCTTGGAATGTCACCCCAGCTGCTCTTCCACACGAGCACCACTGATCCTGCCCCAGGAGACCTGGAGAGTGTCAGGCATGACGACAGGACTCTGGACACGACGTTCAAAGGCATTCGGGCACAGGTGATCTTCTCAGTCCTGCTGGGGAGTGGAAGAGGTTTGAGAAAGGAACAGACCCTGCAGGTAGACAATTGGTTGTGCCATTGGTGTTAGTAATGGGTTTCTATGCCATTAATACCCTCCCTGAGGAAGAGATGGGATTCACCTGATGAAGTGGGACAAAACTATTGTGGAGGTTTGAACTCAGCTGGCAGCCAGGCGCCACATGCCCGGCCGTTCACCTCCCCCTCCCCAGTCTGGTAAGATAGGGGAGGGACAAAAGAAGAGAATTCGTGGGTTGAATAAAAAGAAAGAATTTACTAAATATAACAAGAGAACAACAGTAACAATAGTGAGTTCAAAAAGAAAACGGGTAAAATGTAGCAGTGGCTTACCGAGCACGACGACCGCCCCACCCGAGCAACAACACGACCCAGCGAGCAGATGGCACCTGTGCAAGCCCCCAGCGAAAAGCCGAGAGAGAGAGAGAGAGAGAGAGCGAGAGCCCGCCCACCTGGGCATGACATCACAGGGTATGAAACACTCCAATGAAAATTAACTCCATCCTGGTCGAAACCAGGGCAGTCTCCACCCCTTATTCCATACCATTGACGTTATGCTCAGGTTTCCAAATACATCTTAAGGAATCAACACCCCTTTTTTTCCCCAGGTCTCACAGATATCATTCCCTTAGTCTATGGGCCATCCTTCCACAATGTTTGCTGAGTTCATTTGGTCCATAACTTCGGGTTCCATCTGTTATGACAGTCTATAAGGCTGAGGAATTATGCGGAGTAGGCTCAGTCGGTGGAGCAGGCGGCTTTGGATGTGGCACGGGGATGTTGTGAGGCACCAGTTGCCATAACAGGGTTATTTGACAGTCCGGTTCATTGGCTGTTCTCACCTAAAATCAAATCTCCCTGAGGCACACATCGGACCTCTCCATCCTTCTGCGTTACCCACCAAGTGCACCCAGGTCCTTGGGCAAAAGTAATCCCACGCATGGGTTTACCTTTACCCACTGCAGGAGTAACCCAGACGGCCTTCCCCAACACATTCCTAATGTGCACTGCGGGGGCTTTATCCCCATCCATGGTACGTAGGAGGTTTGACTGAGCAGGGCCAGCCTGCTTGGCAGATCCTCTGGGATTGACTAACCAGGTGGCTTTTGCTAAATGCCCGTCCCAGTGTTTGAGAGTTCCACCCCCCATTGCTCTCAGTGTAGTTTTCAGCAACCCATTGTATCACTCAATCTTCCCAGAGGCTGGTGCATGGTAGGGAATGTGATATATCCGCTCAGTGCCATGTTCTTTGGCCCAGGCCTCTATGAGGTTGTTTCGGAAATGTGTCCCCATTATCTGACTCAATCCCTTCTGGCGTGCCACGCCGCCATCAGACTTTCTCCTCAAGGCCTAAAATGGTGTTTGGGGCAGTGGCATGGGGCACGGCATGAGTTTCCAACCAACCCGTGGCTGCTTCCACCATTGTAAGCACATAGTGTTTGCCATGCCGAGTTTGTGGGCGCGTGATATAATCAATCTGCCAGGCCTCCCCATATTTATATTTTGACCATCGTCCTCCATACCAAATGGGCTTTAACCGTTTGGTTGCTTGTCTCATGTCTCACATTCATGGATCACCTGTGAAATAGCAGCCATGGTTAAGTCCACCCCTCGGTCACGAGCCCATCTCTATGTTCCATCTCTTCCCTGATGGCCTGAGGAGTCATGGGCCCAGCGAGCCGTAAATTGTTCACCCTTATGCTGCCAGTCCAGATCCACTCGAGCCACCTTAATCTCAATCCACCTGTTGGTTGTTCTGATGTTCTTCAGTGGCCCAACTCTTGGGTACGTGAGCATCTACATGAGGTACTTTCACAGCCAGGTTCTCTACCCCAGCAGCAATCTCTCGCCATCATGCAGCAGCCCAGACGGGTTTGCCTCTGCGCTGCCAGTGGCTCCATTTCCACTGCTGTAACCACCCCCATGGTGCATTTGCCACCACCCATGAGTCAGTAGAGACAGAGCACTGGCCACCTTTCTCGCTCAGCGATAGCCAAGGCCAGCTGGACGGCTTTCACCTCTGCACACTGACTCGGCAGGCACGGGCCAGGCCCCAGCACGTTGCAGTGAGCTGTGTCTCTCTGGAATTACCCGGGTGACACCATACGTTTTCCAAATATTTTACTATTTTTTGGGGATTCTGCACCTGTTTGGGAGTGAAGTTCCAATACACCGGAGGTGCCCACACTCCTGGGCACTTGCCCATGATGTCCCACACCCCCAGCCACTCATAATTCTCCAACCCCGGGGTCGATCTCTGGGTGATACTCTTAAATAGTTGCTTAACCCTGAACCCATGTAGGAACACGCTGGCTCCCAGCGGTAAGATGACAATGTTAGTCTCAGTATTCCGAGGGTATTCAAAATTCCCCAAATTCTCAAACACAGTTGTAAGTAGCCTCAGGACCGACAACTTCATCGTGCCATATATCAGTGTCACACAGTTCAGCAAAACAAAACTCTTAATCCAACTCCCACAGGTGGTGAGCAGCAGCACAGGGCCTATATACAGCAAATGAGGTGATGAAATTTTAAGGAGCCAAGTGATCGACATTATGCCCAGCAATTGATAAGCCAATACAATGAATGATTCTAACAAATGGTTATGACACACTGACCAGATCTGCCGTTATCTCAACCCTTCGAGCCCCACGCTGGGCGCCAAAAAGGACTGTTGTGGTTTGAACTTGGTTGGAGGCAAACACCATGCTGCCAGTCGCTCACCCTCCCCTCGTCGGGGGAACGGGGGAAGAGAGTGGAGGGACACAAGGAAAATGCGTAGGTTGAGATAAAAACCCACCAGTTTAGTGATTGTAATAAAACAAAACAATAACAGAAAATACAAATGGGTAATGCACAAGGCGATTGCTCATCACCCACCGACTGATACCCAGCCTGCTCCCGGCCAGCAATCCCGACAGAACGGAGGTCCTGCCATCGCAAAACTGGAAGCAAGAGAGAACACACCTGCTTTATATCCTGAGCATAACGTCACGGGATATGGAACACTCCAATGGCCAGTCTGGGCCTGGCACTCCAGCTGTGCCCCCTCCCAGCTCAAGAAGATTAACTCTATCCCAGCTGAAACCAGGACGCTGTTGTAGCAGATTACTCTGAGTGTGGGAGAGAACTGGAGACAGGCGAGCAAACGCTTCAGGTGACCGCAAAGGAGAGACGGGGCAGTCTGCAGTGTTTCTGTTGGGATCAAAGCAGAAGGTCCGGGGGCTGTGCTGGGGTGTGTGAACCCTCTGGGATGAGCCTGAGGGTACAGGAAGGTCCTGAGGGAACATGATGGGGGCCTGGGGGCACCCCAAGAGGAGCCATGGCCCAATGGCAATCTGGGTCCCTACGCCCTGCAGCGGAACCCCTGCCCCACCCAGCCTGGGTGACGTGTCACAATGTGACCCCCCTTTGTGACGCCCCCCTACGCCCTGCGGCGGAACCCCTGCCCCACCCAGCCTGGGTGACGTGTCACAATGTGACCCCCCTTTGTGACGCCCCCTTTGTGACACGCCTCCGTGTCACCCCATGGCACTGTATATAAGCAGCGCGGCCCCTTAGTGTCTGACAAGACGGGGAAGGGTCAGGGCAGGAGCGCAGTGAGGACACTCCTGAGCCCAGCCCACGTCTTTCCCCACCACCCCCGGCGTTTCCCTTAAGCTGAACCCCCCACTGTCCCTCAACCACTTTCCTCCATTTTTGAGGATGGCAGAGAGACCCCCCCACCCCAAGATGGTTTGGGAGGAGGTGGGTGCTCCCCAGGAGAGCAGCTCTCCTCCAGAGCCCCACGAGGTGTCCATGGCGCAGCCACTGCAGATCGGTGAGTAGAGGGCTCCCCGGGGCTGGCTTGATGCTGGGACCCTGTTTCCTCGGCATGGTGCCATTTAAAGCTCTTTTCGCTGTCTGGGAGGCTTGTTGGCGAAGATGGCGTGTCCTACCGACTCTTCCATGTTTCCGTGTAGGCGAGACACTGCCGGAGGAGAATCCCAAGCACCCAGAGCTCCAACCAGGATGGGATTCTGAGAGCACCTTGTTGCTTTCTTCGCTTGACAGCAGCGACATGACAATGGTAATGAGCTCCCCCCTCGCAGGGACCCTTGTCCGTGGCATCGGCTTGTGCAAGCGAAGGGACCCAGGGATGGTTGAGCTGCTCAGTCGTGCAGCACTGTCAGCATGCTCGGAGTGACACGTCTTCCCCCCCATCCCTCCTCCCGTAGGTGTTTGGCAAAAACCTCTGGCCTTCTCAGAAGACGGACGTTCTCCTCATGGCCATCGAGGCCTTGACAGCAGATGATGTCCACGACATGCAGATGGGCAGCAACATCGTGGACATGGCCGTGAGAGACCCAGCGTCCTGGCTGATGGATGTAAGTGCCCCGTGGCTGGACTCCTCCTGTGTCAAGACGTGTCAAGTCTTGCTCTTCCCTCCTGCCCTAACTCAGCTCTCTCAGGCACCCGAAACCAATTCAAGGCAGCAGGGAGGGATGGCAATGGCAGCACCGTCCTTACCCATGTCTCCTCCAGGTGCCAGAAATTATGAGATACATCCACAAAAATGTGGAGCACATCCACATGGAGCCAGCCCGGAACAGCCTGGACTCCCTGCTGCTGCAGCTGACAAAGTGGAACCCCAGGGAGGTGGTCAGGAGCCTTCTGAGGATCTCTCCAACGTGTGACAGGTACCAGCCTCGACAGCCTTGAGGGCTCGTTCCCCAGGGGGAGAGTGGCCCAGAGACTCTCTGGCTGTCAGACCCACGGAAAACTGCGGGGTATCTACCCCTGAGGAGCAGGGCTCTCCATCCCACCACGCTTCCCCCTTCAGCCAGAACTGGCCAAAGCAGAGCCCCTGCCCCATGGGAACAGAACCTCAGCCCCCTCTGCCTCCCTGGGCACCCCAAAATGAGGGGGGTGGGCAGGACCGGGGTCTGGAGGAGCCGAGGCAGCCCGACTGACCGAGTTTACTCTGGCTCCGCAGCGCTGCCATGGCCATGTGTGAGGTGATGATCTCCGTGCCCTTGGCTTTGTGGAGAGTCTTGTTGGAGCTGCTCAACGTGCTGCAGGACTGGCAGCTGCGCAGGGTGTTCAGCTCTGCCACGGAGGACGCCTGCATCTACCCCTTGACTGTGAGTGACCCACGCTCAGCCCCAGGGCTCTGCCTTCCTCCTCCTCCTCCTCCTTCTCCTTCCCCTGCTCAGCACCAGCCAGACCCCTGTGCCACATGCTCGGGCCCACCCCATGCTGGTGTGGCCCCACCAAGCCTGTCCCGGCACAGGCAGCACTCTGCCCTCCCCCCCTGCCTGCATCCCCCTGCCCAGCTCTGCAGCCTGGAGACCCCAGGAAGGGGCAGAAACCAGAGTCAAGGCAGTTGCTGGTCTTGGGTCAGAGACGTGGGCTCTGTGGTGTCTTCAAGGGGAGAGGAGACACTTGCCATGGACCGTGCTGGTGGGGGGAGGGAGCCCTGCAGCTCTGCTGGTCTCTCACCACTGTCTCCATTTTAGCTCCTGGTCTGCACTGACATTGACGCGGAGGAGTTTGCTGCCCTGTACAAAGCCCACAGGTACCTGAGGCGTCCCAGCCTGGTGACGCTCTCGCTGGTGCTCACGGGCCTCATCACGCTCTCAAAAACACCTGAAATGGTGAGTGGGTGGTCGGCAAGGGGAGCCACATTGGCAGCTGGGGGCTGGGGCAATGGGGGGTCTTTCACCACTTCACAAAAAGGCAACGGTGTGTTTCGTTACAGGCCAGAAAACTGCCGGTGCTGCTGCCTGACATACTGGAGAGCCTGACGGATGCCAACACCTATGTCAAGACGAAGGCTCTGGTGTTGTTCATCAACGTGATGGGTCACATGAAGAGCGAAGAGGCCAACCTCATATCCCTGAGGCTGGCGGAGGAGCTCCTACCCCTCTTCGATGATGTAAGGCTGCCATGGGAGCCTGAGCTGAGGCAATGGCTGCAAGATGGCTGCCCTTCAGTGTGGCCATGCGGGAAGCATTTGGGCAGGGGTCCCCCCCTTGCTCCTCTTGCGTAGACTTTTGGGGCTCTTCCCCTCCACGCTCCTCTTCCGGGGCCTTTCAGGGCTCTGGGGCCATTGAGCCGCAGCTGCAGATCTGGCCGACGGCTCCTGTGTTCAGGATCCGACCCCAGAGCAGCTCCTCTCCCATCAGCCATGTTAACGCCCCTGCTCACCATGGGCATGGTGCTGAGCTCCCTCCATCCTCTTCCCTGCCAGGAGTCCAGCCGGCTGCGGGAGCTCTCCATCCGCCTCTTCAAAGATGTGATGAAGACTGCGGTGGGGAGAAACAAGAAAAAAATGGTGAAGATAGTGCAGAGTGGCCTGCTCCCACTGTTCTTCCATATGAGTGACCAGATCGAGAGTGTGGCCGAGGTGCAGTGACCGGCAACTGGTGTCGCGGGGAAGGGCGTGCTGACACCATGGGGGTGGCCTGGGTGTGAGGGACAATGGGAATGTGTGTCACCGCAGGGTCCCGCTGTGCTGGTCCCACTGCTGCAGAGCTGGAGGGGGAGGTGGGGTCCCCCCTGGCCCACAGGAAGGGTCCCTGCAGCCCCAGCACCAGCAGGGCCAGAGAACCTGGCACAGAGAGTTCCCTGCTCAGTCGGGGCCAGCTCCCAGAGCGCGGGATGGCCTCAGGAATGAAGGGGGATCCAATCCCAGGATCACGCCGTCCCCCCAGCTCAAAGCCAGGCCCAGAGGAGGAGGATGCCACGTCTCCTTCCCTGGGCTCTGGTGCCATCTCCCAACCTCTGCTTCTCCACAGGCTTCCCAGGACACCCTCAGTGCCTGTGGAGAGTTCCTGCGCTGGAGGAGGCTCAGCTCCGTGGCCAAGACAGGGCAGACACACCTGATCGGACAGTGCTTGGTGAGGACAACCCCCAAAGCCCAGGCCTGGCTGGACGGGGGCTGCAGCCGTGCCGTGGGGGGGGATGTGCCGCTCTGCATCGCTGCCCTGCCCCAGCTGCATCCAGCCCCGCTGCTCCAGCTGCATCCTCCTTCCCTGCCCTCCAGCATGCAGTCCCCAACGGCTCTTCTCCAGGAGACCCCGGGCCATCTGGGCCCTGGCAGTGGCACGGAGGGGTCTCAGCACCCCCAGCCCCATCTGCCTGTGGCACTCTCTGGCCCTCAGCCCCACGGGGCTTCTGGCTGGGAGATGGGAGTCACTGGGAGGGAGCGGGGGTGCTGGCGGGAGGGACTGGTCCGGATGGCTGCGAAGGGTCCGTACCAGCCCCATGCTCTTGTGCTCCCTCAGATAACGCACAACAGGAGCAGGGTGGATGAGTATCTGCGCCAGAGCCTGCCCTACGTGGAGAATCCTCAGGCCACCGTGCGAGAGGCGGCCGTCAGGTTCATTGGTGAGTCCCTGGGGACACATTTCTGGCCACCCGGCCCCAGTCCCCACTGGTGGGGCTCGCTGGGGGTCTTGCTGGGTCCCACTGCCCTCGGGAGCTGTCCTTGCCGGGGGACAGCCCTTATGAGGGGGAGCAGAACTCTGACATTAACTCTGTGCCCCAGGACTTGCTGCACGGTGCCGGAGGATCCTCAGCCAGGAGAGGCTGTGGCAGATCCATGATGGTGAGTAGGGGACAGAGCCTGGGCAGGTGCTGCCGTGCCCAGGAAAATGCTCCTGGGGCAGACGAGCAATTTCAGAAGGGTTTTTTCAAGAGCAGTTTCAGAAAGTTGTTTGTGTCTTAACACATAGGTTAGCATATCTCTTTAGTAAGGTCTTGAAATTGGAGAAATTTTCTCACCAAAAAGGAAGGGAATTTGTGGGGAAAGAACAGCCGTCTCTGTCCTGCCCCTTGCCAGGAGGCTGATGTGTCCAGACTCCACATTGTGATGCTCAGATCAATACACGGGCTCGTTGAGGGCACACACAACTCTAGCTCGTACGGCAAACAAAAAAATGACTCTGTGGCCTGGCCCAGTCCTGAGCTCCTTTGTGTGTCGGGGGCACACAGGTCATTCCTGAGCAGCAGCTTCAGCCGCTCTGGTTGTCTCACCAGCTCCTCCCGGCCAGGGAAGGAGATGGATGGCGCTGGCATGGGCTGGAGGGGAGTCCTGGGGGTCCCTGCGGGCAGTGGGGGTTCACGTCTGCTCTGACCCTTCTCTCGCAGCGCTCCAGCCCTTGGGGAAAGACTCTGAACTCTCCATCAGGTCCCTGGCAGCCGAGACCGTCTGCATTCTGACAACAGAGCAGAGGCCGATATCAAGGTGGAGCCTGCGGTCGCTGTGCTGCTGGCTCTGCTGACCCTCCGAGAGACCAAATGCTCTGGAAAAAGGCTGTACTGGAATAATGATTTTTTTAAATAAAGCCGGAGCCACAAGCCGCTGGGACTCCACAGTGTCCTTCCCACGGGTACCACCCTGAGTGTGCTGAGCAGGGTCCCCCCCGGCCTCTGCCGCTGCCCCCAGGACCGCACACCCAGACCCAGCCCGGAGAGGAGGAGGAGGAGGGAAGCTTTAGCCCATCCTGCCCCTCCCAAGACATCTCAGGGCACGAAAATGCACCCGTGCGCCAAGCTGGCACGTCCCCATTTGTCCCAGCACCAAAATCCTCTCTTGTACTGGTGAGCTGGGCTGGTTTTGACTGGGCACTGGTTAGTTGCTAGAACATTCTGGGGTCAAACTGGGGGATTCTGGGGTCCAAAGAGAATTTTGGGGAAAAACCGGGAGGCTTTTGGTGGTGCTGGTGCAGGTTTTGGGGTAAAACTGTGGGATTTTGAGATTCTGGATAGATCTTGGGATGAAAAACAGGATTTTTGGGGGTGCTGATTTGGTGTCAAGCTGGGAAATTCTGGCATCAAAAGTGGGAGATTTGGGAGTCCAAACTGGGAGATTTGGGGGTCAAACGTGGGAATTTTGTGGTAAAATTGGGGGATTTGATGGTGAAACATGGATCCTGGGGCCATGGATGATTTTGGGGTGAAAAGGAGGTTTGGGGGTCTCACCCCGCAGCACCCAGGTGAGGGTGGCCTTGGTGTTGGTGGCAGCGCCATCCCCCACCCCGACGGCCTGGAGGACCACCCAGGTGGCCAGGGCGCCTGTCAGGGTCTGCACAGCGCCTGCCCAGTGCTCCCAGTCACCCCCAGTTACCTCCCAGTTACACCCACCTGACCCACCTCCCTCCCAGCTACTTCTTAGTCCTTCTCCTTAACCCCCAGACACCTCCCAGTAGTCCCCCACCACATTCAATTACCAGCGACCCCCAGCCCATCCCAGTGCTCCCAGTTACCACCCAGTTACCACCCAGTTACCCCCACCTACACCACCTCCCTCCCAGTTACCTCCCAGTCTCTCCCAGCACTGCCCCAGCTCTTCCCAGTGGCCTCCAACCACCTTCCAGTGTCTCCAGTCCCCTCCCAGTGCTCCCAGGTCATCCCAGTGCCCCTGAGTTCCCTCCCAGTAGCCCTCAGCTGCCTCCCAACTACCTCCTAGTACCCCCCAACCCATCCCAGTTACCACCCAGTTACCTCCCAGTACCCCATGCCCACACTGCCTCCCTCCCAGTTACCTCTCAATTCCCCCAGGTGCCTCCTAGTAGCCCCCAGCTGCCTCCCAGTGCCCTCCAGTCCCCTACCAGCAACATTTCTGGTGACGCCCAGCCCCCTCCCAGTTCCTCCCAGTACTCCCAGTAGCACCTGGAGTGCCTCCCAGCACTGGTACCGGAGGTAGTCAGGGCTGACGCTCTCGGCTACACCTGAGGCAGCAGCATCTGCTGAGGGGGGACACATGGAGGGGGGGTCAGGTACCCCTGGGACCCTCAGGGACCCCAAATCACCCCTGTGACCTCACCAAACCCCATTTGCTGCATCCCGTCCTGGTCCCTCCAAAACCCCCTTAGCCCCCACCCAGATCCTACTGGCCCCCCAGTTCTCCATTTTCCCCCCCAAGATTCCAATAGTCTCCCCGGAACCTACCGGCCACCCCTTCTCTCCCTCCTCCTCCGGACCGTGGAGCACCTGACGGGGAACGTGCTGTGCCTCCTCCTCTGCCCCTCGGCGTGACGAGCTGGACACCAGCCGGGTCCCTGCTTCCCGCGCAGCCTCTGCACCCGCTCACAGTTGTAATGCTCCTCCTGCTTCGAGCACAGGAAGGATCTACCCAAAGTAAATATCCAATAAATGGGCTTGTTTTAAGAAATCCTGTGTCCGTGAGTGTCTGGGCAGCACTGTGTTGGGGAATGTCACCCCTTGGCTCCATCTCCGCTCTGCAACAAACAGATGAAGTTTGTGGTTGACTTTATGTTTGCAGTGTTGACTTTAGGTTTCCTCAGGGAAAGAGCACAGAAGGCACAAACAAAACCAATCCTATTGGTAACGAGCAGAGTACCAGTAGGAAAGGGTCTCTGAAATTCAGTGATGTGTGCAAATCTAGACGACATCTCTGTCCCCAAAACGAGAATTAATGCGTTATGTGGGGATTCGTACACGTATAGTGACTGATTAGAAGATTTTGCCACCTCTTGGGTGCCCACTTAAACTACATCTCAAGTGAGGGGAGGTTGCTGCAGGCGCAGCGCTGCCCTGCAGGACCCCCGCATCCAGGAAGAGGGGGGAAGGGGGCCTTCACTTGGGGCTACCCACCCCCCCAGCACCCCCTTTCCCAGGGTCCCCATTCCCCCCACCACCCCAAAACTCCCATCGGGGGGGAGGGGAGGGGTGTTGTACACAGTGCAGCCCTAAGGGACCCAGGCCTCTGGGAGGGAGGAGGGGGTGGCCGAGGGGGGTCAGGGGGATTTGGGGCACAATCCCCCTCCCCAAATGGCCAAATTCCACCCCCCCTGCTGCTCACTGAGGGCAAGGCAGGAGCAGACCCACTGCAGCATCACCACAGTCTGGAGCTGGCGACGAAGGGAGAGCCAGAGTGGGGCCAAGTGAAGGAGCATGGCTGGGGGGGGGGTGTTGGTCAGTGGGAGCAGGGAGGGGCACTGGGAGCTGGAGGAAGAGGGGTGGGGAACTGGCAGCTGCTGGTTTTAATGGAGCTGGTCCCACCCCAACCCCTGCCCTCCCCTGGGCAGGGGTCAAAGGGTCGGATAATGGTGGGGCTTGTGCAAGTGGGTGTGCAAAGGCTGGGGCTTGTGTAAAGGCTTGTGCGAGCTTTGGGGCTGGGGAAAGGCTCGCACAACGTTTGGGACTTGTACAAATGCATGTGCAAAGGCCTGTGCAAAGTTTGGAGCTTCTGCAAAGGCCTGTGCAATGCTCAGGCTTGTACAAATGCATGTGCCACGTTTGGGGATGGTGCAAATGCAGGTGCAACACCTGGGACTTGTGCAAAGCCCCGTGCAAGCCCTGGTGCGTGTCCAAGAGGCCTGGGACATGGGAGAGCAGGGATACACCGCGGAGAACTAGGGGGCACTGGGATGAACTGCTGGGCACTGGGATGAACTGGGACGAACCAGGGGGCACTGGGAGTTTATTGGGTTATTAACAATATTCTCCTGTAATCCCTGATGGTGTCACAGAAAGAACTCTTCAGCTTTACCATCTGCACCTCCTTGTCTGGATTCGCAAAGAAATTATATGGTAATTCCTAGTAATTATGAAAATTAATCAGAAAATAATCCTGAAGAAAGTAACAATCACAGCTGAAAAAGAGAGTTAAATAAAGGAAGGAATGAAATGAGCAAAAAGTGCGTCAGCTCTTGGAAGTTGTTCCTACACACCATGCTTGTATACCAATCCTCTGAGAGATCAACATCAGAGGAATTCCAAATTCTCTTTCAATGTTATGTCTACGAGAGAACCCAAAATATTCTAGTTCATAAGGTAACGTACAACAAATTAATTCCACGGCATCATCCTGAGGAAGAAAAGAAAAAGAAAACTAAAAGGATTTCAAGCACTGAATATGATTTGAGGGAATAAAGATTTTGGAATTGAGAAGAGAAGAAAAAAGAAGCCTGGCACCAAACAGTTGAGAGAGCTTCTGTATAACAGGGAGCACGACAAAGGCAGATGAACCAGGTCAGTATAAACCAGACAATTGTTTCTTCCCTTTGAGACGAGAACAAACTACCACTATACAGATTATTGACATTTGGAAAAAAGTACTTTTTCCACATTGCAAGTAACTAGTTAACAAGATAAATGAGGTGTTTTTTTCTATTTTATTGTATGATTTTTTCACAAGTCTTTGTCTTCAGACCAGTAAAGGACTAAACCAATGGCCCCGACATGCCTCCTGAAACCAAAGTCCTGCCTTCCAGCATGTCCAAGCTCCTTGCATAAACATTGTGAAAGTGGTGAACCAAACAGGAAACAAAATTCTGAAAACAGGAAAATGTCCCCTACCTTTCTTTACCATCTGTGAACATACTACGGCTCTTAGAAGCCAGCCCTGCGGTGAGCAGGAGGTTGGGAGCAGTTTCAAATTCCGTTAACCTGTGCACATTCAGATGGGATGTATCCTGCAGGGGAGGCGGGGTACAAACCTAGAAAAAGGAAAAAAACCAAACCTCAAAGGTACAGAAAGATTCTAACAAGGGGAGCAAAGCTGAAATGCCACCCTCGGCACACAGAGCTGCGAGTCCCTTGCTCCTGGCAGCAGAAGATGGTTTCTTATTGTAGCACATTAGATCCTAAACCAAGTGCCACACAGCATTTGGCTGTGGGAACAACGAGCGTTTGGGATTATTCCTGGGAAACGGCAGACACTTCCCTGCATCCCCCAGAGCGCAACTCCATCACCAGGGTCTGCACGGGATACTCTGTGCGTAGCTGATGCCAGCAGGAACAGAAAAGCAAAGGGCTCAGCTCAGGCGAAGGAGTCCCTGGCCCCAGCGCCAGCGTGTGCTCCCAACACACAAACTCCAGATTCCCCTCTGTAGATGTAAACCTGCACATTCTCCACCTCTGCACACAGTTCAGAACATTGTCTCCTCCGGAACAGAGAGCACAATACCGCAGAGACGTTACAACAGAACGTATTCTGATACTGAAGAGCTCTGGTTTGTCACGTCAAGCATCAGGCACCCCAGCAGCGCGTGGCTGTGGAAGGCGTGTGGACAGAGATAATTCAGCGGGCACAGGGAATGCGGGAGAGGAAAGCTCACAGACAGACGCCAGAGGATGACAGCTTGGGCATTTGTTGCCAGGCTGAGAGAAGGCCGAAACACATGACAGAGAGAACTGAAGGCAGGTGTTTTTCCATTTCTTGGGTTTGCTTCTCAGTCAGAATGGAGCCGGGGAGACACACAGCTTCAGCACTTGGTTTCTGCAACTGTCTGCAAAGTCTCCACAACACAGGATGGTGTCTATAGAGGACCCCCAAAACCCCACATACGCTGCTGGTAGATTCACTTTCAGTCTTTTGCATTTCCTTTTACCTTCCCCACCACCGATTCTGAAGCAGCACAGGCACTGGGGAGTTGCTGCTTTATTTCCTTCACCACCACCACCGTCCAGCTGCAACATTTTCTTCCAGTTCCAGCAGAGATCACACCTGCGCTGGGCAGCACAGACTGGCCAAGAGCACAGACACATCAAAGCAGTGATACCAACCTGCCTGTGCAGCATCCGCCACCAGAAGCCACAAACAGGAACAGCAGCAACAACTGTAGTGTCACTGCAGTCAGACACGAGACCTGGATCAATCTGTCTGTGTTTGTAACACAGCAAACTGCACTACACCAGTAAAGAGAGCAACCTCATCTTCATAAAGATTAGAGGTCTTTTCCAAACAAGAAAAAGCACGTTTGGGTTATCTTCTTCCTGAGAGTTTTCAGTAGAAAAATTAACATTCACCAATTTAACTATTTCTACACATAACAGAGCATGGTAGAAATATGAATTCTAATGCAATTATTTTTGGGAAGAGAAGAAATATCCCCAAACACTTGCTACACATCTTTAATAGAAGAGATAGAAAGTACTGCAAAGCACAGGGCCAAGCTGAGTGCTCTAGTCAACAAAAAGTCTTCCCATCTCTACAATTGCTGCATAACTGTCCTCGAGGGGTTTTGTCCCCTCCTCAGAAACACAAACTTCCAGTCACTCGCAAACACAAAGTACTGACCTGAGTGAACCACAGTCGTTCCCAAATTATTTCCCCAGGGCAAATTATATCCAGTAAGGAAGCTGCAGGTAATTTCCAGAAGTTACCAAGAAAGTTCCACCCTCCCTTTTGGTCACCTCGTAAGGGAGGAGCAGCTTCCCTGGGCCAGAGGAGCAAGGCTCTGCTTTTATTTATTTTCTGACATGAACAAAACCTGCTTAGGGATGTAGAGCTCCAAAAGAATCATTTCTATAATGCTATCCAGGTTGTACTCCTCTCTCTCTGCCTCCAGTATCACCGACACAAGAACACCCCACGTTCTCTCTCACACGCACACTGGAGACGCTTGTTGCAGAGACAAACCCCTGCAGGTGAGTAAAGCCTCAGCTCCTTGTGGAGGCAGATCCGATGCAGCAGTCCTGCCATCCAGACCCCTCTCAGCACAGGCCTCCCAACAGCTCTTCAGACACCCCAGCAGAATTCCTACTTCTCATTTCCAACACAGTCATCCACAAACCCCCACCTCTGACTCCACTCACCCACACACCATAAATTCTCTCACACAGTTTGGGTCCAAAGAAGCGACTGCAGAAGCCTGCACCTTAAGTACCGTGAGAAGAGGCTGAGTAGGGCGTAAATACACACCACCTTTTCCACCTTCTGCTTCAAATTTACAACAAATCCACAAGAAGAGATCTCGACTCTATTCAGCCCTTCCTTCCCCCTCCATCCAAGTTACAACAGCCACCTCCTCCAGTGCCCAATGCTGCAAGTCTCCACTCCTGCGTTCCTAGATTAAAGGTCCAACTCAGCTTAGGTACATCAATGCTTTGTGTAAAATAAACGCAACTGTAAAGACTCATATTGGCTTAGAATCTCCCTGAGTCAAATGCACACTTGTGAGAGAAAACAGGAACATACATACAAGAGCACTTCTAAAGAAATTTATAATTATTTATTTGATAGAGAATGAACAGAAGTTTGTTTCCAAGCTGACAGCACAGCTATATAAGGAGTCTAACAGCAGTGGACGCTGCCAATTAGATGCTTCACACACCACCTCTACAGAAGTTAAATGAAGTCAGCAGAGTGCCAGCTTCCCCATCAGCAGAAATACATGGTATGGCCCTTGCAGTGGGTGTAGTCATGCCAGTAAAAGAGTCTTGTACGCTTAGAGCTTGTGCTCACTTCTTCTGGCTTAAGGCAGCTTTCTATCAGTATAACTACTAGAGAATGAGAGCCTGACTTCAGAAAAAAAATGCCAACTAATGAAAGTGGCACAACACTTGTATCACCTAGGAGCACGGCAGCTGTGAGGTTTCCTCTGTGCTAACCCCAGGCCAGGGGTAACAGGCTCCAGCAGAGTCTTCCAGCCCCAAACTGGAACAGAGACTCACCGGCTGCAGCTGCAGGGGAACACAGACATGCACGACAAGAGACAGTTCTCTGTCAAGTCAGCAGCCGCCTGACCAAAGCCAGGCTGACCTAGGAACCTGCATGCAAAACCACATTCCAGTCAGGTTTCTTGGCTGCCCTTGTGTGGTCTGTACCTGGCCGCTGTGTCCTGAGCAGCCCCTGTCCCAGACGACACTCTTGCTGGGAGCAGGACATTTCATGGGTCAGATGAGGCTTGTCATGAGGTCATGACTCCAGTTCTGAGCCGAGCACAGGGGCCACCACATGGAGATAAAAGAAAGAAAAGGCCACAGCTCGGCTGCAAGGTCAAGGAAAAAGGGGAGAGGTGCTCCTTCAGGAACTCCAAAGGATTGTTTTGTTGAAATTATTCATTGTTTCTACTGGCAGATGCTGTTATTTATCTGCA
This sequence comes from Strix uralensis, assembly GCF_047716275.1. Classification (NCBI taxonomy): domain Eukaryota; kingdom Metazoa; phylum Chordata; class Aves; order Strigiformes; family Strigidae; genus Strix; species Strix uralensis. The sequence continues at coordinate 138,325 of NC_134008.1, forward strand.
GGGTTCTAGGGAAGTGACATTAAGAAATCCCCATCGAGAGGTTTTCACCATGCAAAGAAAATGAGGGATTTTACAACAAAAAGAAAACTCATACACTTTGTTTCTTTCTTCTAGGACACCTCTGTAACAGAGGCTGGCAGCGCCCCGTGTGCTGTGCTCACCCAGCAGCACTAACCTGTCCTTTCCTGGCAACCTCTGTTCATACCCCAGCTGCGAACAGTCCTGGGGGCAACAACAAGAGCAATGCAATTCAGCATCATTTGCTGCTTGGGGGGGCTTTTGAGGAGAGGGATGGTTTTCTTTGTGTCATTGACACTAAACTTTTGGTACGTTTGATTTCTGAACAAGGCTCAGTGAAACAAAAGAAACTGCTGAAGTAAAAGAAAACAAATCACATTCATAGTTCTTCCACATTGCTCCTGATTGTTTCCAAATGTCAAGCACAAACACCTCTGATTTTGTTGTTAGATGTATTTGGACAGCCAGAAAAGTTACTCCAACCTTTTAGATACTGCCCCCACAGTCTGAGTGCAAGAACATCTTAGCCATGTCAATGTTATTTGCACACACAAAGGAGTTGCTTCAGTCAGTATTTGTCCTTCTCCAGATCACCCCACGATGGGGGTCTCTATTGCTCTGTAACACAGCACTTACGACGCTTGGAGGGAAGATGTGTCAGGCTGAACACTTTAGACCCTTGCCCAAACCAGAACCTAGCCAGGTGGGGAGGCTGGTGGACATCGCAGGAGCACAACACAATCCTGCTGGTAGCCCTGCCAGAATGACTGATTACTAATACTTTCAAAAAACCCACAAACAAATGCGTATTTCAAGCTCTTAGAGATGGTAACTCACTGCTTCTCTTGTTTCTGGGGTAACAAGGTTTGTGGTAACCATTTTTGATGAACAGGACAACTTTCCAGCCAGCAATAAGCTGCAGGCAAAACACCATACGTGAGCATTTAGAGGAATCACTTGGGTTTTTTTTGTTTTAAAGTGCCAAGCTTAACATCCAGCAGGACATTTCCCGCTCCGCTCTAACAAGAAACGGGGCAGCTGAGTCCAGCCCGCTGTATCACAACAGCTGACTCAGCTCCCCTGCACACAGAGCCTGACTCTGCCACTTACATCCGTCAGAGTTCCAGAAGTGCAGGAGCCAGAAACTCACGTAAATAAATCACCATTCCACCCCAGGACCCACATTTAAATATACAGATGCCCAGAATGCTCCTACACTACAGCCAGTGCAGACCGTGGTCCGCATACTGAAATGGTTTAGATGGGTGCTGATGGCACCCTCCTATGAGAACAGCTTTCCCAGTTAACCCCATAACACAGCTGTGGACATGCAGTTACAATCTACAGCAACATATAAGTTGTTGCTTCTCACTTCTCTCCTTATTTTTGTTTAAAATGAAGCTGGTTTTAACATGGACTTAACCTTTCAGAACACAAACACTTGCCAACTCCTGCGGATGGTGTTTTCCACTTCCTCTGGACCTCAGCTGTCTAGAATTGGAAGTGTTAGCAGAACACTTTGTAAATAATTGGTAAAATTGCTGATGTCTGAATTGTTTTCCCTTGGCTCCTTCCAGCCAAGAGAATCACAATTAATACAGCTGTAGGCTTAATGACAAGTCTTCAGTCAGACACGGCAAATTCCCCCCAAAATCCCAATGTGTGCTCACAAACATGAAAGAAAACATTTTTAGAAAACCCTCCACAGCTCAAGTGATGCATACTAGGTGAGTGTGCTACTAAATTCACTTGTGTGGTGCACAAATGCTACGAGCTCATGGACACAGATGGCTAACACAGAAGTGCAAATTATTCTTCTTGAAATAAAATTTCTACATAGTGACCTCACACAAAATAAAGCTTATCCTAAGCACTTACTTATCCCTGAGACTTACATGCCCAGTTCATATAACCTTAGTGGAAAGGCACACAACAGGGTGTACAGACCTGCTGCTTGTGCAGCACTGGTCCCTGGAGATGCACGCAGTGACTTGCCCTGTGAATGGTAACAGTGAGGCCAGGAGGTTTCATCTGATATTTTCACTATTTTAAAGATGCATGTTGTACACAGAGCAACAGTTCGCAAGAGCATCAGCTTCCATAACATCTTTTAAAAGTTACTGATGCAAATCCTCCCCTTTCAATGCAATTGCTTATACTGTTAAAAGGTTTTAACCCAGAGTTGTTGGAACCACAATTTATTTTAGCACTTCGTAATGCAAAACTACAGTCAAACACCTCTGAGCCCTTTTCAATACAATCAGCATCCCTGTAGTTCACAACAGCAACACAAGAGCAACCAGCACTCATAGCAACAAGGGAGGAGGAATTGCTGTTCTGCGTGTTTTTCTAAATTGCTCCTTTTTTGGTGTATAATGGGGTCAAAGAAGTTGCAGCCAGAGCAACACACAGCATGCCCAGGCTGTGCAGGGGTGGGCCAGGCAGCCGTGCGTGTGTGGCCTCAGCACACTGCCTGCGCACCCGCCTCGGCCCCAGACCCCCGCGCTCCCCAGGCTGTCTGCAGGGAGCAGCTGCCTCCCTCCAGCACCCCTGAGCGTCCACGTTCGCAACTGCTACCCCCTAATTAGGCACCATCACCATCAGTGCGCCCCAGTGATGGGAGTAAAACCCAGCAGCTCCCCCAGGCAGTGAACAGTTGCAGACCCAGAGGCTCTATAATGCTGCTGCTTACAAATTCATTCACTGCAACGTGCTTGGCGAGTCACAGCCATCCCACAGCGAGTGTCAGAGCAAAGCAAGTGGCTCCAGGGGGGCATTGCAGCTCCCTGGCCCCCCAGGCAAAGGCAGAAAAGGGGAGAGTGTGGAGTGGAGCTTTGCTGGTCCTAAAGATGCACAATTACTTCTTTCCCCAATCCCTCTCCCAGACTTTGGCTTAACACCAGCAAACACCGGGGCTTCGGGATGGCGGTTTAGGACTTTTTGGTGGCTTTGGAAGAGAATTGGTCATCTCAGGCACAGCACAGACAGACTGGGAATAGTCAATAAAACATAAAACCTGCTCACACATAAGGGGATCTTTATAAAATTCCACTTACTGCTGGCTTGTTACCTCAGAATCCCTAAGAGGTAAGAGATATTGCTTGCTGGGAGGCCCGGGGTAATGAAATTACAAATCCTTTCATGAGTAAGCATATGCTAGAAAGCTACGTTTATCTGGCCTACATATTTGAAACTGTTCAAAAGGTTACTGTCTCACAAAATCTGGATCAGAAATTGCTACTTATATTTGCCTTTCTCTAACAAGGAGCTATATTCAGGGTCAGTTTCAATTCCTCAGTGATTGATTAGAATACTACAAACACTACTGCAAAGTTAAAAGTAATTTTAAAAAATTACTCTCTGACTACATAACAGTGGTGATAAACAAGAAAGGATAAATTTGTATCAAGAGCTACATGAGCAGGTATCGGCTGTCCCATCAATCCACATAGTGAAAACTGCCACCCATAAACAAATCCCACCACCTTATAACGTGTTCTTCTACAAGCAGCAGGGTTTTTTCCCATCAATAATAAATTATATTTAGGGGTAAATCCAAACACTGAGAAATGCACGAGGAAAAAAAAAAGTTTCTGCAGTATTACCTGGAATCCTGAGCCACAAATCAGGGCCCCCGGGGGAGCAAATTGCAGAGAGTAAGTACCAAGCAACAGCATCAGCAGCAGTTTTGGCTTCCTAGAATAGTTTGGTTTGGAAGGGACCTTTAACGGTCACCTAGTCCAACCCCCTGCAATAAGCAGGGACATCTTCAACTAGATCGTGTTGCTCAGAGCCCCGTCCAGCCTGACCTTGAATGTTTCCAGGGATGGGGCATCTACCACTGCTCTGGGCAACCTCTTCCAGTGTTTCAGCACCCTCACTGTAAAAAAAAGTCTTAAGTCTAGTCTCAATCTACCCTCTTTTCGTTTAAAACCATTACCCCTTGTCCTACTGCAACAGGCCCTACTAAAAACTCTTTTCTCATCTTTCTTGTAAGCCCCCTCGTGTACTGAAAGGCCGCAGTCAGGTCTCCCCGGAACATTCTCTTCTCAAGGCTGCACAACACCCACTCTCAGCCTTTCCTCACAGGTGAGGTGTTCCACCTCTGATCATTTTGAGGCCTGCTGGTCAGACAGCACACACCCAACGTGTGCTCTCTTGCGGGTCCCTTTTGCATGTCAAGTAATTCAAGAGAATACTTTTTTTCTGTTGATTGACTTTGCTCTGTCAGGACCCTGACAGTGTATTCCCCTAAATTACACATGAAGAAGAAATGGGAAAGGAAAGGAAAGGCTTCCTCTTTCCCCTAAAATGAAAGTGACTCCTTAGCCCTAGGGCCCCCCCAAGGTGCCAAACTGGACTCCAGCCTGGAAGCTGCCTACAGGAGGGGATCTTGCACTCATCTAGAGGCTGAGATCACTCCATCACTCAACAGCCTCAGCAGCTGTTGGCAGCAGCACCCGAGGAGGTCAGACATCCCATGGCTGTGCTTCCCTGCTGCTCTGGGGGGCTGTGAGCTCCTCGCTGTCCCTGTGACAGTGCCCAGAAAACAGGACAGAGCTGCCCGAGGGGACGAGCTCCCCTCCCTGGGGGCAGCTCCCCCGGCTGCGCTCCAGTGGCTCTCCCCGAGCGCCCCGAGAGCCGTCCCCATGGCAGCCTCGGCCCAGCTGTGAGGTCACAGCAGGGCCGTGACATCACAGACCCCCGCGGTGACACGCTGGGTATCTATAGTGACCGCTCAGCTCCCAGCCCCCACTGCAGCAGCAGCACCATGATGGTAGGGCAGGGAGCCATGGCCCTCGCTCACCGCCTCCTCCTCCTCCTCCTCCTCCTGGTGGCCCTGCATGCCAGGGCTGCGCGGGCTGCTCCGTGGCGAGCGCGGGGAGCAGGTAAGTGAGCGGCTGCTGGCGCAGCCTTTCACGGGCCAGCGGGCCCTTCTCCCCAAGAAGCGTGGATGGTGGCTTTTTCCCTCCAGTGCTTCAGCGAGGGCTTTGTCTCTGCGTGCGAGAGCTCTCCCGGTACAAAAGCCCCCGGGAGCCGTACATTGGTCCATCTGCTCCTCGAGGGACGTTGCACATGGCCCAGAAGGAGTGTTTGGAGAGCTGCCGGGTGCCAGCCAAGAGCTCACCAGGCCCCTCTGCAGCTTTGACAGCCTCCACCTTTGTCTGGCCCCCTCGTGGTTACCTGAGCCCCTTCCCCTGCCTGCAGTTCCCCAAGGCAGAAGTGGATCCCAGCATGCAGTGGCAATGATTCTCATCTCTGCTTGCTTCTAGATGAGGCTGAGGAAAGTGGTTATCCAGATTCTTGGCTGGATCTTGGTTTGGAGCCCTTGGGGCATCCTGGAGGTAAGTTCTCAATGTCCCTTTCTTTGAAAGAGTAAACGCTGACAAGGTGGCAAGAGCTTATTCAGGTGCAATTTCCCTTCAGATCCTCTTGCTGTCGACTATTTCCAGACATCTTCAGATGATCCTGTCCTGAAGCCTGAGCACAGGCCCACACGTAAGTCAGTGGGAGGTCCAGAGCGATGCCCTGACTCCAGACTGGGCAGGGGCTTCGAGGGAACCTCCCCGTCCCCCTGCATCCTCTGTGCCTCAGCCACGCGGAGGCTTTACCTGTCATCTCTGCTTTTTGGCAGTGCTCTCAAAGCCCAGACCAGAATGCCCTTCCAAGGTGTACAGATTTTATCAAATAGACTCAGGTACTGAGCATTCCTGCTGGGGTCCCTAAGTGGGAGACGCGTCCCGAAACCTGGGAGCGGCTGCGGGCAGTGCCCGTGCTGGGAAAAGGCCAAAGGGGAGAGCAAGGCTCCAGTGTCTCTTGAGAAGGCCTGACTCTGTCCCCTCGAGGGTGGGAGCTGGCCCGGGGGCAGGGAGAGTTGGGGGTGGGTGGCTCTGCCCACTGCAGGGACGGTTTTTGTCCGTGTCCCTCGAAGCAGCGACTGGCCAGGCAGCTGCGCTCCCCCCCGTGCTCTCCTCCTGGCCGCTGGAGTTTTGTTTGGAGGGACAACCTGTCCCAAAGGGTGGGAGGGTGCTGCAAGCTTACTGGTGGTGCGCCGGAGGAACTAACATCCCGAATTGCTCCACAGATGATGATGTCAGTGAGAATACACAGAGCGTTCCCCCTGTCCAGAGCAGCAGAAGTTTTTTATGCCCCCAGGACGTGCGGCAGCACTGCATGATCACCACAGTGGCAGTGGTGGTTTCTGTGCCAATTGCGCTGCTGCTGTGCTGTATCGGGCTGAAGTGGTGGTGCAGGAGGGAACAGTGAGTTGATGATTCCCCCCCCACACACTGCTCCTTGGATGGCTGCTCGTGGGCCGCGCTGGGGAGGAGAGTCCCCTGTGCCACCCGCAGCCGAGGGCCTCAGTGACCTCCTCTCTCCACAGTCACGCCCCGGCAGCCTCCGGACAGCGGCTGGACACGGGCGGCCGCCCCTCGCACCCGCACAGCCAGACCAGCTGCCCCGGCAGCCCCGAGAGCCGGGCCCAACGCCCGCAACGGCTGGAGATACCTGGACGCCAACCGCGCCCCCCCCCCCCCCCCCCCGCAGTTCCCATCGCCCTCACGCCCCCCCCCGCCCTCCCCCACCTGCCATAACACGGAACAACCCCTGCATCACCCCTCTGACCCCTCCACCCCCACCGCCCCCTCCTCCCCCACCGCCCCCCCTGCCATAATGGTGCACACCCCCCCCAGCAGCCCCCGGCCCCTGCGCCCGCCGTCCCCACTGGCCCGGCCCTCTGACAGGGACTGAAGGCGGCCCCGCCAGGGCAGGGCTTGGGCTGCGGTGACAGTGTTACGGAGGCTTCCAAATGAGCAACTGACCACCAATTTAGAAAAATAAATAAATTTATTTTTTAATAAAACAACCAAACAGCTCTCCGTAAGTTACAGATTCGAATGTCCGCAAGAGGAGAACAGAACAACTTTCTGGGGTTTAACAGCAACCCAAAACACTTTACAAAGCCCCACTCCCTCGGGGTTTAACGGCATGTTTTGCTGATTAAGGATATCAATTAAACTTGGACACCAGAGTGAAAGAGCAGGTGTATTTTACTGGTGATAACCAAGTAATGTAACAGCGTAATACAGAAAACATGCAGTAAGAAGAAGCAGAACAGTGCACTTAAAGCAACAAACAGGAAAATACAGGGTAATGCATCAAATCATTACTGCACGAGAGAGAGAAGAGTGATTAAGAGAAATACATCACCACTTGCATATATTATCATCATCATCCAGATCCGCAGGCGCTGGGCAGCCCCGGTTACAGCGAGGATTTGCAGAGCCAGTCCCGGCAAGTGGGAAATCCTACGCGGTGCGTCCACCCGTAGGTGAGGCATCCAAAGTCGCTGTGAACGGGCCCAGCCTTATATACCAGAGATCGACAAGCCAGAATAGCTGGCACCTTTGTTTTGAGCGGAAAGTTTCTGGTTTCATTCTCCTGTTGGATTCCACCCAAAGCTTGGCCAGGGCTCGGGGGGGGAACCAAGGGAGTTTCTAACAAGGCCAAATACTTGGGTTCTCAGCCTTGAACAAGGCTGCGAAAGGAAAGTGGGATACATTCTCTCCTCACTGCTGATTAGATTTTGTCTTTCACTAGTGAGTTTACATATTTTATTAATGACTACATGCTAAGTTAGCAGCTTCAGCTTGGGGCCTGTTGTTCAGGCTGCAGTATTTCAATGCTTTCACACTTTTTACACCAGCATAAGTGGGTTGTTATAACTTAGTACAATACCTACTAGCACAATGGTTATCAGTTATAAAATATACAGGATTCATCTATAGGTCAACTCTGGCTTGGGACTGTTGTCCAAGCCTTAGCACTTCATTTGGTCCTTTGACCTAGAGGTGAATCATGGCTCTCAAACCATTTCTGTAGTTAGTGACATTAGTTTTCATTCATCAACTGATGATGTCTCATCAGGCATGTCCCAATCCAGTATCAGGGAGAGTTCTTTAAATGATCCTAGGAGTGAACTTAAGACACAAACGAGGTTAGATGCCCTACAACCCTGTAAGCTCTATTTCCCATAACAAGCAATAATAGCCATAGGACAGAGAGAAGAAGAAAAAGTCAGAATACCTAAGCAAGCAAACGGAAGACATGCAGCAAGATCAGTTACCACCCCCACGAATCCAGCAACATCCCATTGTCTCGGTTTCGGTGCAGATGATAAGGTTGCTCCAAGCTCCGCCAAGAGAGAGATGATGTCAAAATCCCAAAATTTCAGCTCTGAGCCCTGAAGGAGGAGTACACAGACCTTTTATTGTCCCAGTCCCCACAATTCCTCCAAAGAGTGTGCCCATTTCCACAGAGGTCATTGTACATGCCACCCCGTGTTCTTCCATGTTCACAGGCCCAGGTGTTCACGGTGGTCTTCACTTGGCTCACGTGCAAGCGCAGTTTGACAGGCACTGTCAAGGATGCCGTTGTTCTGGTTTCAGGCAGATATGGTGGTTTCTTCAGGGACAGTTCATCTCCTTCAGAGCGTACTCCTCCGTGGTGACAGGATGTTGAGGCCAGGTAGTGGTAGTGGTGCAGCAGCAATGTCGAGACAAGCACAGTCTAACACAGTCTTTTACACCATCCCGTGGCTTGACATCGCTGTCCTCGTGGTGGCATGAAGGAGAGATATATAAAGAGAGAGAGAAAGGATAGAAACAGCACGCAACATGATAACTAATAACATTTGTAACGGATGTATAAATTTTCCATTAATAAACATGTAACTAATAATATCTTTAACAAATATGAATATCTTCAGTTAACAGGCATCTATCTAACACCATCGCTAACAAATATGACATGCTCAAAATTAACTAACTCTACAAAACCAAAACATTCTATAAGACTATATAGTAAATTGGAATCACCACTAACATGTGATCCATTATTTTTCCGTGGTTCTGGCAATGTACCGCTGAGTGTTTGCGGCTCTGGCAATCCACACGGTCTGCTGCCCTGCTCTGCCGAAGTTGGGGTCAGCATACGCAGCAGGAAAATTGGTTTCCACACCCCCTTATCCTAAAGCACATGCGTCATCTGGGCCTAGAAACTTCTATCCCAGATTTAAACAAAGGTAAATGAGCAATAACACTACAAATAACAAATAAACCAATATTAACACTAACAATGGTTAACAACATTTTAATCAAACATATAATAAAGGTAACAGTAACAACAACCGTGTCAATTAATAATATTTTAACTAAACATATTTAACCAAAATGTGTCTGAGGCTGGGCCTAAGGATGTGCTCCCGGTCCTTGGGAATTGGGGGAAGAAGGTGGCTGTCTGCATGAATAAGCACAATTACAAGACAGTTTACATGGACACTGACAAGATGAACACTTACACACCACAAGAGAAAATATAGCAAGAGCTAACAGAGCAACCTTCACAAAACCAAGTATCAAAAGGGGACAAATTCTGGTTGTTGTTGTCAGTTGTGGAGCTGAAGATGGTGGTCTGGCTCGCTGGAGCTGGGGTCTGCCTACGCAGCAGGAAAATGGATTTCCACACCCCAGCCCAGAGCACATGTATAGTTTAGGCCTTGGTACTTCCATCTCACCTTCAGGGGCTCAGTAATGATGGGCTCAGTAATGACCTTTTAAAGCCCAGGCCCCATTAGCAAAGGGACCTTCCCCCGATTTGGTATCTATTGTTTGCTCATAATATTGGCATCAGAATGACCTAAAACCACAAATTCATTTTCCTCCCATTCTTGGTTAATACTTAGGAAGCTGGAGCTTCTCCTGGAACCAAAGGAGAGGAGAACAGTCACCCAAAGCAATTTTGCAATGATAGACAATACATCCTAAAAACATTAATAAGACAACATCAGTACTATACAAAAATTTAAATTCACATAAGGATCCCCCGTCGCGACTTAGGATATCGTTCTCCAGGGGGGTTTACCTGCAAGAAAAAGGAAAGAAAAGCTTCTCGGTTCTTTTTGAGAACCGGAAGTGGGTTATAATTAGAAAGATGGAATAATCCACCTTGTATTAATTTTGTGCTCCTTTCCATGAGCATCTTTGGCTTTCCAGCTGTAGTTGTTTATTGGGGTATCCAATTCCAATAGTACTGCTCCCACCGTGGGGAGTTTGACTAAGACAGGTTGTCCTGGAAAAGGAGATGGATTTCTGGGGTGGTCAAGGCCATGTGGGGCTTTGGGCATCCATTTACTGACACATTTAACTCCACTTCTCCTTTCTGCAGAGGCCATAAATCTAAAGCCTTTTGAACGGTTTCTTTAGCTAATTCAAAAGCAGCTTGCTGTTCATTTCTCCATTCAAATTCGTATTTTTTCCTTGTCACCTTGTACCAAGGGGTTAAAATTTATCTCAAATGGGGAATATGTTGCCTCCAGAAGCCGAGTAGCCCAATAAATATTTGAGCTTCTTTTTGTTTTGTGATACAGCAAAATCTAAAAGATTTTGTCGCACTTTAGGCAGTATTTCTCGATGCCCACAATGCCACTGAATTCCTAGAAACTTCACCATCTGAGAAGGTCCTTGGGTTTCTGCAGGGTTAATTTCCCAACCCTTCTGTTTCATGTGATCTACCACTAATTCAAGAGCTTGTTGTACCTCCTCCTCATCATTTCCTTGAATCAAAATATCACCTATATAGTGGCTTAATTGTGTGTGAGGAGGCAGCTGTACTTCATCGAAGTGTTCAGCTACAATTCTATGGCAGATAGTGGGGCTGTGCAGCCACCCTTGTGGTAATCTAGTGAAAGTGTATTGCCGACCCTGCCATGTGAAGGCAGATTGATCCCAATGCTCTTCTGCAATTGGAATAGTAAAAAATGCACTAGTTAAATCTATTACAGCGTATCCAGTTCCTGGATGTTTCTGAACTTTTTCTATTAAAGTGACAGTGTCTGGCACAGCTGCTGCAAGTGTTTAGTTTGTTTAGTTCTCTAAAATCCACCGCCATTCTTCAGGATCCATCACTTTTCTTGACAGGCCATATCGGATTGTTCCACGCTGTTGTGGTCGGCTTTAAAGCTCCTACATCTACTAAATCTCTAATTGTCTGTGATATCTCTTCATGTCCTCCTGGAATTCTATATTGCTTCATTATGACTAACTTAGTTGCAGCCGGGATCTGCACAGGAGGCATTTTTACTTGACCGACAGTAACAGGTCTGGCACTAATACAGGGTTTAACTCCAAATTGCTACCATCAGAAAGATTTAAAGTTAGTCTTTTTAGAATCTCTATACCTTTTATATATCCACAAATGGGGACAATCATGACTGAATATAATCGTTTTGGGAGGTTTCTTATTTTCATTTCTATTTGTGTTTGTACAGCTTTAATTTATTTTCCTCCTAAACCTGTGATAATTACAGGTTGTCCTTTAAATTTCTTGGGATTCCAATATATTAAGGAGGCCTCCGCTCCAGTGTCAATCAGGGTATTTACAGTTTGTGTGGACTTCTTGTTCTAAAAAAAATATTTTAAGCTCCACATGGGGTCGTCAGTCCTTCTGCACCCACTGCCCTGGAACTTGGCCGTTAATTCACTTGTACTGATCATAATATTGATTCACTTCCTTTGCCTTGTGCAAAGGGTACAACTCAGAAAATGGTGTCTAATTGTCTTTCACCCCTGGAAGCGGTGATCCACTTACGGGGGTGGGGAAGGGGGCCTTCTGTGGGCAGATGCAGGGTCCTGTTGAGGTTCGAGAAGGGGTGCTGTAGGCTGAGTTGTCCCTGGATTCTTAGTTTTAGAACTCTGCACTCTCTTGCTAGGTTTATTCAGCCCTCTCTGTGTATATATTCACCACAGCCCATTAGTTGGAACATTGTCAATTTTTTTTTTTTTTTTTTCACGAGACATGCTGTCTTTTAGCAAAGCCATAAACATTTCCTTACGAGAAATCCTACTTTCACTGTCTTTAGGGCTGTCTCGAGTATCTCGATTCCCTGCACTCCTTTGGGGGTCCCACTCCCCAAGGTCACCCTGCTGCTATATTTTTCTTTCGCATCACAAAGGGGATTTCCTATCTCAGTAATCAAGAGAGTCATGATAACATTTTTACAGCAGTACTGCATCTTGCACACTCACACACACTCTTACATTAAACAGATCGATCTTATATTACCACACAAGGAGCTCCCTTACACCATTTACACAAACAACACAGAATTACACTTATAACCACAAGTGCCACTAGGACAATTATGACAAACAACAAATCTAAATTTAACACCACATGTACAATATACAAGTCTCAAAGTCAATATCGGTGCCAATGGTCAAAGTTCACAACAAATCCAGCCCTCTCCTTTTTCTATACTTATATTGTGCTACTCGCACTGTGGCTTTCTCTGCCACCACTGTCTGATAAGTATCCAACTTATCAGCAAGCAGCTTATTCCAGCATTACAACATCACTATTTACCTAAATCACACATCTGTCGCTCCATCTGGGAGCGCTCCAACAACAGCCTCTCTTTACTCTGGTGTTGTTTTCTATATGCAGTTAACAAAATCCATCCTTGTTTACTTGAATTTGTGGTCTCTTTTCCTTTTCCAATAGGTATCCTTTTCATACAATTTAGAACATCTAATGGTTCGGCTTTTTTCAGGCAGCTCTCCCACTGTTCACACAGTCCTCCGACCTGAGCCCACTCCTGGGCCCGCGAACTATAAGGAGGATTTTTCCAACCAGGAGTATCTGGTGGACTTGACAAATTACCTTTGAACTTAAATAATGACATTTTTTGTCAGATCCCACTTCTGACACCAATTTACGTTTTGCTGATTAAGGATACCAATTAAACTCGGACACCAGAGTGAAAGAATAGGCATATTTTACTGGTGATAACCAAGTAATGTAACAGCGTAATACAGAGAACATGCAGTAAGAAGAAGCAGAACAGTGCACTTAAAGCAACAAACAGGAAAATACAGGGTAATGCATCAAATCATTACTGCACGAGAGAGAGAAGAGTGATTAAGAGAAATACATCACCACTTGCATATATTATCATCATCATCCAGACCCGCAGGCGCTGGGCAGCCCTGGTTACAGCGAGGATTTGCAGAGCCTGTCCCGGCAAGTGGGAAATCCTACGCGGTGCATCCACCCGTAGGTGAGGCATCCAAAGTCGCTGTGAACGGGCCCAGCCTTATATACCAGAGATCGACAAGCCAGAACAGCTGGCACCTTTGTTTTGAGCAAAAAATATCTGGTTTCATTCTCCTGTTGGATTCCACCCAAAGCCTGGCCAGGGCTTGGGGGGGGAACCAAGGGAGTTTCTAACAAGGCCAAATACTTGGGTTCTCAGCCTTGAACAAGGCTGCGAAAGGAAAGTGGGATACATTCTCTCCTCACTACTGATTATATTTTGTCTTTCACTAGCGAGTTTACATATTTTATTAATGACTACATGCTAAGTTAGCAGCTTCAGCTTGGGGCCTGTTGTTCAGGCTGCAGTATTTCAATGCTTTCGCACTTTTTACACCAGCATAAGTGGGTTGTTATAACTTAGTACAATACCTACTAGCACAATGGTTATCAGTTATAAAATATACAGGATTCATCTATAGGTCAACTCTGGCTTGGGCCTGTTGTCCAAGCCTTAGCACTTCACGACAACCCCAATCGCAAAACAAAACTTCACTCCCTAGGGTTTAACGACAAAGCAAAACACTCTATCACTCACCCAGAAAGTGAGGGCTCTCAACCTCAAGGACCTGCTCAGGGCAGCGTCCCGACCCAAGGCACCTTGAGGAGTTACCTTGGGCAGCGTCCTGACCCAAGGGGAGAGTCCTCGACCGCAGCGTGTGGCTCCAGGGGACGAGCTCAGAATGGCTCCCCCAGGGGACTCCATTTATACCCAGGCCGAGTCTGACCTGTAGTCAACAACGGCCACCATTGGCCAAAGGTCTCAACTACCGCAAGACCTTGAAAACAAAGACAGACAGAAGCTGCCACACCTCAGCAGCCATGAAGCTCTGCTTTCACTGGGCTGATGCACCTGCCACAGACAGCTCAGCAGGATCCAAGAAGCTTCACACTCTTGTTCACATTATCTTGTTGGATTCTCTGAACAAGGGTTTAGATTTTGGTGAATAAAATATTCCACCTGGCAGAAGAACCGATGCTCCGTTTCTTCGGGAGGCTGAAGTCCCATTGACTCTCATCGCTGTCTGGCCAGCATAAGACCTGGAAAACCATTTAATAGAGACATTTAGTACTGAAAATGGCCCCGATACGTGTATGAAAAGATCGTTTAAATGGTGGAGCCAATGACAGCATCAAATTAGTCAACAGCAAATCTTCCTCCCTCCTCTCCGTGACTCACCAGTAGCATGTTTGACATAGTTCTTTTCATTGTGGAAAAAAAAGCAAATGTGTTGCATGTTATCATCAGAATGAGCTGCTTAATAAAAATATGTTAACAACTCTGACTGTGGAGTTATTTCTTCAGACTGCAACACTACCTAAAGGATTTCTGTAAGCAGTTATTAAACAGGCTACATCATCCCTTGAAAGAGTGCAAGCGCTGTCATCTTTAACCGCAGTTTGATGCCACACTACAGCCTGCAGACGTAACTCTGAGGCAACCACAGCAATGTGAAAGCCTTAGTGACGAGGCCTAAGCCAATACCCGTGTCTGTCTCGCACCCGGCGTAGGCTGCCCCAAACTGTTTCATACCTGAGCAGAAAAGCAGCGTGTGGAGAAGCGCAGGCTGAGGAGGGGCTCTCACTGCAGGCAGCCCCTCGTGCTCAGCACTGAGGCAATCATCCTGCATGAGCACTGTGCTTGGATGGAGACCCCAAATGGCATCTAGCAACATGAAAACAAGGCAACAGAGCTCCCCGGAGTCCCCCGCAGGCTGAGCGAGGAGGTGCCTCCCTGCACGCAAACAGGTCAGGACCAGCCAGAACAGAGTCCACCTGGAGGGGCTGCCCAGACTGGAGCTCCCCCGAGCCCCCCGCGCTCAGAGCCGCTGTGGGCTGGAGCGAGTCCGGAGCTCAAGCTTTCTCCTGAAACTGCAGCGGCCCACACGATAAAATAAAGCAAATACTGTTCAACTGCCGGAACACATCAATCCGAGCTAGCTTGTAGCCTTGCTGCTCTGGTCACTGTCCTGCTTAATCCCAGCTGCACCCTGCTGTGCTCTAAATTCAGAGTAAACTGCTCTTATTTTCTGCCAGATGTGTGAGGGTCACAGCACGGAAACCCTCACAAAGTGAATTAGTGTGAGCAGACAGCGGTAGCTCTGTGTTGTTCCACGGAGCAAACACCGAGCCCTGGGCCTGGAAGACAGCCTTCAGATATGTTGAGAGTACAGACCTGCAGCCCTGAGCGGGGAAATAAAAGTCCATGGACACACTGTCTCTCATTTTATCAAAATACTTCAGATGGGGATGAGGAAGCCACATTCTTTATAGCTAAAGCTTCTCTGCCTTGCGAGGACAGGAGCTTTCTCTTTGTTCTTCGGACATTTGCTTTACGCTGGAAAAGACAAGAGGGATCAAATTCATCAGGTATCTTCAGTACCCGAGCTATGACCCAGCTACTACACCTCTAATTAACAGCAGTTTTCAGAAAACTCACCTTGGCTGTTTTCCTGCATCGCAGAGTATCAATGGTTGGCAGCGTGTCCCCAGTCCCAGCCCAACACTTCACCCGGCCGCCATCCAGAATGAGAAACAGAACAAACACGTTACGGATACAAACGTGCAATTTCTGCTCTCGGGTCAAGAACACAGAACAAGGCTTGGACTCTGCGTGGGGCTGAAAATGAAGATGTGTAGCGCAAACATAAGAGACACAACTGCCACTCAGGTTTTTGAAGCTCGCAGGGGTATGTTTAGTTACAGATTGCCCTCCACATATTTTTACACATGATCCTGGGTCTTTTCATTCTTACTAGTTCCTTTGATTTATTCTTCTCTTCCAAAAAGACAGAGCAATACAGGTTGAAGCCCTGGGATCACACTTGCAGAAGTTGTCGGGGGTACAGACAAATCTGTGTTACCTTCTCACCACCAACTCGCACGCACAGCTCCAGGTTAGCTTACCTGACCAAAAGAGGCTGGGTGCTTTAGGAAACTACGCTATTGCCAACAAATAGAACTTTTTCTTTTTTTCTTAATAGGCTTTTAGCACTGCTAAAAGGGGAATTAATATTTTAAAAGTTAAAACCTTCCCTGATTGTCCCAGAGACTGGAAAACCTCCCCCTACGTGTACAAAACCAAAAGCGGAGAACTGCAAGTATCAAGAAACAACTGAAATGTCAAGATGGCAAGTATTTTCTGCAGAAAATACTTCCCCTTCCTTGTTTACTCAAAGCTTAATGATTTCCTAACACACACCAAACCAAAACACAGCCCCCCGCCCCGAACCTTCTCTTACAGAAGTGTGGCCTGTTGCGTTCAGAGACCCTTCAGAGCATCCCCCAGCCTACGACCTCTCCCCGCTTTGCAGAGACTCCGACCCCTGACAGACTCAGGGTTCCTGCGCGAGTCACAAAAACCAAGAAAAAGTGCAACACTCCCTGGCATGAAAATGCCGGTGGCATAGCGATAATTACTGAAGACGCTGGTCTAGGTGTCTGTGTGCTCTCAGCCTTACAGCCACTGCGCCCTCGGCTTCTCCTTCACAGCATCCTCACTTTCTGAAAGCAGCCCAAGTCCTGCACTCAGCTCAGGTGTGTCAGAGAAGGAAATACAGCGAATGCCAGGTGGTGTGAACAGGGAAACGGAGGTCAGGTTTTCGGTACGGCACACCTCTGTCTTAAAATTCTTAGGTATTATTTTTGCTTAAAAACCCTTCGAAGTTTACATATTTTTCCACTTGGGTGTGAAAGAAGAAAACTCCATGTGATTCCTTTGGTGGGAAAGGGAAAAGCCCCAACGTGACCGTGTTGTCCCTACAAAGAACAAAACAAAACTCTTTTGCCGATGAACTCAGTACGTGAAGTACCACGAGGTTTAGATTTCCTGACAGAGTCTCATATCATCTATCCAGATGAAGTCAAATTATTTCTTTAATAAAAATCACACCCAGGAACTCTGATAAAAACCTGGTTTTAGTTGTGACGAAGGTAAATGTAGACGTGGAACAGAAAACGGTGTTGGAGTTGGACTCGGCTGTACGGCCAAATCACCTGAAAGCAAATCCCTTGCAGTTATTGTGGGTCCTTAAAAACGTGTTTGTTAACTTTGAAAGGAATAATGAAAAAAGTCTCTTTTCCTAAAAAGACAGCTCTATTGTTGTGTAATGAAGAACAGATGTCAAAAAGTATTTCAAACACTTGAAAAAAAGACTTAGAAAAATCGCACAAAGGCTACTCTCGCTGGCTGTGCCCGAGCAGCTCCAGTCTCCCTCACAAACAGGGACGCTCCACGTGCAGTCACTTTGCTTTACATTGGGAGCAGGTCCCTGGGAGCTCGGGCACCTGCCGGCTGCGCTCCTCCACCCCTCCTGCTGCACAGGCACGGCACCAGCGGGGAATCTCTCCCCAGCAGCAGGAAACTTCCCTTGGTGAACTGGCACGAAGACATGACCACTGCTGGCTCCGTGAATGGAACGTTCAGCTGAGCCCAGGGATTTAGTCTGTACAGAGACAAGGCTTAATTTCTTGTCCCTAAATGCTTGTGATTTAGGTCAGGCCCAAGACAAAAGACTATGTAAATCTAAAGGCTCCACATCAGAACTGCCAGGCTTTGCTAACAGGAACTCAGTTGCTTTAATACAACCCAATACCTACTTTGTAATTCCAGCAACCCATCCACAGCAAATATTGGCCTCAATAACCGCTCTCCAGTTAAAGGGACAAGCCCTGAACCTGACATGATAGATGTATGTGCTTAACTTTACACACTGCAAGTAGTTCTGCTGAAGTGCAGCAGGACTCAAACAGCCCATGAGACCTTTTCAGAACCAGAGGCATCGAGGTCAGAGACAGAACATCTATTACATCCTGTAGTCCAGGTCCCCTCTCCGCTCTTCCCCGCCCCTACTTTTTTTTTTTTTTTTTGCTGCACTTTGGTGATTTCTGAGCTGGCACAGACTGTCTTTGTCCTTTACCTTTGCCCAACACCTCGGCCCAGTGCCAGGACCCCAGTGCCAGATGGGGTCTGCTCAGTGCTCTCTGCAGGGCAGCTGCTGCATACACCTCTGCAAAACACTGTAAGGAGCAACAGCACATGCAAGCTGCCAAAAAAAAAAAAAAAACCCATATACAGGAATAACTTCAGTTTCCACTCTTGATGCCTGAGCAGAACATAATTAATTCAAGGAAATAAATTTATTTGGCAAGTGCTGTCATATTTAAACCCTGCTTAATATAAGGGTGCATATTCCACTGCTTGCAATACATTTAAAATTTGCACTTACCGTTAACAAAATGTATAAAACTCTGATACTTATACAAGCTCTACATATTTAAAGGAACCTATATTTAAATGTACATACGCTCTATAGTTCAAATTCATCCTCTGAAAAATTCCACGGCTGTATCTGAAAGGCAAGAGACATTTATTTTCAAGATCTGTGATGAATGAGATGCAGACACAGGACTGCTTCACAAAGTATCATCCATGCCAGAACCTTCATCCACAGAAAAATTCCAAGAACAATTATGAGGATCTAAATATCAAAGACCTAGTTCTGCCGTATTCCAAGCAAAAGAGAAATTAATAAATGCACAGATAAATCACTTAAAAAGTTCATGTCAGAAGACATTAAAAGGCAGGCACCTAAAATAATTTCTAGAATATTACTAAATGAGTACTTTTTGGATTATCTTTTCAGGGTCTAATATAACATCACTGTGATTTACTGCTGAAGGATCCCAAAGTGTTTATTCATTTTAACATGGAATTTAATCATCAGAATTTAATTCCTCTAGACAATCTGACTCTGCAAAAGGGTGAAATTCAAAGGAGACATGCAAACCACAGCAAACACTGCAGAATGACACTGAAAAACTTTTTAAAACTCATCTAGGCTCTGTTCTCTCTCTATCCCCACCTACTTTGAACTACTCCAATACTCCCAACCAGACAGGACAAAAATTCTTGGCATCAGAGGTTATGCCACTGCTAAAATTTGGCTCTAGGTATGAAGTTGTCCAGAACAACTTTTCTGACAGCTCTTGCCAAGAGACACCGTTCACAAGTCCTCTTCCTGGTCTGTCCACCTTCAAGTCTGAACGTTTCCAACAGGCAGTCCTACCACTGCTGGTCTCCAAAGGAACGGGACCTGAGAGCCGGGGGAAAGCTGAGCTCCACCAGACAACGTCTGAAAACACCAACAACAGCTGAACTGCTGAAATTTTAGGAACTTGGGCGACCTTCTGCCATCAATGGCGTCTCCTCCACAGCAGGGCAAATGGAGCAGTGATGAACCCTGTTTACAGCCACTAATGAGAGAAGACTTTGGGCTTTTTGAACCCAAGACAAAACCTGACCGTGCAGGGGGTGAACGAGCACGTGCGGTGTATCTGCTGCTTTCCAAGGCACAGAGCTGCTGCCGTGGGGTTTTCTGCCAGACACCTCGACCCCAATGCTGATCAGCCGTCCCTCACCACAGCAAGGCAAGAGAAACACCCAGTGGAAAAGCCAGATAGCCCAGAGCCCTGGAGACCCTCCTCAATCTGGCTCTTGTACACAGGGGTCCCCGGAGGTACTGAGGGATAACTGAAACAACTCTCATCGGCGTCCTGAGCAGAATGGCCCAGCTCGTGGGTATTTCTGTGCTAAAAACCCACAACTGAACTTTGACATACCTATAACCATTTTTGTTAACAGTGATGAGAACAGATCTTGATTAGAAGACAGCAAAAATTACAGTGCTGAGGCCATCAGCCAGTGGCTCCGCGATGGTGTCTGCTTCAAGGACAGAAACATATGGTAAGACTGAGGTGAACCACAGCACTCCTCTATCTACTCATTAAAGTGCTTTACAACAGCACTGTGCTTGAAGCACCATTCTACAGCTTCAGGAGTGAATGCATTTATAAAAAACACTGCTTGGAAACAACAAGATTATCGAATTGCTGTGTCAGTTTTTGTCACACGTGGCACAGGGGGTTTCATTCCTGTGCTGCACCCACCCAGTCTGTTTGCCAGCAGCAGGGCATCCCCCGGGAAATGCAGGAGATGTAGGCCAGGACCGTGGCCAAGAGAATTAATTACACATTGCCTTGACTCAAAGAGGGACCAAAACCACATTGGTTACTGTATCGGGTCTGGCTGAGCCGGAATTGGTTTTCCCCTGTAGCAGCCCTCATGGTGCTGTGTTTTATGTTGGGAGCTGGCAGGGTGTTGATAGCACACTGGTGTCGTGGCTACTGCTGAGTAGTGCTTACACAACACCAAGGCGCCTTCTGACATTTCCCCCCCCACAGTGGGACGGGGTGGGCAAGATCTTGGGAGGGGACACAACCAGGACAGCTGACCCGAACTGACCAAAGGGATATTCCATACCATATGACGTCTGCTCAGTATAAAGCTGGGAGAAAGGAGGAAGGGGTGGGGTCACCCTTGGTCCTCCGAGGCAACCACTACGCGTATTGGAGCCCTGCTTCCTGAGAAGGCCCGACATCGCCTGTTAATGGGAAGTAGAGAATAAATCTGTTTTCTTTTTTTTTTGCTTCCGCGCGCGGACCTTTGCTTCGCTTTGCTTATATTAAAACTGCTGTTGTTTTACCCACAAGGGTTGTTTTGTTTTCCTATCTTATTTTCTTTCCCTTCTTTGCCCTATTGAGAAAAAAAAGGGGAAAGGGGGGGAAGTGATAGAGCGACTTGGTGGGTACCTGGCATTTAGCCAAGGTCAAACCACCACAGTCTATTTTGGCGCCCAACGCGGGGCAGGACAACGGCAGTTTTATATTAATTGTGCTATAGCTATAGCAGTTAGTAAGCGACAAGCTCTTGTGCTGGTCACGGGTTTGTTTATTGCTCTGCTTATCTTTATTTTGCTAAGCTCGGGAACATGCTGGAAGAAATTGGGAACATCATGAGTGGTTTTATTCTGCAAGCTCCCGAAGTACTTATTAATCCTTATGTTAGCTCTTTGATACTGTTCATTAATGCTATTCGCCTATTGTGGGCTGTGTGGAGCTCGTTAGGTTTTTGGTGTAAGAGAAAGCAAATCTGGGTGAGAGAATACCAAAATGTGCCCTGAGGCGGCCTGTCCCTGGGTGGCAGGGGGAGTGGAAGGATTTGGGCAGATTCCTAGGACGGTTATCACCTCCTGTAGCCTGGGATCTTACCCCTGAACAGGCAAGCAACCCCGCAAAACTGACACAACAC
The DNA here is from genome assembly GCF_047716275.1 of Strix uralensis. NCBI lineage: Eukaryota > Metazoa > Chordata > Aves > Strigiformes > Strigidae > Strix > Strix uralensis. The sequence continues at coordinate 159,644 of NC_134008.1, forward strand.
CTGATAGAAGGGTGCCTTGTCTATCCCGATGAAAATCAGCAACTCCTAGCGCTGTACTGGGGCCTGGCCTATGCTTATCGAGCTGCAGTTCAGTGCTCTCAAAGGACTGTGGTGGAAACGGGAACTCAAACAAAAACAATAACAGCAGAGATTGCCCCAGTAGTAAAAAAGAAACAGTGGACAAGGAGAACAACAGGTCCATACCCTCGATTAATAAGGGACGAAAAAGAGGAGGAAGAAGCGGGTCCTTCAGCAAAGGGGTCAGAAGAGGGAATAACAGAACTCAAACAGGAGGCAGAAACTACCCCGTCCCTGACATCATCAGAACTGTGAGATCTGCGGAAAGACTATAGCCGCCAGCCGGGTGAGCGGATTGCTGCCTGGCTGCTTCGATGCTGGGATAATGGGGCTGATGCTCAGCAGCTGGAAGGTAAGGAAGCCCAACAGCTGGGTTCCCTTGCTAGAGATCGAGGAATTGAAAGGGGAATGGGAAAAGAAACAGGAATTTGCAGTCTGTGGAGACGGCTCCTTTCAAGTGTTAAAGCAAGATATCCTTTCAAGGAAGATCTTACAGACAACTCCCCAGGAAGTGGGCTACTGCGGATGAAGGTGTCCAGTACCTGAGAGAATTAGCAGTGCTGGAAGTCATCTATAGTGATCCAGATAATGATGAAGCCCCTAAAAATCCAGAGGATGTCTTGTGCACATGGGCCATGTGGAGGAAGGTGATTAAAGGTGCACCATCCTCATATTCTGCGGGCTTGGCTGCGATGTACTATCCAGAAATGGATATGGGAGAAGGACTAAGATGTACGCCAACTGTGGAGGCAGTCTCTTCCTGGCTTCAGAACTTTGAAGAGAGTCTTGGAACATCCTCATCTCTACGGGCGAGTGCCTTAGATGTCAGGAGCACCCCAAGAAATCGGTTCTCTTCCACCCCAGTCAGAGGGAAAGGGAAACCTAGGCGCATGACACGTGGCGAACTTTGGTTCTTCCTGCGTGACCAGGGGGAGGACATGAGGAAGTGGGATGGTCAACCCACCTTCAAATTGGAAGCTCGTGTACATGAATTGCGAGGAAAGACACCTGCCAAGAAGAAGACATCCAAGAAGGTTGTTAATGTAGCTGGTGTGAAACCGCAAGAAAGTAATCAGCGATCTCCCAGATACAGGAAGACTGAGATCACCTCCCTTGGCCCTGATGAAGGAGTTTCCGGCCTGGCACAGCAAGGGTCAGACAGTGAATACTCTGACCAAGAACAGGAATAGAGGGCCCCTGCCTCCAGCCAGGAGGAGGAAAGGGATGATTGGGTGTATTGGACAGCGTGGATTCGATGGCCTGGCACATCAAATCCACAGAAGTACCAGGCTTTAATCGATACCGGGGCACAGCGTACATTAATGCCATCAAGTTATAGAGGGGCAGAACCTATCTGGATCTCAGGAGTGACAGGCGGATGTCAAGAACTGTCAGTACTGGAGGCCGAGGTTAGCTTGACCGGGGATAAGTGGGAAAAACATCCCATTGTAACTGGCCCAGAAGCCCCTTGTATCTTGGGCATTGACTACCTCAAGAGGGGGTATTTCAAAGACCCAAAAGGATACCGATGGGCTTTTGGTGTGGCCAGTGTGAACACAGAGAAGGTCAAACAGTTGTCTAATCTGCCTGGCCTCTCAGAAGATCCTTTTGTTGTAGGACTGTTGCGAGTTAAAGAACAACAGGTGCCAATTGCTACGAGGACCGTGCACCGACGGCAGTATCGCACGAACCGAGACTCTCTGGCTCCCATCCAAGAACTGATCCGTCAACTGGAGACCCAAGGTGTCATCAGTAAGACACATTCGCCTTTTAATAGCCCAATATGGCCAGTGCGAAAGTCTGGCGGAGGGTGGAGGTTGACAGTAGACTATCGTGGCCTGAATGAAGTGACGCCACCACTGAGTGCTGCTGTACCAGATATATTAGAGCTCCAGTATGAACTGGAGTCAAAGGCAGCCAAGTGGTACGCCACAATCGACACCGCCAATGCATTCTTTTCAATTCCTTTGGCAGAAGAGTGCAGGCCACAGTTTGCTTTCACGTGGAGGGGTGTCCAATATACCTGGAATCGACTACCCCAGGGGTGGAAGCACAGCCCCACTATTTGTCATGGACTAATTCAAACTGCACTGGAAAAGGGTGATGCCCCTGAACATCTACAGTACATCGATGACATCATTGTGTGGGGCAACAAGACAGAAGAAGTGTTCAAGAAAGGACAAAAAGTAATTGAGATTCTTCTGAGAGCTGGGTTTGCCATAAAGAAAAGCAAGGTCAAGGGACCAGCACAGGAGATTCAGTTCTTGGGAATAAAATGGCAAGATGGACGCCGCCATGTGCCTATGGAGGTTGTCAACAAGATAGCAGCTATGTCTCCACCAACCAACAAGAAGGAAACACAAGCTTTCTTAGGACTTGTGGGATTTTGGAGGATGCACATTCCAGGTTACAGTCAGCTGGTGAGCCCTCTCTATCAAGTAACCCGAAAGAAGAACAATTTTGAGTGGGGTCTTGAGCAACAACAAGCCTTTGAGCACATCAAACAGGAGATAGCTCAGGCAGTAGCTCTTGGGCCTGTTCGGACAGGACCAGATGTGCAAAATGTACTTTACACATCAACTGGGGAGCATGGCCTCACATGGAGCCTCTGGCAGAAGATACCAGGTGAAACTCGGGGTCGACCATTAGGATTTTGGAGCCAGGGATATCGAGGATCAGAAGCCCACTACACTCCAACTGAAAAGGAGATACTGGCAGCATATCAGGGGATTCGAGCCACTTCCGAAGTTGTTGGTACAGAAGCACAGCTCCTCTTGGCACCGCCATTTCCTGTATTGCATTGGATGTTCAAAGGAAACATCCCTTCCACGCACCATGCAACCAGTGCTACCTGGAGTAAATGGGTAGCGTTAATCATGCAACGAGCTCGACTGGGAAAACCCAGCCGTCCAGGGATCCTGGAAGAGATCATGGACTGGCCAGAAGGTAGAGATTTTGGAGCAATGCCTGAGGAGGTGGCTCGTGCCCAAGAGGCACCACCATATAACAAGTTACCAGAAGATGAAAGGCGGTATGCTCTGTTTACTGATGGATCCTCTCGTGTGGTAGGAAACCATCGAAAGTGGAAAGCTGTGTGGAGTCCCACAAGACAAGTCGTTGAGGCCACTGAAGGAGAGGGCGAGTCAAGTCAGTTTGCAGAAGTAAAAGCAATCCAGCTAGCCCTAAAGATTGCTGAACGAGAAAAGTGGCCAGTACTGTATCTCTACACTGACTCCTGGATGGTGGCTAACGCCCTGTGGGGGTGGCTACAGGAGTGGAAGAAGACCAATTGGCAGCACAGAGGTAAACCCATCTGGGCTGCTGCACTGTGGCAGGACATCACTGCCCAAGTGGAAAACGTGGCTCTAAAGGTACATCATGTAGATGCCCACGTGCCCAAAAGCCGTGCCACCGAAGAACATCAAAACAATGAGCAAGTAGACAAGGCTGCTAAAATTGAAGTAGCTCAGCTGGACCTGGACTGGGAGCGCAAGGGTGAGCTACTTGTAACTCGATGGGCCCATGAAACATCCGGACATCTCGGGAGAGATGCAATGTACAGATGGGCTTGTGATCGAGGGGTGGACCTGACCATGGAGGCCATCTCACAGGTCACTCATGAATGTGAAACATGTGCTGCAATCAAGCGAGCCACACGAGTAAAGTCTCCCTGGAACAGAGGGCGATGGCTGAGTTTTCGATATGGTGAGGCCTGGCAAATTGACTATATTGGACCATTGCCACGAACACGCCAAGGCAAGCGCTACATACTCACCATGGTGGAAGCAACTACTGGTTGGCTTGAGACGTACCCTGTAAATCATGCCACTGCCCGAAATACCATCTTAGGTCTTGAAAGGCAAATTTTATGGCGACATGGTACTCCTGAAAGAATCGAATCAGACAATGGGACCCATTTTCGTAATAATCTTATAAACTCCTGGGCAAAGAAACACGGCATTGAGTGGGTGTATCACATCCCTTATTACCCACAAGCATCTGGAAAGACTGAAAGATACAGTGGACTGTTGAAGACTATGTTGAGAACATTGGACAATGGGGGATGGAAACACTGGGATATAAATTTAGCAAAAGCCACTTGGCTAATTAACACCAGAGGATCTGTTAACTGTCCTGGTCCTGCCCAAACCAAACCCCTTCATACTGTGGGAGGAGATAAGGTCCCTGTAGTACATACAGGGCAATGGCTGGGGAAGGCAGTGTGGATTGCTCCTCCCTTGGGAAAAGGCAAGCCCACTTGTGGGACTGTTTTTGCTCAGGGACCTGGATGTACTTGGTGGGTAATACAGGAGGATGGGGCTACTCAGTGTGTGCCTCAAGGACATTTAACCTTGGGGGGGAAATAATCTGTGGGCTGAGTTGTATGTTGCAGGAAGTGATGGAGGAAGTAGGAACGACGAAGAGTGAACCAGATACGTGCAACGATGACCCAAACCTAGCTGGTGCTGGAGTCCAACAGTCAAACATACTGCTCCTGTCCTGAACATCCATCTTGACAGACGGGAGCCAAGTCACTGAACATCTGGAGGAGTGAAGAAAGCTTACGGAAGAGCGCGGTGCCGGGCTTGGCTGCAGGTGGTCGCCCTGCGGCGGGGCCGCCAACCCCACACTTGCAGGTGGGGGGGCACAAATGTTGAGTACAGAGATCCACACACTCGGTTTTCCAGATAGAACACTGTGCCAGCATTAATACCATTTTTATAAGTGCCAGCCAATCCCATGGGACTAATTGACATCCATGAGCGATCGCCTCCAGTACACCTGTTGTAAATGAGTTTTGAAGCCCGTCCTCATTAACGCCTTTCTGTAGTTAGTTCTTTAATAACAGAAAAATGCAGTCCTGCCCAACATGGCTGACGTCCCGGCTCATAGATTACAGGAGCAACAATCTTTCTCGCCATGTCCATATCCCTTTGCGCCAAGGCTTCTTGCCTCACTTTTACCCACGGATCATCCCCAGCTAAGGGAGGACACAGGCCAGGGTCTCTTTTAGGATTTACAGTGTCATGGTCTAAAAGATTATCACAGTCTAGAGACCCAGCATATAAATCTTGCTCCCGAGGTTCAAAATATGCGTCCTCGCCCTCTGTGTCCTCATCCTCTCTGTTAACAGACTGGCCACGTTCCTTATCTTGTTTTTTTATTGTCTCAAAAATAGTTCTCCATGTCGGTAAGAGTTCTGCCGCAACCTGATTCCCGCGCGTTGCACAGTCCCATAATCTTACTCCTTCTTTATCCCATATCAGAACAGTGAATATAGTAACCGCGGCTGCTACCCAGTTTAAAATTCTCTTCAAGGCATGTGAGTTAATATGCACCTTATGTTTAGCTAACAGTCCTTCCATCAGTGCAAGCATTGACTTTTCTTCTGAGGGCATTGACCTACCCATCGCTTCCCCACAGCTCACCTTGCTCACCCTGCAGTGGTGATTGATGCCGGCTCCTGCTTCCTCACAGCAGCTCTTAAGTTCTGAGGGGTTTGCCACCGCAGTGATCCAAGCTGGTCACACTTATCACCGCCTCACACGGGGCATCATTTGTGGCAACGGAGGCACGGAGTCTCCACTGAAGTGCAGAAGGAAAAATCCTTTATTATTACAATAGTACATACTTCTGCTCTCGCCAAAGCTCTTACTTCATAATTAGCAAATCAGCAATTAGACAGCTATCAACCTTTTCTCCTATCACCATCAGACCCTTCTAACACGCGCTGTGCAAACCAATCACCCTCTCGTTCACGCGCTGTTCACGCGGCGGTAACTTCTCACAGCTCAGCACTTTCCCACAGCTCAGTGTTGCAGCTGTCCGTTGTTTTTCCCCGCCACCTTGGCACAACTCAGCAGTTTCTGATCTTTTTTCCAAGGTCTGTTTCTCATCAAAGCGTTGCTGCTTCTCAGGGGCTGTGCAGGGCTGACAGGCCGATGTCTCCCACACCTTGTTATATCACAACAGGCCCTGTTAAAAAGTCTCTCCCCATCTTGCTTTTAAGCCCCCTCTAAATACTGAAAGGCAGCAATAATGTCTCCCCAGAGCCTTCTCTTCTCCAGGCTGAACAATCCCTCTGATCATTTCTGTGGCCTCCTCTGGTCCTGCTCCAACTAGTCCATGTCTCTACTGTGCTGAGGACCCCAGAGCTGGACGCAGTACTCCAGGGGGTCTCAGCAGAGCAGAGTAGAGGGGCACCATTACCTCGACCTGCTGGCCACGCTGCTTTTGATGCAGCCCAGGATACGTTTGGCTTTGTGGGCTGTGAACGAACATTGTCAGTTCATGTTCAACTTAGCGTCTACCAGTACCCCCAAGTCCTTCTCTACAGGACTGCTCTCAATCCCTTCATCCTCCAGCCTGTACTGTTACCTGAAGGTGCCATGACCCAGGTGCAGGACCTTGCACTTGGCCTTGTTGAACTTCACGAGGTTCTGCCTTTTGAGCTTGTCCAGATCCCTCTTAATGGCACCCTGTCCTTGGGAGTGTCAACTGCACCACTCAGCTTGGTGTCATCTGCAAACGTGCTGAGGGTGCACTCAATCACACTATGTCATTGATGAGGATATTAAGTAGTACTGGTCCCAATATGGACCCCAAATAGTCCATGAAATCCACATGTCTCCAATTTTGAGGGAAGGATGTTGTGGGAGACCATGTCAGAGGCCTTACAGAAGCCCAGCTAGATGACATCTGTAGCTCTTCCCTAGTCCACTGATGTCACCACTCCATTTTAGAAGGCCACGAGGTTGGTCAGGCAAGACTTGCCCTTGGTGAAGCCATGCTGGCTGTCTCGAATCACCTTCCTGTCCTCTATGTGCCTCAGCACAGCTTCGAGGAGGATCTGTTCCATGATCTTCCCCGGCACAGAGGTGAGGCTGACAGGTCGGTAGTTCCCAGGGTCCTCCTTTCTGCCCTTTTTAAAAATGGGTGCAATGGTTCCCTTTTTCAAGGCACCAGGGACTTCCCCTGACTGCCATGATTTTTCAAATATCCTGGAGAGTGCCTTGGCAACTACACCAGCCAATTCCCTCAGGACTCTGGGATGCATCTTGTCAGGTCCCACAGACCTATGTACGTTCAGTTCCTCAGGTGGTCCTGAACCTGATCTTCTCTTACAGTGGGAGGGACTTTTCTCCCCCAGTCCCTGCCTTAAAATCCATCTACTCGAGAGGTGTGGGAAGAGAGGTTCCAGTGAAGACTGAAGCAAAAATATTGTTGAGTACCTCAGCTTTCTCCTTGTCCGTTGCTACTAGCTGCCAGTCTTGCTCTTCAAGGGGGATACACATTCTTTGACCTTCCTTTTCAGGCTGATGTATGTGTAGAGGCTGATGTATGTGTAGAAGCGCTGCTTCTTTTTCTTTGCATCCTTTGACAAGTTCAGCTCAAGCCACGTCTTGGTATTCCTGACCCCATCCCTACACAACCCGGCAGCGTCCTTCTGCTCGTCCCAGGGTACCTGTCTCTGCTGCCACTGCCTGTGCATTTCCTTCTTGCCCTTTACTTTGACCAGCAGGTCTCCACTCAGCCATCCCAGTCTCTTGCCTTCCTTGCCTGATTTCTTACACCTGGGGAATGATAGAGGTTATTTTGATCCCCAGTGCAGGACTGACCACTTCTCCTTGTAAATCTTGAGAAGTTTCTGTTGGCCAAATCCCAGAGGTTCTTCTCAAAGGTCCCCTGCACTGAAGCTCCATTTTGCAAGCTGTCAATGTTTGTGTGCAGGTAGCTCACCCTGATTGTGGTGAGCCATCAACACAAGATCACAGGATAAGAAACTGCAGGACACCACAGCTAATAAAAGGAGCTGCTGGTTTTGTACTGACCAAGGGAGGAATCAACACAATAACCCTCTTAGAAACACTCTAGGAGGGCACGAAGCAAGCAAAGCCAGGGGCAGTAGAAAGAGCAGGGAAAGAGCAGAGTTGGGCTGTTTGTAGAGGAGTGTCTGAGGATGATGAAAGAGAAGAACTTAGGAGGGAAAAGAAGGAAAAAGAAATCCAAGGTTAAGCTCAGAGATGATGAAACCTGTATCAGAGGTTTCCTGCCAAGCAGCCCTGTGTCAGTGACTTCAGGGGGAGAAAAAACACACGCGATCACTCCAAACTTATGTCTGCTCCCTTCAATGGTCATGGGGAATGTGAGTGCTCTCCCTGTCATCATCAAGGGAAGAGCTGTGGTGGAAGGAAATGCACCGTCACCCATCCTGGAAGGCACCTTGGGAGGTCTGTAGGCCAAGCACAACCACTGTCAATGGTGAAAGGGGAAACGAGGTTTGGGCTGTTTGTATGCTGGGCTGTGGCAGTGGAAAACATAGGCCTCTATAGATACGCATCCAGTAGTGATCTCTCCAGGAGCTGATCTTAGACTCTCCACCTGTCCAGGAGCTGGCCCTGGGATCCCCTCATCCCCCCAGTACCCTAAAAATCACACACAGACACACGTCTCACTCCAGCACAGTCACAGAACCACTGAGGCTGGAAGGCAGCCAGCTTCCACCTTCTCTGTGCTGCCTCTTCATGCTTGTTTTTTGTCAGGAGCTTCTTCCTCATCCACACCAGCCTCCTGCCATGTTGCTTCACCTCCTGCATGTATGGGTGGACTGTTCTGGAGGTTGAAGAAGAGACCCTATACCATCAAACAGCTCTCCCCTCTTCCTTCAGTGTCATATCCCATGGGATTCTTCTGGGCAGGTTCCTCAACAGGCCAGACCCTGCTTTCCTGAAGTCCTACTCTTGGCCTTGTTCCCTTCTCTCAGGAGCCTCAACTCTGCTCTCCCACCCCTGACTGTTACATCCCTGACCAGCTCTTCCTTGTTTCTAAGTATGATTTCCTGCAGGACACCTCCCCTCACTGCCTCCTCAGTCACCCTTGTCAGGATGATGGTTTCAATTAACTCCAAAACCCTCCTGGATGGCTCCTGTTTCCCCTTCAGCAAATATTGGGATAGTTCAGGTCTGCCACGAGGACCAGGACTTCTTCCAGTTGAATGAAGAAGGCTTCATCTACTTCCTCTTCTTCATCAGGGGGTCCATTCCAGACATCCACCTACCACAGTGTTGCCCGTGACCCTTCAGCTCAGCTGACTCATCATCCATCCCCAGTCAGAGATTCACACATTCCTGCTGCTCTCTCCCATAAAGGGCAACTTCCCCTCTGGGTCCAGCCTCATGGCCTTATCAGTACCAGACCATCAAGACCCAGAGTTTCTCTAGCTGGGAGTATTTGTAGTACCCTTCAATTCCTCATATTGTTCTCTTCTGAGAGACACCCCAATTAAGATGAGTCAGATAAACACAAACATGAAAAGCTGACCAAATGGATCTTCAGTCCAAGGAGACCTTGAGAAAACTTGGGATTCTGCAAATGGAAGTAATTTGAAATTTTGCAAGGAGTAGTGGTCAGTCTTGTTTAAGTGGGGGGCAGTGGGCCAATAGCCCCATACATCAGGACAGGACCTGACCAGCTGAGCAGCGACTCTGAGGCAAAGGGCCTGGGCACTACGAGGGATGCCCTACGAGTCAGGAGAGGATGGACGCGATGAACAAGGGCAGCTGCCTACGGGGCTGCATTCAGAGGAGCGTGGGCCACCCAGACACCCTGATTTACCATCCCCCTCCACTCAGCACTGTTGTGGCCCCACACACATGGGTGTGTCCCAAGGTGTGGCTCCCCATTTTGGAGAAGTAGGGAGGACCTGGAGAGTGTTGAGTGAAGGCCTGCCAAGGTGGGGTTCAGGACCTAGTGCCCATGGCCTGTGTGGTGTGGCTGAGGGACATGGATTTCTCTGGCCCAGCGGTGTGGAGGTTCCAGGTACTATAGGAGTAGCCTGAGAGTGGCTGAGGGGGGATTTCAGAGATGATGGAGCTGTTCTTTGTAGTAAGATACAGCATGAGAAAGAACTAATGCCACAAAGTGCAGCTGGGGAGGCCCCAACTGGACAAAAAGAAATGTCACTCGAAGGGCAGTGTTGTGGTGTAACAAGTCACCAAGAGGGAGACTGGAGCAGCTCCAGGCATTGTGTTTCAAGGAGCAACCAGGGAGGATGGAGAGATATCAGTCAAAGAAGGGAGATTTTCAGGTGAGAGCAAGGTGTGGGAGTTGGGTGGATGTCTCCAGCCTGCAGAGAAAGAGGTGCAGGTGTGGGACAGGGTGGGACAGCCTGTGGTAGAGATGATAGAGGGATGAGGAAAGTCTGGAGATCCCCCAGCAGAGATGAGCTCTTTCTGCCCTTGGCTCTGGCTGTTGTCTCTGCCACTGATGCCGATAAGGAAGCACCTTCCCCTTACAGCACTGGGTCTCATGGCTTCCCCTTCCCCACCGGAGAGCTTGGGAGGTGTACCATAGTCCTGCCCTTGCCATTGCCCATCCCTACATCACATTGCCCCAGGAAGAGCCCTGAGCAATGTGTGAGGGACAAGATCTCTCTTTCCAGGGGCTGGGGGCCAGGTCGTGGCCCTTCGGCTTAATGTAACACATCCAGGCTTACTCAGAATTTGTTCCACCTTAACATGCTCTTTGTTTACCTATTATCTCTGCCTGGAGTTTTCTTCTCTAAGCAGCCCCTGGGGAGGCTTTGTCAGTAATGGTCCTCACTGGGACCCATTAACACTCCAAGAAACTTTGTAGTTTGCATCTCAGTTTCACTTCTTGACAGGCATCTTCATCATCCTATCACTGTCTGAGGTTCATGGACTCAGCACCAAACCCATCTCAAGAGTCATTAAAATTCCTTGGGCTGGTCTTCTGCTGCGGAGCTGGGCTGGGCTCCTGGGATGGAGGGAGCTCAGGGCAAGTGGTCAGCGCTGCTGAGAGACAGCTCTGCCAGGAGCAGCTCCTCTGCAAAGCGCAGCAGGGCTGAGGGCACTGCCTGCAGGCACTGAGGGCAGAGGAACCGGGCACAGAGAGGGGAAAGGCAAACGGGAGTGGGAGGATGCTGAGAGCTCAGAGGAGGAGAAACCTTCACAGCCCTTGACACAGTAAGTCTCTGGGTGCAGGGCAATGCAGCTGCAGTTGGTGGAGGGATCTGGTGAAGCCGGCACAGCCGACAGGAATCTCCCTCCTGTCGAGAGGAGGAGGAGGGTGTGCTCCAGAGCAGGGCTTCCCTGCTGCACTGTCAGAGGGACAGGCCATGGCGGCTGCCTTCTCCCGGGGATGGCTGCAGAGGTGTGCAGCAGTGGGTGCAGCCAGGGGTGTCCATGGCTGTCCTTCAGAGCAGGGTCCCTGCAGCCCAGGGGCTGTGTGCTGGGGCAGGGACTCTGCCGCCTGCCAGGGTCAGCACTCAGCCTGCCTGGGGAGAAGCTGTGGGGGAAAGGAGAGACCCCTGGCAGGGCAGGGTCCTTCTGCTTTGGAGAGGGTGTGTGTGGGTCCGGGCTGCTCACAGCTCCAGATCACTCCTAGGACATATAGTGAGAGCCTTTTTGAAGAAGAATATCAAGGCAGCCATTAACTGAAAAGGAAAGAGTCTGTGCTTTGAGTTTTCCCCTGTTCGTGGCTTTGGTGGACAGAGGTAGATGGGAATTCATTTCTCCATTCTGGAAAAGGCGCCGAGACCCCAGTTTTCCTTAGGAGTTGTCTGAAGTGCTCCTAAGACCCTGCACACATATAGAGATACCCCTGGGCAGGGCCCTGCTGCCAGGAGGGATCTGCAAGGCAGAGCTGAGCACACAGCGGGTGGGATGGGGGCTGTGAGCACTGACAGGGAGGAGACTTAGGGACAGACAAACAGCTCCTGGGGCTGACAGCTCCAAGCAGCAGAAACATGGGCAGGGATTGTGAGGGAGTTGTTACCAGTAATTCCATGGGAAGATGGTGACTCTTTGCCATCCCCTGCAGTGCAGACACCTTCAGGGAACAAATCCCTGGTCTCCTCTCCCACCCAGTAGAGCCCCTCACCATTAATGTCCCAGGGACACGGTCATGAGTTGCCCTCCCAGAACCCTGACAACAGAGGAGGAGAAATACTTGAGTGTCCAGCATTGTCTCCCTGTGCTGCCTTCCTTGGCATGAGTATTTTGGCCTCTTACCCTCTTCTCCCTGCTGCCCTTCTTCTTACTGCTGGACTCCCTGGTGTGGAGGTGGAGGCCTCAAGCACAGCTCAGACACTGACGCTGCAGGTTCTGTCATGCCATTGGATCCGAGGAAAAGCATCCCAGTCCCCTGCTTTACTCTGGGACTCTGGCCACTGCAGTGGGTGGGGTGGGCAATGATCTGACCCTCCCTTCATGACATGACAATTTTGGCTCATCAAGTCCTTCCCTGGGGTGTCCTGCTTGGCTGCAGGCTGCCCTCCAGAAGGGCACAGCTGCCCCATGGCATTCTGAATTCTCTAGGAACGCCCTGGAGAAGACATCTCAGTGCTAAGGACATGGAAATGCTGCTGGGTGGCCGTATGTGGGCAGCTGTAAAGACACCTCTGTGTCCCTGGCTGGGAGGGGAGAGCTGAGGTCCTCTGCTCTCAGCAGGGTCCAGTTTCTTTTGGAGGGAACACCTGAGTGCGATTGTCCTCCAGCTCGAAGAGGTGCCACACAAGGCAGCTGTGAATAGGACTGATGGACACAGCAGCTGTCCTCACTCTGCATGAAGGGACAGGCCCTTTTTCTCTAAGGACCCACAAGACTCCACCATGGAGCGCAGCAGAAATGCCAAGGATCTCTGACTTAAAAACACTCCTCAGGTGTGGTGGGCCACTAGAAGAGACTAAACAAAAAAAAAATCCCTTCAGGTCTGCTCTGCAGTCACATGAATTAGGGGATAATGAGGAAAAGGTCTTCGATATCAAAAGTGGATTTGATATGATATCACCCTATGTTCCTATTTGCCTGCTGTTGTAGGGTAGGACTGATTCCTCCAAAGCCCCCAGCAGAGACCCCTGATGCCTGCGGTACCCTCGGCCAACACCAGACAGAGCTAATAAGGGGACATGTCAAAGGTTTCCTGGAAGAGATGAAGCAGTTTGGGGGGGTTCTGTGAGAAGTGAAGGATATTTTGCTCAGAGAAGTCTACCTTAACTTCTCACTGCTTATTCCTCCTTTGACAGTCCCCCATGTCCAGAGGCAGCAGATGTCCAACAGCAGCTCCATCACTGAGTTCCTCCTCCTGGCATTCGCAGACACACGGGAGCTGCAGCTCTTGCACTTCTGGCTCTTCCTGGGCATCTACCTGGCTGCCCTCCTGGGCAACAGCCTCATCATCACCGCCATCGCCTGTGACCACCACCTGCACACCCCCATGTACTTCTTCCTCCTCAACCTCTCTCTCCTTGACCTGGGCTCCATCTCCACCACTCTCCCCAAAGCCATGGACAATTCCCTCTGGGACAAAAGGGACATCTCCTACTTGGGATGTGCTGCCCAAGTTTTTTTCTTTCTCTTCTTCATTGGAGCAGAGTTTTCTCTCCTCACCATCATGTCCTACGACCGCTATGTTGCCATCTGCAAACCCCTGCACTATGGGACCCTCCTGGGCAGCAGAGCTTGTGTCCACATGGCAGCAGCTGCCTGGGGCAGTGGGTTTCTCAATTCTCTCCTGCACACGGTCAACACGTTTTCACTACCACTCTGCCAGGGCAATGTCCTGGACCAGTTCTTCTGTGAAATCCCCCAGATCCTCAAGCTCTCCTGCTCACACTCCTACCTCAGGGAAGTTGGGCTTATCGTGGTTACTGTCTGTTTAGGTTTTGGATGTTTTGTTTTCATTGTGGTGTCCTATGTGCAGATCTTCAGGGCGGTGATGAGAATCCCCTCTGAGCAGAGACGGCACAAAGCCTTTTCCACGTGCCTCCCTCACCTGGCTGTGGTCTCCCTCTTTATCAGCACTATAATGTTTGTCCACCTGAAGCCCCCCTCCATCTCCTCCCCAACCCTGGACCTGGTGGTGTCATTTCTGTACTCGGTGGTGCCTCCAGCATTGAACCCCCTCATCTACAGTATGAGGAACCAGGAGACCAAGGATGCCCTGAGGAAACTGATTTCATGACTGTTTCACTATAATGATAAGCTTCCCATCACTCTCTGCAAATAACTATCAGAGCATTCCATTTCAAGCCTATAGTAGTAGTAATAGTTGCTGTTGTTGTTGTTATTGTTATGTCATCATGAGTGTTTTCTTTATCATTGTTATTATTGTCACTGTCATTATAATTTTGGGTTAATCTGTGGTTATTATATTTCTACCCAAACAGAATCACAGAATTATCTAGGTTGGGAAAGACCTTGAAGATCATCCAGTCTAACCATCAACCCAACATTAACAGTTCCCAACTACACCATATCCCTCAGCGCTAAGTCGACCCTACTCTTAAACACCGGCAGGGATGGGGACTCCACCACCTCCCTGGGCAGCCCATTACAATGCCCAACAACCTGTTCTGTAAAGAAATGCTTCCTAATATCCAGTCTAAACCTTCCCTGGTGCAATTTGAGGTCATTACCTCTTGTTCTATGGCTTGTTCCTTGGGTAAAGAGACTCATCCCCAGCTCTCTGCAACCTCCTTTCAGGGAGTTGTAGAGGGCAATGAGGTCTCCCCTCAGCCTCCTTTTCTTCAGACTAAACAACCCCAGTTCCCTCAGCCGCTCCCCATCAGACCTGTGCTCTAGACCCTGCACCAGCTCCATTGCCCTTCTCTGGACACGCTCGAGTAATTCAATGTCCTTTTTGGAGTGAGGGGCCCAAAACTGAATCCAGTCATTGAGGGGCGGCCTCACCAGTGCCAAATACAGGGGTAAGATCCCTTCCCTGTCCCTGATGGCCACGCTATTGCTGATACAAGCCGGGATGCCATTGGCCTTCTTGGCCACCTGGGCACACTGCTGGCTCATGTTCAGCCGGCTGTCAATCAACACCCCAAGGTCCCTCTCTGACTGGCAGCTCTCCAGCCACTCCTCCCCAAGCCTGTAGCGCTGCTGGGGGTTGTTGTGGCCCAAGTGCAGCACCCGGCATTTGGCCTTAGTGAACTTCATGCAGTTGGCCTTAGCCCATCGCTCCAGCCTGTCCAGGTCTCTCTTCAGAGCCTCCCTACCCTCGAGCAGATCAACACTCCCACCCAACTTGGTGTCATCTGCAAACTGACTGAGGGTGCACTCGATCCCCTCGTCTAGATCATCAATAAAGATGTTAAACAGGAGTGGCCCCAAAACCGAGCCCTGGGGGACACCACTCGTGACCGGCCGCCAACTGGATTTAACTCCATTCACCACAACTCTTTGGGCCCGGCCATCCAGCCAGTGTTTTACCCAGCGAAGCGTGTGCCCATCCAAGCCACGAGCAGCCAGTTTTGCCAGGAGAATGTTGTGGGAAACGGTGTCAAAGGCCTTACTAAAGTCGAGGTAAACTACATCCACAGCCTTTCCCTCATCCAATAAGCAGGTCACCCTGTCGTAGAAGGAGATCAGGTTTGTCAAGCAGGACCTGCCTTTCATAAACCCATGCTGACTGGGCCTGATCATCTGGTTGTCCCGGATACTCTGTGGGGAGAGTGCACCTTTGTACCATCTGCCTGAGGGGGATATTGTCAGCTTATCGGGTAGCGTTTTAAGGTAAAGTAGACAAGATGGGAAGCGGCCAGAGTGGGGGAATAATCAAAGATTTCCCTAGGCTGTATTTTAAAATGCTGGAATAAGATAGGGGGACCTCCAGGTGCAAGTGTGAATAAAAAGACACTAATAAAATATTGCAATGAGTGGCGGCCCCTATATAAATTGGATGAGGGGGAAAATGTCCCCTTAATGGGTCCTTGAATTATAACACCCTGCTACAAGTGGTGCTGTTTTAAGGAGGGATGAAGTCTCCTATGCAGACATGTTTTTCACCCTCTGACACCATCCTGAATGTCAAACAGGCTGTGGCCTGGCACCTCCACGAGATCCACTAGTGCTGGCACTGGAAAAAGAAAATAAGAAGGAAGAGAAAGAGAAAGGGGCCTAAATAAACGATTTACCAGAGTAATATAAACCACTGGTAGGAAGCCGGCAGGAGGAGAGTGAAAGTTTGGAGGAGCCAGAGTCAGGCTCCTGCCTCACAGCCCCGTGTCTGGGGAGAAGCAAGCGGTGGTGCCGGCTCCTCTGAGAGAGGCCACAGGGCCGGATGGGGGGGTGGGGGTGGGGGGGGAGGCTGTCAGAATAAAAGTCCCGTTCACTTCCTTTGATCTTGCAACTTGGAAAAGTACAGCAAAGGGGTATCGAAGTGACTCTGTTGGGGTGACCAAGCATTTTCAGTTTCTAATAAAACACCCGTGCTGGGATCCCAACAGAGGAGCCCATATGAGATTGCTAAACGCACATAGAGATTGGATTGTAAGGGGCATGGAGCGGGCTGTACCAAAACCAATTAACTGTGCGGCCCTATACACCGTTTGGCAGGGACCTAAAGATACTTCATCAGAATTCCTGGATAGGCTGCGGGATACCGTGAGGCGACACACCCTTAGATCCAGGATCAAAGGTGGGAATACGACAGTTAGTGTCATTATTAGCACATGACATTTGAAAGAAGCTGCAGAAGCTGAAACTGTCAGAGAGTAGGAATTTGGAGTCCTTGTTGGACAGAGCATGGAGAGTATATAGCAGTAAGAGAGGAGGAAATTGGCATCCTGTTGTAGCGAACCCATATACATTATTAATTAGATTAGTACCAGAATTGGCTTGGTTTACTGTGCTGGACCTAAAAGATGCATTCTTTTCCTTGCCTTTGTGCTCCGAAAGTCAGTTATTGTTTGCATTTGAATAGGGAAAGGAAATTACCCAGGACAACAATGGCAGATTGATTTTTCTGAACTCCCAAGAAAAGGGGAGTTTCAGTACCTTTTGGTTCTGACAGATACCTTCTCCAGGTGGCCAAAAGCATTCCCTTGCTGAACTAATAAAGCCAGAGAAGTAACTAAGGTGTTGTTACGAGAAATAATACCAAGGTTTAAAGTTCCAGCAACAATGTCATCAGATCGGGAATCACATTTTGTGGCAAAAATTATCCAGCAGTAAACTTTTAGGAATAAATTAGCAATTACATACCCCATATAATCTACAAACAAGTGGTCAAGTAGAAAAAATGAATCATTTAATTAAATTACAAATAGTAAAACTAGGCCAGGAAGCTGGATTGTCCTGGCCCCAAGCATTGCCCTTAGCCCTTCTAAGGATCAGATCCAAACCCAGAACTAAGGAGGGATTAAGTTCTTTTGAAATAGTATATGGGAGACCATATGTGATACAAGCAGGAACATCAACCCAGGTTGGAGATGAAACCTGGTGATTATGTATATAAGATCTTTTTCAGATTCACCTCTGGAACCAAAATGGGAAGGTCCATTTCAGGTGCTACTAACTTCACATATATCTGTCAGGGTCACCATTAGCCGGGGTCCTTATTTCTCCATGCGGGAACAGGAATGACACAACACCAATGTGATGATCAGATCGTCCATCTTTATTTTTCCAATCCTGGTTACATTTATACTCTACTAAGTTCCGTACACGCCCTCATCTATCTTCTAATAGGCTACAGGTTATCTGCACGCACTGTTCATGCGCCTCTACAAGCATTTGCATTGGTTAATTGCAATTAGCACGTAAAGCCCCAAACTTGCCAAAACTCCCTTATCTCATACCCTGTTTTGCTCAGACTTGTGTGCTTTTGCTGACCACAGGTGTTTCTCACTTATCTGCTATCTTGTGTGTTTTTGCCAGCCTTATTTTGCTGGCCTTGTCTTCGTCCTTGCATTCTTCTGCCTGCACTAACTTTCCCCCAGCGCGGCCCAGACTCCTACATATATCCATCAAGATTAAAGAACGATCATCGTGGATGCATCACACTCAAGTTAAAGGAGCCCCGAAACAGCAATGGGAATCAAAATCGACTGGACCCCTGAGGCTCCGAATCCAACAAAAGGATGGAGATTAATTATCTGCATGATCAAACTATGGAGAGGGACTGTAAGTACATGGGACTCTAACACACAATATACATTAATAGAATATCTCCCTAATTCTAGGTAAGATCGATTGTACTCAAATACCTGCTTTGATATAACAAAAGAATTTGCTTAGGAAAATTTTTTCTGCTCACACATTAAGTGAATCAGCAAATTCCAATGGATATTGATCCTGAGCATCTCCTGATAGAGGCTGAATATGTCAGGAAGCCAAGACCCTCTATGTCAGACACTCTGTGGGCAATCTTTGTCCCTACCTCCAACTCCACATTTCTCTCATCAGCCCCCTGGGACTTCCAGCACCTTTGTTCAAAGCTGAGCTTTCTCCAGGACAGGCTGTAGCTGCATCTTTCAGCCCATTGACACCAACTCCCACCTGCTGTGTTTGGAAAACAACATGCACATGGACACAGAATGATGTTTAATTGCCAAAAAGTGAAATCAACGCAAGGCATGGTTCAATAAACAATAAAATACACTCCTCTGCTGTATATTAAGTCCACCTTATCTCCTCTGAAGGCCACTTTCCACAGTGGAGATGGCCTTAGACCAAAGGAAAACACATTTTTTGTGAAGCAGAGACGCAAAGAACCCCGAAAGCACCCCCTGCCCAGACTCTGTCCATATTCACTCACACCCCAACGTCACAAGCCGCCTTGATTCACAGAGGGAATCAACAAGACAAAATAAATTAAACGCTCTTCTATAAAGAACAAATTCTGCGCTAATCCCAGTGTTTCTGGGTTATAGGAGTATCTCCAAGCAGGCTCTGCAGCATCTAGACCCACTCATTCCTCATCCTCCTCCAGCGCTGGGCAGTTTGGGTGCAATTCTCCAGACTTTTCTACTCAAGGGAGAGAAACGAGTTGTCTCGACCAAGATGCTTTTGCCCACCCTGCCTGTCCACCAGCTCCTGCTCCACAAATTCTCCCACCAGCCCAGGGTCACATTTCCCAGTCCCATGTCGGGGCTTCAGGTCCCCCTGTGCAGGGACCACCATTTTGTGGGCATCTGCATCAAGCCCTTGTGCTGGGTTTGTGTGTGTGGCGGGATTTTTGGTCGTGGTGGAGGGGGATACAGTGTTGGCCCCCTGAGAGAAGTTTCTCAAAGCTCCCCCAGCTCCAAGTTGGACCCGCCTTTTGTCAAGGCCGAGCCAATGGTGGTAGTGCCTCTGTAGGTTGCACAACTGTTTCTCATCACACACTACACGCCACACAACTGTTTCCTTCACACATTGTAGGACGCAAAACAGTTCCTCATCGCATGTTGTAAGACACACAACTGTTTCCCTCACACATTGTAGGCCTCACAACTGTTTCTCATCACACCCAAAGGCATGTAGTACGTATTATTGTCCATACAGGTGTTTCTCATCAAACCCAAGGACAGATTAGCCACATCAGCTCACTCAGTCTGTTCTTCAAACCATCAATGATAATTAGAAAGAAACGTCTATTCAGGAGCTACTGTCCTTGAAGAAGAGAAACGTCCTGCTACACAGAAGCTTGTTAAAATAGTTGAACGTAAATTAGTTTAATTGGAGATTAGAGTGTCCTTTGGACCCACCCGGTGCTTCAAAGATCCCTGCCCAAATAAAACCCTCAACCCTTGGAGCGTGCGCAGAAAATTAAAAACTCACTGTAACTTTAAATCGAAGCGAGCGTGTTCCTGACCAATGAGGGGTAGAAGTGATAAGTAACTAATCAATAATCACTGTAGTAATTACATAATCATGTGGTTTGGAGTGTATAAATATTTTGAAGTTCTTTCTTGTGGAGAAGAAGGGAGGGGAGGTGTTTTTAAGATACAATAATGCTTCATGTTGATGTTAAACATTGTTATCATTAGTATTTTTAATTAAAGTGATTTTTTTCTTCCCCTAAGGAACCCGTCTTTTTCCCCCGTGACCATAATGGGTGAGTGACCCCTCCCTCTCCTTATCTCCATTCCTGAGCCTTTTTTGATTCATTTTTCTCCTTCCCAGTGCTGGCGGGGGAGGGGGAGTGAGCGGCTGCGTGAGGCTCAGTTTTTCCCTGGGCTCAAACCATGAAACCCCTGAATAAAGATTTTGGCCAAAAGTTGAAATATTTGCAGAAAAGCAGATGTGTGATCGGTGTGTAAGAAAGTTTCATTTTCAGTTTGACTCTGGTCTGTAAAATGTAAACTTTTTCACAGACCATGGACAGGGACAAAGAAGCCAATGACACTTTTTCACCCCCCACCCCCCCCCCACCTCCCCCGGATATACAAATTTATAAATCTCATTTGTTTTGAGCAGTAACATTTGATTTTGCTCAAGTAGCCCCTGATTTGAGTCCTTTGGCTGTTTTTCCTGCCTTGAGGCAAGATTAAGGAGAATTGGTAAAATATAAGGGAAAAAGGATGTGAAATATCTCAGATTTATCTACAACTCCTTTACTAAACCCAGCCAGGACCACCCATTATCTTGATTTTCTACTTATTCCCCAAATAATAAAATCTTATGATACTGCCCTTGAATTCCCTTTTGACTGGGTTTCCAAGATGGCCGTGCTGGGAGCCCAGGGCTACAGAGATGGACTCCAGTTTGTACTGGGAGGCACTGGGGGATCCAGTTTGTACTGGGAGAGGGCCCAGTATGTACTGGAAGGGAACAGGAGATCTGGTTGGTACTGGGAAGAGGCCTGGTCTCTACTGGGGATGGGGACAGATGATCCAGTTTGTACTGGGAGTGGCCAAGTCTGGACTGGGACAAGATCCAGGGATTCTGTGTGGACTGAGAAGGGTCCCAGTCTGTACTGGGAGGGTATCAGGGTGGACTGGGACCACCATATTCTGGACTGCGAGGACATGTGGGCATCCAGTTTGGACTGGGAAGGGGCCTGGTGTGTCCTGGCAGGGGTGAAAGGGGCCAGTGTGTACTGGGACAGATCCCAGCTGCTACTGGGGATGGTGCCAGGGGTTTCAGTTTGTACTGGGATGGGGCCCAGTCTTAACATGGAAGGGATAAATGGAACCAGTTTGGTCGGGGACTGTGCCCAGTCTATAGTGGGAGGGGGTCAGGGCATCCAGTTTGGACTGGAACTCACCACATTCTGGACTGGGAGGGGATGAGAGGTTCCACTTTGTACTGGGAATGGACTCAGTCTCTACTGGGAGGGGGCAGAGGAACCAGTTTGTACTAAAATAAGGTCCCAGTTTATACTGGGACAATGCCCATTCTGCACTGGGAGACAATCAAGGGTCCGGTTTGTACAGGGAGAGGGTCAGGGGATCCAGTTTTGACTGGGAAGTTGTCGCGGATGAAAGTATTGACACGGTAATATTTAGTAAGAAATCTAGGTTTATTAATAACTAACAGCAATTTGTTATTATAAAATAATTCAGAAATACTAAAAGAAAGAAAAGCGACTTATTCAGATTCTAAAATGACAAGATTCACACTAACTTACTTAACGGTACCTATATATACATATATACACATGCATGCACATAACAAAATGGACAAACATACAGAAACAAAGGTGTTTGGATTCAGTAGAATGGACACAGAACAGACATACACACACAGACACAAGGGTACGTACCCACACACACACACACACACACACATAGAGTAAAGAGAAGCTAGCTCAAAGAAAATTTCCTTCTCGAGATTAGAGCAAATACTCACAATGCCTTGGCATTCCTCAATGGGCGATAATTGAGACTCAAGCGGGGGACTTCGCCCTGGCCTTCCGTCTGGAGCAGACGACACCTTAAGGGTTTGGTACCTGAGAGGCGTCCCAGCTCAGGAGAGATGCTGGTCACAGGCCCACTGCGATCCAGGAGAGCTCAAAGGGTCTTCCTGGTGGTCGCCATTTATAGGGTCCAAGATAATTGACTTTTGTCAAATGCCTTCTGGTGCCTTCCAGCAGTTACAAAAGAATTTGATTAATGTGCGACTCTGTTATTGTTCCCATTTGACTACATCCCAGGCACAGGTGTGCCAGGCCCTTAGGAGTTGATGGGCCATTTTAACCATTTCCGAGCAATCGTGAGGGGCAGGAGCCAGGCTCGTTAACATTGTCAGTCCTTATCTCCACAGACTGGTGTATAGCTCGGGGGATGTGGGTGGAATCGCAGCTAGCACCAAGCAGCCCAACAAAGAGGGGCGGGGGGGGGGGGTAAGGATTGCACCACCACAGAAGTGGCCCAGTTTGTAGTGGGACTGGTCCAAGGAAAGCAGTTTCTACTGGGACAGGGCCCAATCTGTACTGGGAGGGGACAGGGGACCCATTCTATGATGACAGAGGGCCAGGTCTGAATTTTGAGGGGATCAGGGGATCAAGTTTCTACTGGGACAGGGCCCAGTCTGTACTGGGAGAGGGCCAGGTGACCCAGTTTTGACTGAGAAATGGCCTAGTCTGTAGTGGGACTGGTCCAAGGAAAGCAGTTTGTACTGGGACAGGGCCCAGTGTGTACTGGGAGGGGGTCAGGGGATAGCGTTGGTACTGGGAAGGGGCCATTCTGTACTGGAAGGGGAACAACGAAACCAGGTTTTAGAGGGGCAGTGCCCAGTCTGTACTAAGAGGGTGTAAAATGATCCAGTTTATTCTGGGATGGGATCCAGTTCCTACTGGGACGGGGTCCAGTGTGTACCTGTTGGTGTTAAAGGGATCCAGTTTGTCCTGGGTCAGGGCCCAGTCTGTACTGGGAGGGGTTAAAGGTATCCAGTTTGTACTGGAACCTGGTCCAGTCTGTACTCAGGCAGGATAAGAGGTTCCACTTTGTACTGGGGTGGTGCCCAGTCTGTACTGGGAGGGTATCAGCATGGACTGGGACCCACCACATTCTGGACTGGGAGGACATGTGGGCATCTAATTTGGATTGGGAAGGGGCCCACTCTGTACTGACAGGGGTCAAAGGGACCCAGTTTGTACTGGGACAGATCCCAGGCGCTACTGGGATCAAGTTCTGACTGGGGAGTGCCCCAGCCTGTACTAGGACAAGATCAAAGGTTACATTTCATACTGGGAAGGGGCCCAGTATAGACTGGGAGAGGTTAAATGAATCACAGAATCATATCAGTTGGAAAAGACCTTGAAGCTCCTCCAGTCCAACCATGAACCTCACACTGACCATTCTCAACTCCTCCAGATCCCTCAGCGCTGGGTCAACCCGACTCTTCAACCCCTCCAGGGATGGGGACTCCCCCCCTGCCCTGGGCAGCCCATTCCAACGCCCAACAGCCCCTTCTGGAAAGAAATCCTTCCTAAGAGCCAGTCTGACCCTGCCCTGGCACAGCTTGAGGCCATTCCCTCTTGGCCTGCCGCTGGTTCCTTGGCTCAAGAGACTCATCCCCCCTCTCTGCACCCTCCTTTCAGGGAGTTGTAGAGGGCCATGAGGTCTCCCCTCAGCCTCCTCTTCTCCACACTAAACCCCCCCAGTTCCCTCAGCCGCTCCCCATCAGACCTGTGCTCCAGACCCTGCACCAGCTCCTGTGGACACGCTCGAGTCATTCAATGGCCTTTTTGTAGTGAGGGGCCCAAAACTGAACCCAGTCATCAAGGGGCGGCCTCACCAGTGCCAAGTACAGGGGCAAGATCACTTCCCTGTCCCTGCTGGACACACTATTTCTGATACTTTGATAGAGGGGAGGAATTAGCAGTAGAGGAGATGATGTCATCTCTCCCATAGTGGTCTCTAGCACTTCAGGAGAACTGTACTTAGCATGGGCTTGGCAGCTTCACTTTTCAATATGTAATTCCAGGAGCACTGAACCACATGCTGGGACACGTGTGGTAATTTGCACAAGTGAGGGACTCTTGCTCAGCAGGGACCATCCCTTGGAGCCCTGAGGATGACAACTGTACATTAATGTCTCCACAAAGAAACATAAAAATCTTCTCTCATCCCTGTCATAGTGTTGACATTTTGGAATTTCCCAGGATTACTTTTCACTCATGATTTACAAGAAAAATGTGCTCTTTTGGAAAGAGATACGCTCATTTAAATGGTCCTTCAATGTGAGAGATTTTTCGAATTTGATCTTGAGAGAATTTTCTTGCATTGTTGAAATAACTTCTCTCTCAAGACATGGAAACACTGAAATAAGTAAATGACTACATCAAGCTGTGACACAAGTTACTAAGAGGGAAAAATAAGATGGATGAGTGTAAACATAAATGCCTGTGACAGTGGTGGGGTGAGTCCTATCCCATGCAAGCTGTCAAATGCTTCTTCAGCAAAGTGATTTTGGAATCACAGATGGTGATACTGCTTAATTGTTTTAGGGACGTTATTGTGATAAATCCTACCCAAACGAAACAATGCTAGTGCACATGGGAATCAGGAGGTGATTGGTGACAGCCAACATGGCTTCACTAAGGGCAAATCATACCTGAAAAATCTGCTGGCCTTGTACGATGGGGTTACAGTGCTGGTGGATATGGGAAGAGCAACTGATGTAATTTACCTGGATTTGTGCAAAACATATGACACTGTCCTGCACAACATCCTTGTCTCTAAACTGGAGAGACACAGGTTTGATGGATGGAGCACTCACTGGGTAAGGAATTGGGAGGATGGTCACACTCAAATCATTGTGGTCAGCAGCTCAGTGTGGAAGTGGAGAGCAGTGACGAGTGGCGTTTCTCAGGGGTCGGTGTTGGGACAGGTGCTGTTTAATATCTTTGTTGGCAACATGGACATTGGGATTGAGTGCAGCTTCAGCAAGGCTGAGAAAGGGACTGTGAGGTCACAGCTGGTAGGTCAGCCCTTAACTCGGGGCTGGGAGACGTGCTTTTAAACTCCCCTTGCCAGTGCCTCTGACAGGCCAGCAGAAGGCACCCAGCTGGCACATCGACTGTGAGATCCCCTCTGCTGAAGGGCCCAGGCTCACTCCAGGGGCCTTAGATCTGCTGGGTTGTCGTGTCTCTTCTGCCTGAGAACATGATGGGAAAGCAGCAGGTAAAAGGCTTGGTCATGTCTGACCGAGAAGCTGAAAGACCAGCAGCCCTGGGAGATAAGGTCCTAAGGCCCTGGGGGGAACTCCTTGCCCCCTTGCACACCCCCCATAAAGCTGGGGAACTGTCATACCATTGTCCTTCACTTGGCATTACCCACCTCACATCCCACTGTCCCCAGAAGAGCCCTGAGCAATGTGTGAAGGACATGATTTGCCTTCCCAGGGGCTGGGGGTCAGGGCTTGGCCTTTCTGCTTCATCAAACAAACCCAGGGTTTTCTCAGCATATGAGTTGCCTGCACTTACCGTTGCCTACCTGTTCTCCAGTTATCTGTCCTAGTAAGTCCCTTCAGAGGCTTTGCTGGTCATGGCCCTCCATGGGACTCATTAATGCTTTGGGTTTTGCTTTTTACGTTGAGTCTTTGAGACATTTGTGTAATCTTCTCTCAGTACCTGAGGGTCAAGGACTCAGTGTCAAATACACCATGGTCTCATTAAAATAAAGCAAGCCCTAAGGAGCCGTGTCTCTTCCTGTACTATTCTTCATGTCTTTAAGACCTGTACAGACAATTTGAACAGTTTCCTAGAGTAGTTATGGATCAAGATGTCAAACACCTTCAAATTAAAATCAGTTTGGTTTTTTTTTCAAGGGTGTATTTTATTAATTTTCAGTGTAGAGAAGAGGTGATGGCAGCATTCTCCAATAGATACTGATCCAGGGTCTCTCCTAAGGACGTCTGGACAGGTGGAAAAGCAGTTCCTTGAGGTCTGACACAGAATGGACAACCTTCCCCGCACCTACCCAACCCCACTATTTCTCTCATTGGCCTCCTGGGACTTTTCCTTACATCAGAATCCTCCACCGCAGTCTGCAGGTTGAGGTTACAGCTCCTTTGCACCAGCTCCCACCTGCTTTCCTTAGAGAACTGGCTGCACACAGGCACAGATTCTTTTTCCTAATTACAAGCTAAGAAAAGTAAAGCAAGCTAAAGTTTCATCAGCAGTAAAACAAACTCCACAAGCATATGCTAAGTACAAGCTGCCTCTAATGATGTTGCCTTTCAACAAGGGATAATATTATGCATAATGTTTTTTGTAGTTAGCAACAAAAAGATAGAGGTAAACACAATGAAAGAGTTGGCTAATGAGACAAATAAACTATTGAAAGACAGGAAAACCTTTACCTCCATGGTGTCAAAGCAAAAAGTGGATATGTTAGATGTATCTGAATGAACAAAGAGTATGGGGAGAGAAAAACGGAGAATAATGGAAAGGGCCTTTACCTAGACAGTCTGCATCTGAAAAGGTGACTGTAGAAATGGTCATTGAATCCTGGACAGGTGCAAATATCTGAATGATTTGATAAATTACATGTGTGTTATAACAGGCAGAAGAATGGGAATGAAGTTACAGGGGAAGATCGATATATTTTTGGAATAACCCTTTTGAAATGTCATGAGATTGGTAGAGGTCTCTTGAGAGTGAGAACAAGCCAATGTTGCACCCATTTTAGGAAGAAGCCGGAACTGCCACCCAGGGAGCCACCAGCTGTACAAGGTCACTCTGGTGAGGAGTGCACCATCAATTAGAGTCCTCCTGGGTGACATTTCTGGGCACCTAAAGGACAGGAAAGTGTCCAAATGCAGCTGGCATGGACTTCCCAAGGGTAAATCATGCTCACCAACCTGATTGCCTTCTTGATGAAGTAACTGCTTTTGTGCATGAGGGAAGAATAGAGGGTGTCATGTATCTCCAGGAAGACTTTGGACATGGTCTCCCTCAATATTCTCGTACCCATTAGGCCATTACAGTCTGGATGTGTTGACAATGAGATAGGCAAATTACAAGTTGGATCATGAGGCTGAGAGTGCAGTTGTGGAGGAGTGATACCCTACCTGGAGGCCAACGGGACTTATTGGGGGATGGTGGGGCAGCACAGGGGACTCTCCTGGGACCTGGGGAGTTTAACACTATTAAATGATAGAGATATTTGTAGAATCCTAGTTTCATAGACCAGCCCAGGTTGGAAAGGACCTCGACAGGTCATCTGGTACAACACTTTCTGTGAATGGGAGACTACATGAGATTATCTAGCACCTTGGGCAATTCTTCTTGAAAACCTTCAGTGATGGGGACTCCACCACACTCCTTAGGGAGTTTCTTCCAGTGAGTGACTGTTCTCACTCCTTTGCATGAGCTCCAGTCTCTCTACATCTTTCATTAATTGTGCGGACCAGAATTGGACCCAGTCCTCCAGGTGTAGCCTGACAAGCGCTGAGCAGAGTGGGATGATCCAGTCCCTGTGCCTGCTAGTAACGCCCCTGCAGATGCAGCCTGGGAGCCTGAGTCAAGGGCCCTGAAGATTTCATCTCCTCTGAGATCTCAGTATCGTCTTACTACCGTCTGTCTTTCCCCTCTCTGTGCCCGGCTCCTCTGCCCTCGGTGCCTGCAGGCAGTGCCCTCAGCCCTGCTGCGCTTTGCAGAGGAGCTGCTCCTGGGCAGAGCTGTCTCTCTGCAGTGCTGCCCACTTGCCCTGAGCTCCCTCCATCCCGGGAGCCTGGCCCAGCTCCGCAGCAGAGGACCAGTCCAAGGTGGCACTTTCTCTGTCCCCTCTGGACTCCCTCCATGTTTCCACAGGGCTCCAGGGGAACCTGCTGTGACACAGGCTGAAGCAATCACTGATAATCTGTCCCGCAGCTGGGAAGAGACACATCTTTCCTGTGGTGGCATTTCTGCTACAGAGATGGAATTAGGTAGTCTCAAAATCACCTTTTTTTATTATTATTAGGCAGGTCACGCAGGCAATAAAAAGCACGGATCACCTGTAGTCCTGCTGAGGGAAGGGATTCAGCTGAGGCATCTCATTCTGCATTTCTATTGCTAGCACTGGTGGGAGATTTAGCCCCCTCCCATTCCTGCCACAACACCCAAGGGTGTGGCATTCTTCTTGCCTCAGTTCAGGGCTGCATTAAACAGGCACCTGCATGTGAGTTCCTTGTCTCAGGACCTGTGCTAAATAATGAAGATGCAGGTCGGCAGTTGGCTGTTCAGATCTTTTCCAAAAAGCTAAATCAATGGCAGGCATGGTTCAATAAAAAATAAAATACACTCCTCTGCTGTATATTAAGTCCACTTTACCTTCTCTGAAGGTCACTTTCCAAAGTGGAGATGGCCTTAGACCAAAGGAAAACATATTTTTTGTCAAGCAGAGACCCCAAGAGCCCCCAAAGCACCCCCTCCCCCAGACTCTGTCCACATTCACTCACAGAGAGTCACACCCCGAAGTCACGAGCTCCCTCGAGCTTCCCATCTGCATCCCATCCCTTCCCATTACCATCTGCAAACCCACCTGTTAAACAGGACTGGACTCATTATTGGCCACTGGGGTTCACCACTGGTGCCCTGCTCCCAAGGGGACTTTGTGCTCTTGGCCATGGCCTTCTGGATCCGGCCATTCACCCTGTTTCCAGTCCACCTCACTCACGCCTATCAGGATGTGACGGGATGCAGCGTGAAAAGAATTGTTAATACGGAGGTGAAACACCTTCCCTGCTCTGCCCTCATCCACCAGCTGAGACATCTTATTGCTGTGGTGGGTTAACCATGGCTAATCACCAAACTGCCACCCAGCTGCTCGCTCACTGCCTCTCCCACCCCAGCAGGATGGGGGAGAAAATACGAAAAATGGGACTACGAAAGCTCCTGGGTGGAGACAAGGACAGGGAGATCACTTCCCAGTTCCTATTGCAGGCGAGACTTGCCTTAGGGTGAAAGTTACTCAATTTATTGTCAATTAGAACAGATTAACTTATAAATTCCTGTTGTGGGGGAAAAAAGACAAACATTAAAACAACACTTTTCCTCTCCCTTGTCCCAGGCTCAGCTTCAGTCCTTCACTCCAGGCTCCTCTCCCCTATCCTGAGCAGTGCAGGGGATTTTGGGATTGGGGGTCATAACCAGTACATAACAGTTTTTCTCTGCTTCTCCTTTCCCACAGTTTTTCTCTGCTCTGGCACTCCATGGTCCTCCATGGGCTGCAGGGAAGATCTGCTCCACCATGGAGCACCTCCTCCTCTTTCTCCAGCCGTGGTGTTCCCTCCATAGTTTCTCAATGTGTTTGTTCCCTCCACCTCTACTGGTGTGGTGTTTCCTGCCCTTTCTTGAATATGTTTTCACAGAGGCACGACCAGTTTTGCTGATGGGCTGATCTGTGTCCTGTGTTGAGACCATTGTGGAGCTGGAAACAGATCTGTGTGGCACAGAGCAATCCCTGGCCTCGTCCCACAGAGCCACCCTTGCAGCCCCTCCAGCTACCAACCCCTTGTCACATACACCCCATACTGTCATCTACTGTGGAAAGTGGAGGTTCTAAATACTTATTTTTTTTTTTTCTGTTGAACTATGGTTTTCTTTGTCATTCTTTGTTGGCAATTAAGAAACAACTTTCTGTGGGTGTGTGTGCAGGCAGTTCTCCAAATAGAACAGGTGGGAATTGGTGCAAATGAGCTGCAACCTTCAGCTACAGACAGAAAGACTGGGTCTGAAAAATCCCAGGGGTCTGAGAAGAGAGACCTCAGTGTTGGGGACATAGTGACAAAGGTTGGCCATAGAGTGTGTGACCTCCCTGAGCTTGCTTTTCCTTGATACAGAGAAATGATTACTTGTTTTTAGACTTATTTACTTATAGCAAACTGCTTAGCAACTTATTTACTTACTTATAGCAACTTGTAGTATTTTTGAATATTGCTAATAATCCTGCTTACCCAGACTGCTCTGTGGAATTTTACTAAGGACTATTGTGTTCATCAAAACAAAGCAGTTTACTGTGAAAATCTACCAAGAACTACAGCGTTCAGCAAAATATTATGTTTTTGTCCTTGGGAAACAGATGTGCTCTAACTAGTTTGGTCTTGGTAATGAATAAAGATAGCCATATATGGATTGTAGAAGCGGATACCCTGGTACTTTTAGATAATATAAAATGAGTAAACCGGCTGAAAATACTCTTGTTATTCAAGAAATTGGCTAAGAGAATCTGTGCATGCTCCGGGGAAAACTACAAGGTGAGAAAGACTACGAGCCTTCCTCCAAAAGACCACTGAAGACGCCCCCCAGGAGGCAATGGGCAGGTGCAAAGAGAACATAAACTGCTGACACCAGCCTCTAGAGCTAACCCAGCCTCACTCATGCATATGGATATTTCTGTTATGTAATTCAATGAATATGTATATCCACACTGTTATAGACTATCTTGCCAAAATGATGCAAATTAGGACAAATTAGATTTCAATTATTTATTTTAGCAAGCGGCAATAAGCAAAACAGCGCTGGGCGGCCGGGGAGTCCCTGCTCCACCAACGGCGCGCACTCACTTCCCGAGGGTCCGTCTTTTTTATATCCTCCGCCTTCCGTTATCGGGTCTCTCTGAGAGGTGTATCCTGCGTCTGCGCACTTTGCAGCTAGGGGGTCGCTCCATCCGGGTCTTCCTCACGTCACCAGCTTCTCGTATTTCCTACTTTCCTGAGAGTGGCTCACAAAGTCTTTGTTTATATCTTACAGAATATAGACACTACCCCCTTTTTTTTCTTCTTCTCCCCTTTGTCTTTCTCCCCTTTGTCCTTCTTCCCTTTCTCCCTCTTTTCAGTCTTTTGCCTAGTAGAAGTCCTTGCTTCAGCATTTCAACTTAGATAAGCACTTACAGTCAGTTAGTCGTTACACAGTGTAATAGTTAAGATTAAGCTTAGGCCAACATAGTTTATGGAATAACATGTCACGAGCTCCCAGTATCTTCAATGGAATTTGATGAACAAACAGTTTACTGTCTATCACACACACTCGATAAGTTTTTGGTAAAATGTGCAGTGGGTGTGCAAACTTTGTGGAGAAATCCCCTTGTACCCTGGCGCCGGAGTAAATATACCTGCTGTATAACTCTATTTGAGTTGTAGAGTCTTTTTTCCGCGAATCATCCTACATGCTTTTTCAGGCTCCGTCAGGGCACACACAATGTCAGAGTAAAATGGAGAATGCAGATATTCCTTGATCTGGAAAATGAAAACTGAATAAAATTGTAAAACCAAAATTTAAAAAATAACTTATTTAATGTGTTAATCTTCCTTTTTTTAAGATACACTCTGGAAATGTCACTATTTTCAAGAATTGAAAAAATAATAAGATTATGCACAGAGATGTTGTATCTTAGAGGACATGGCTGTGTCCACCACAAGCTGTCCCACAGTGTTTTGTGCGTCTGTCTGTTCCTCAACAGGGTGTAGACACCAACACAACTACCCCAACTTTCCCTCACCCCAGCATCTCCTCTCCTTTACTGATGTCTCTTCATCATTGCTGCCTTTGTTGCTCCAGCAGGTTCCAAGGAGCTCTGTCAGCTCTCCTTCATCCAAGGGTGCAGTGCTGAGAGGCTGCTGAAGCTTGTCCAACCCTTGGAATGTTACCCCAGCTGCTCTTCCACACGAGCACCACTGATACTGCCCCAGGAGACCTGGAAAGTGTCAAGCATGATGACATGACTCTGGATACAATGTTCAAGGGCATGTGGGCACAGGCGGTACTTTTCTGTGTCCAGCTGGTGGGTGGAAAATGCTTGAAAAGGGAACAGATCCTGTAGGAACACAATTGTTGTGCCATTGGTGTTAGTAATGGGTTTCTATGACCTTGAGACCCTCCCTGAGGCAGAGATGGGATTCACCTGATGAAGTGGGACAAAGCTATCCTTGCTAACAGGCTGGCCAAAGTATTTTGAAGACTTTAAATTGAAAGGGTGGATGAAAGAAAACAATGGCCAACAATCATATGAGGAAGTGGTGGACAGGCTTTCATGGAAAGTGTCTTGTATGATGGGATCAGAAGGAACATGGTAATAAAGAAATCCGAGCTTAGGAGGAAAAACCTTAAACATATGCAAAAAAATAAGGAGATGCCCTCAGGACAGCATGATGGAAATGCTCTCCTCCCCATTCTGGGAGATCAGCATGGCTGGACACCTCTTTTCAGAGCTTTCAGCGTAGTTCTCACAGTGTGGAGAGGAAATAAGAGGAATTAGATGTCCTTGTGCAGTGACAGAGCTCTAGTCTCATTTGGATAACAAAGATGTGGGGCATTCCTGACACCACTGCAGTGCTGCGATGGATGGATGTTGGCATTGTAGAAGGACAGGCAGAAAAGGAGAAGGAGAGGAGTTTCCCTGCCCATGAGAGAGCAGTGGGAATGCATGGAGCTCTGCTTGGGAAAAGGTGATGCATCAGCTGAGAAGCAATGGATCAGTGGGCAGAGCCACATGGGCTACACTGTAGTGAGTATCTGCTATAGGCAAAAATGGTGATGTTGAGAGCCTGCAGGAAAGAGCTGCAGGTGTGGGACACTGAGCACAGCCTGTGCTAGAGACAGGTGAAGGGTCTGGCAAGGCTAAGAGCCCCTAGCAGGGCCAAGGTCTTTTCCCCCTTGCCTATGGTTGTTGCCTCTGCAGCTAAGGCCTACCAGAACAAACTTCAACCTTATGGCACCAGGTCCTCATGGCCTCCTTGCCCAAACCAGAACAGACCCATCAGTTCCATACCGTAGTCCTGCCCTTGGCACCCCACATTGCCACATGACACTGCCCCAGGAAGAGCCCTGGGCAATGGGTGAGGGACAGGATCTCCCTTCCCAGGGGCTGCGGGTCAGGCTTTGGCCCTTTGACTTCAGCACATTAAGGCAGACTGAGCATCAGAACCACCTTTACACTGTGTTTGCTACCTCTCATTCCTGCTGCCACCTTTCTGCTCTAACCAGCCCCTGGGGAGGCTTTGTTGGGGATGG
Source organism: Strix uralensis (assembly GCF_047716275.1). Lineage (NCBI taxonomy): Eukaryota > Metazoa > Chordata > Aves > Strigiformes > Strigidae > Strix > Strix uralensis. The sequence goes on from NC_134008.1 coordinate 192,398, forward strand.
CCCTCAGCAGGACCCATTAACACTCCTTGGAACTGTAGGCATTGATTCTGACATTCACTTGTTCAGCCATTGGTTCAGGCTCCTCTCAGTGTCTGAAGCTCATGGTCTCAGCACCAAGCCACCATGGGGCTCATTAAAATGCAAACAGGCATGTCTCTTTCAATTATTTTCTTCAAGTCTTTGGTAGATAATTGGAGAGGTCTCTGGAGTGAACGTAAAGGGGAAGTTTTCACTGAGCATTTAATGCAGAAGTATTTTTTACTATTAAGTATCTTGGATTATTTTTCAGTTTACAGCAGAAGTGATGGCAGCATTCTCTTAAATGATGTTGATGCAGGGGGTCTCCTACTGCTGTCAGGAGGGGTAGGACCAGCTCCTCCTGAAGGTCAGACACTGCATGGACAACCTGATTCCTCACCTCCCCAGCCCGGCCATTTCTACCCATCGGCCCCCTGGGACTTGCAGCGCTTCTCCTGACATCAGACTTCTCTACCCCAGCTGCAGCTGGAGGTTACAGCTCCTCTGCACCAGCTCCCACTGCCTTCCCTCACAGACCTGGCTGTACACGGGCACAGCAGAATTTCTCTTCATTGCAAACAAACAGAAGGAAAACGTGGGAAAGTTTAACAAACAACAACCCCCACTGCTCAACTGTGTGCTAAGGGGAAGCTGCCTCCACTGAGGTTCACCATCCCCAGGGGAGAACCTCACTAGCAATGTTTCAGACAGATGGATGGGAAATGAGAGATATGAACACAATGAAGGAGGTGGCTGAAGAGAGAATTAGACTGCTGAAAGACAAGGGCAGGCTTCTAACTCCCTGAAGCTGAAAGCTTCATTTTCAATTAATACACTTCCTAGAAATTCCCATTTGGTCACGGTGGAAAAACATCATCACTTTATTCAAAGTTTTCCGCTGACGAAAAGGTGCTCAGGTGTTTTTTAAAAGGTTCAGGCAGTTCTTCCCCTTTCCAGGCAGAGCTCATCTGTCTGACCACGGACATCAAGTGCCCCTTGCAGACACCCCGGTGTATCTGACGTATTTCCCTGGGACTGGCCGCTGTCACACAGACCAGGAGGTCTCCTGCAGGAGACCAGAGCCCCTTGGGAGCTGCTGGTAGATGCCGGGCAGAGGGGCCCAGGACACCTGCACTGCCACCAGGCATCTCTTTCCCTGTGACTAAAGACATCTGTGTTCCTGTAGCTAAAATACACCACGGTTCTGGAAATATTTTTGTCTTTCAAAATTGTAATTAAAAATATGTTCATGAAATGCCCCAAAGACAGGTATATCAAAACAAAGTGTATTACAGAGAAAATAAACACAGAAATATTAAAAAAAAAAAAAAGCTGAAAATTTTCTTTAAAAATATTCTTTGCTTTTCTTCTTTCCTCATTTCTTCTTTGTTTCATTTTTATTTACATTTTCTAAATACTTCTATCCTACTGAGGCATGCAACATTGTCCTGGTTTTGGGCCAGGATAGAGTTAACTTTCCTTGGGTTGAGAGGGAGAAGAGCTGAAAGGCTGGGTCCCAATCGATCATTGGGGCATTCCATGTCATGTGACATCAAGCTCAGCATATAGGTGGGCTCATGCTCTCTCACGTGCTTTTTTGGTTTTCGGTTTCTACCTTGGTGGGGCAGGATTACCTGGTGTGGTCAACTTGCTGCTAGGGACGGGCAGTATCTGTCGTTGCTCAGAGAACCACTACTGCATTTTACCCGTTTTGGACTACTATGATTACTGTTGGTTTTTTTCTGTTAGTATTATTAAATATTTTTTTTTATTCAACCTACAAATTTAATCTTTTGTCCTTCCACTATTTCACGGGGCAGGGGGAGAGGGGGGAAGTAAACAACTGGCTACATGCGATTTGTTACTGGCTGAGTTCAAACCACAACAAACATAAAAGACAGATATTGCTATGTCTTGCAGAGATCCAAGCACACTAAAACCCCTCCCCACGCAGCAGCATCCTTGCCACTCCTCACCCCTTGCACAGAGAGAGTCACCACTGAGGTGGCAGGCTCTCTCACGTGATACGGGGAAGCTGGGTGACCACCTGCAGCGAAACACCCTGGGTTTGGGTGGCCAGATTTGCACTTGTCTCTACACATCTGTGTTACAGTGTCTACTCACATGGGTCTCTGGATCATCCATGAACACTCTCTTTTACTTCCATCTAGCATACATGAAGAGTGACTCTTTTTAGGTGAAGAAAGGGAAGAGACTGGTCTCCCCCAACATCAGACACCTCCCCACAGATGTTTATGTCAAATCAAGTTGTCTGGACTTCCCTTCCTAGTCAATGCAGAGAAAGGAGTTGTCTCCACTGAGGTGTCTGGAGATCCTTTTCCTGGTGACCAGGGAATGCTCCAGAAGGGTTCCCATAGGTTCTGGGTCACCCTTCCAAGTACCCTGTGGGTACTTCAGCAAACCCACGACATCTCAGAGAGCAATAGATGATGGATGCAGGTAAAGGAATTTCTCAAATAAATGTTCTCCATCACCTTCCCGGGGACTGAGATGTGACTGACCAGCCTGTAGTTCCATGGATGCTCCTTGTTGTCTTCCTTGAAAATGAGTCTGATGTCTGCCATTTCCCACCCTGTTTACCCTGACATTGCAAAGGTGACCAGGAGCAGCCTTGCAATGATACCCGTGAGCTCTCAGAATCACAGAATCATCAAGGTTGGAAAAGACCTTGAAGATCATCTAGTCCAACCATTAACCTCACATTGACCATTCTCAACTCCTCCAGATCCTTCAGTGCTGGGTCAACCCGACTCTTCAACCCCTTCAGGAATGGGGACTCCCCCCTTGCACTGGGCAGCCCATTCCAACACCCAACAACCCCTTCTGGAAAGAAATACTTCCTAAGAGCCAGTCTGACCCTGGCCTGGCGCAGCTTGAGGCCATTCCCTCTTGTGCTATCGCTTGTTCCTTGGTTCAAGAGACTCATCCCCACCTCTCTGCAACCTCCTTTCAGGTAGTTATAGAGGGCGATGAGGTGTCCCCTCAGCACCCTTGAACACATCCCCTCTGGTCCCGTGGACCTATGTGTAGCCAAGTGCTGCAAGTGCTCCCCAGACACACCTTCCTCTGCCATGGGTGCAGCCCTGCCTGCACAGATGCTGGTCGGAGACTCGAGGACTAGGGATGTTTGGGGGCAAATCTTACCAGTTGAAGAAGATGGGAAAACAATGAGCACCTCAGCCTTTTCCAGATTTTTATTCACTATACGTCCTGCCCTACTGAACCATGAGACTATTTTCCTCAGCCAAAAACTTGTTCTGCCAGTGAACTTACAGAAGGCCTTCTGGTTGCTCTCCCTCTTCCTTGCTAGTTCCAGCCCAGCTGAGCTTTGACTTTCCTGCCTCCACCCCTGTACCCTAAGGCCATGTCTGTATCTGCCTCCTGAACAACCTGTTCCCTCTCCCACCCCTCTGCAATGCCTTCTGGTGCGTGAACGTTTCAGCCAGAAGATCCCTGTCCATCCCCACCAGCTAGGCCCTGCACAGATTCCAGAACATCGGAGTGAGGTGTTCATGGGCTTTGATATTGTTGTCCCCAAAGATCCAAGAGGGCTCCATGGATCTTGCATCTCCAGGATCCTGCCAAGCACATGCTGAACCATGTGAAATGTGCTGTGCTGCAGGCCAAGGCTGTCATTCTGTTGTCTTTTTCCTCTGCCATGGTCACTCAGCCACGGCTGCCCTCAGCATTCACATCCTCATCCAGTTCTGCCTTGTTCATGACTATCAGAGTGAAGCCCTTGTCAGTCATCACCTGACTATGTCCAAAAGGGAGGGGTGAGGCAGGGGAAAGGTGCCTGTCTGGGTGCTGGCTCTGGACACCTCTGTTCCAGCCCCCCGACCAGCTGCAGCAGGCAGGAGGGCAGGTCACACTCATGGACACCCTGCTCAGCCCTGTCTGCTCTGAAGCAGACCTGACACCAAGCAGCATCTCCCCTCAGAACCACAGCTGGGACTGCAACTTGGAGGGGGCTCACCTGGAAAGAAGTGCCCAGGAGTGAGCCAATACCCAGGCTGTGTGAGGGCTGAGCAGGTGCCTGGAGGCCCAGACAATGAAGGAACCAAGTGCTTTAAATTTCTATGAGGATGAATTACAGTAGAGGAGGTTGAAGACCCGCTGTCAACTGCAAGCGGAGCCTGTGCAAACAAGATTGGACAGACACCTAAGCAGCTGTTGTCTAAAACAAGAGGAGACAAATCCCAGGTGGAGTCCATGTGGCATGGAATGCACCAGAAGGAGAAACTCCTTGCTGTTCATGAACAGTGGGAATGTATCTCAGTCATGGTGGCATTCAGCTTCCCCCATTCCCAAAACCTATGAGTAGGAGTTTCAGGGTGCAGACCAATGGCCTTTGGGGGTGTTAAAGCTGGATGCAGTGACATGCAGGGGTAAGGTAGAGCTGTCTGAAGCAGTGCCTCCCAGACTCCCTGGGGTCTCCTCTGCTCCCTGACTCCTCTGCAGTCAAAGCAGAGTCAGGTGTATGGTGATTCTTAGCTTCTGAGGGCTTGGTCCATCTGGGTCTTGAAAACCTGCAAGGATGGAGGACTAAACAATTTCTCAGGGAGACCAACGCTTGTTCCAATGCTTGGCTAGCCTCATGGTGAAAAAGGTGATGCCCCCCTGGCTGTGCGGTGCCCCTCAGCCATCCCTTCTCCAGGCTGAAGAAGCCTCTCAGTAGGAGTCCTTTTCCTGAGCAGAGGCCTGGGAGATCTTTTCAGGAAAGACTCAAGCAAAGGCACCGTTGAGTCACTCATCCCCATCTGTCTCTGCTGCTGTGAAGCACCCTGCCCCCCCCATTAGCAGCAACTCGCATGGGCCTTGTTCAACTTTTTACTGCAAACACAGTGACTGAAGCTCTTCATTTTGCTCTGGATGTTGCTTGCAGCTCCCCTCAGCTCCAGGGGAGCTTTGGCTTTCCTAAACACATGCCCTCAGCTCAGGTCATATTTCTAAATTCCTCCTTCGCAGCCTGTCCTTGCTTCCACCTCCTGATCATTGTGTCATGACCCCCACCTGTGACCCATCCCTGCACCAGTGCAGCCCCACTGCCCAACACATGCCCCCACAGCGCCCTCATCAGACACTGCCCAGGACAGGGTGTGTTTGGGGTGTGGAAACATCCCCCACCAGAGTCCCCATGCCAGACCTCAGCGTCCATCCCCACCAGCTGTCCTGCTTATGCAGCCCCCACAGAATCTGGACTCAGCCAAGCCCCAGCTTTGTCCCACACAAGGGTTCCCAGACAGCCTTGCTCCGTGGTCTGCCAAGGTCTGGGCAAGAAGAGAGGCTGGGGCAGACTGGCTCTTCCCCCAACACTGGCACCAAGACCAGCAGGAGGAAGGAGATAGGCACAGAGCAAAACCACCCATAAATTGGGGTGAATTGCCAATGCTGGAAATGGCCAATGGGAGGGTCTGGGGGGTAAAAAATGCTTTGGGGCACCTTGTCAGTCTGTCCATACCACCAAGGGCACAGACAGGACTCTTCTCTCCTACACCTGTATGTCTTGGTTTCCTTCCATTATGTCTGGGTCTGCACCACACACCCACTGCAGCGTGTCCTCTCCCTGCATGGTCACACAGCTCAGCTAACATTGGTGCTGCCCTCTCCTGGGCACCTTCCAGCCAAGACCAGCCCTTCCCCAGGTATTCCCATCTCCACTGCCTGCTCCACATCTTAGCCCCACAGAGGAGCTCAGTCCGGGCTGCAGTGTGCTGGAGAACTCTGGGCACTCACCCCACAGTCCCAGCCCCTCTGGAGGTCAGAGCAGCCGCTGGGGGGCAGAGAGGAGTTTCAGCCTCCTCATCAGCCCCAGGGCTGAAGGTTCACCATGGCATGAGGAAATGGAGGTCAGTGAAACTGCAGGACTCCTGGTGTCAGGTCCAGGAGATCCTGTACATAGGCACCACAGTCTGACTGTGCTCCCTCAGTGCCCGTCCCTCTCCCCAGGCCAGAACAAGAGTCCTGGCCAGGTGACAGAACATCCCATCCTGATGACATGTCTGCAGAAAGAGGTTCTCTTTTTCATGGATTCCTTACTACACACACAGAGATGCTCCCTTGCTCTCCTCCAGCGACATCCCTGCTCCCCAGAGATCCTTTCCCTATGTGAGAGTGTCTGTGACCAGACATTCCTGACTTCCTTCCCATCCTCCCTGCAGGGCCCCAAGCTGGCAGTGCTGCTCTGCAGAACAAGGGGACTCTGCTGCCCTGGGAACATGGGGTGACCCTCCACTGGCCACACTGGTGGGGTTGGGGAGCAGAGCCAGCTAGACAGGGTTCGCTGCTGCTGAGGCCCTTTCCATCTTCCCTGGATGGCTCAAGGGCCAAGGACGGGGATGGGAAGGACCATGGGGTGTCTCCAATGGCACAGAAGACAAGGGAGAGCTGCACCAGATCCGGCCTATGGGCTTTCCAAAAGGGTGGCCTAAAACACTGTTTTGATGTCCCTTTGCCTGCTGGCTCCTCACAGCCTGTCATGCAGTCCTCTCGTTAACCCATGGTATTCTCAGGTTCATGTTTTCCTTCAAGAGACTCCACCTTGCATGTTTATTTACTTCATGAGGGAACACTCACTGCTCCACCAGAGTCACACACTGTCCCTGGACACCACCTGAGATCTCCTGGCAGCTACTTTGGTGTATTACCAACACCAGCTTTGGAAGAGATGTCCAGAATTCTGGCCCTGCCCTGAGGAGCCCTTTTGTTTATGGTGGTGCTGGCATGGAGGCCATCTCTGACACCGTGGTTCACATGGCCTGCTCCTGCCTGCAGCCACAGGGGTGTCACTGTGGACAGAACAGGACTGTCAAAAACTACACAAAAGCTTGGGGGTGACACAAATGCAAGGGCACAGCAGGACAGTGTGGAAGTGAGGAGAGCTCAGAACTGAAAAAGCCACGTCCTGCTGCTGTACTTGGCCATGGCTCCAGGGAAGCAGCAACCCCAGCTCACAGGCAGCAGAGAGGCAGTGCCCACCGAGGCAGCGAGGAGCACTGGGGCTGCTCCTCCATGGGGCAGCTGGGCCCTTGGCTCCTGAATCCCTTTTGCCTGCTGGGTTTGGGCTCCCAGCTCCAGAGGAGATCTAAGAGATGGGAGTAAAGGCAAATGATTAAGTTATGGCTTCTTTAGCTATGCAAAGGGCCTGGTTCCTTCTGTATTTTAGGCTAACCAGACAGAAAAAAACATTTCTAAACATAAGAAGTTATATGAATAATACATAATTATAAATAATATTGTTTAACAAGGAAATACAAACATCTACAAAGTAAAGAAACAGTAGAACAAAAGACAGGATTTTACTGAATTCCTGGGAGTTACACGAGTGTGGTGGGTGCCTATTCATGCTGCAAAAAAGTGTATTCATATAATCTCCTCAGGGCATCCTTGATCTCCTGGTTCCTCATGCTGTAGATGAGGGGGTTCAATGCTGGAGGCACTACTGCGTACAGAAATGACACCACCAGGTTCAGGGATGGGAAGGAGATGGATGGGGGCTTCAGGTACGAAACCATGACAGTACTGACAAACAGGGAGACCACAGCCAGGTGAGGGAGGCACATAGAAAAGGTTTTGAGCCGTCCCTGCTCAGAGGGGATCCTCAGCACAGCCCTGAAGATCTGCACATAGGACACCACAATGAAAACAAAACACCCAAAAACTAAACAGGCACTAACCACAAGAAGCCCAACTTCCCTGAGGTAGGAGTGTGAGCAGGAGAGCTTGAGGATCTGGGGGATTTCACAGAAGAACTGGTCCATAGCATTGCCTTGGCAGAGTCGTAGTGAAAAAGTGTTGACCGTGTGCAGGAGAGAATTGAGAAACCCACTGCCCCAGGCAGCTGCTGCCATGTGGACACAAGCTCTGCTGCCCAGGAGGGTCCCGTAGTGCAGGGGTTTGCAGATGGCAACATAGCGGTCATAGGACATGATGGTGAGGAGAGAAAACTCTGCTCCAAAAAAGAAGACAAAGAAAAAGATTTGGGCAGCACATCCCAAGTAGGAGATGTCCCTGTTGTCCCAGAGGGAATTGTCCATGGCTTTGGGGAGAGTGGTGGAGATGGAGCCCAGGTCGAGGAGGGAGAGGTTGAGGAGGAAGAAGTACATGGGGGTGTGCAGGTGGTGGTCACAGGCGATGGCGGTGATGATGAGGCCGTTGACCAGGAGGGCAGCCAGGTAGATGCCCAGGAAGAGCCAGAAGTACAAGAGCTGCAGCTCCTGTCTGTCTGCGAATGCCAGGAGGAGGAACTTGGTGATGCTGCTGCTGTTGGACATCTGCTACCTCTGGACATGGGGGACTGACCAAGGAGGAAATAACAGTGTTATTTACAGTGTTGTTAACAAGTTAGAGCAGACTTTTCTGAGCAAAATCAAAGCCATTTCCCAACACCCCTGTCCCTACTGCACACCCACACACCTCATTTTTCCTTTTCTCAGAGAACTTCTTTCAGCTCCGTGCCTGGAGCTGTGGTTGGTACTCTGATTGTGCTGTGAGGAGCGGGGCCTCTACCCGCAGGCTGCCCAGGAGTCAGCCCTGCTATGCAGCAGTGGTTTCATGGGAACAGTGGGGGTAGGAGCCAGAGCTGGTGTCTGACTTTGTCAGATGCAACAATTTGTAATGCAGAAGGGCCAGTCAGCATCTGCACTCCCAGTGCTAAGGAATGAGGATGGTAGAAGGCAGTTTGAGAGTTTTGGGTGTTTTAAATCTCCCCCATCTCACCTGGGGAGTCTTTGAGCAGGTCCTGTGAGGCAAGGAGGATGGCCTGTGGCTTAGTGCAGAGTGAGGGGAGCTGCTCTGTCCCAGTGACTTGTTCTGAGCTGCCCTGAGCTTTTCCTTGATGACATGGAGGGCAATCACACTCTTACATTACCCTGAAACACAACCAGACACTGCTGAGAGCAGGGGGACCCCGTGCAGACCACTACATGTGTCACCCTTTCTCAAGGTCTCGGCACCCCACTTCTAGACAAAGACACACATGGCTTATAACACAGAGAAGGGGAGAAACAAGTTAAATGCACTGAGGGTCCTGCTGAGATAGACCAGGGCAGGGGCAGCCTCAGGACAGCGTTACCCTTCCACAGCTGTGCTCGCCACCTCCCAGACACCAACATTGCTGGGCAGCTGCTCCCAGTCCCTGTGCTCTGCAGAGGGAACTGGGCATGGGGCTGGAGAGCTGCACCATGGCTCTGCTGCAGCTCGGGCTGCAGAGGAGGAGGTTCATGCCTTGGACTCCACTGCGGTGTGGACAGAGGCTTTGCTGGGTGGGAGAGGAGGAGGCAAGGGGGCTTGCTCAGAGTAAAGGGTCTGCACAGGGGGATAATGTGGAGATTTCTCAATTCTCCCTCCTACATAATTTCTGGTTTTCATTTCCTCACATTCCCTGATCATATTCCTGCTGTCTGGAGATTTTTATACTGGGAGGTGTTTTCTGTACAAGGTCTTTTCCTTGTCAGAACTCACAGACCCTGTCCCAACCTCTCAGCACTTACCTTGGCCCTATAGAAACTTCCCTGTTTGCAGGGCACTGGCTGCATGCATATTCCTGTTTCCAGGTAGAAAAGGGCAGGTCAGAGCAACCCTGATGGGTGATGCTGGTGCTGCCAACAGGCAGGGGAGTGGCTGAAGACAATTTAGGAGGCTGTTATCAGAGCTGCTGCTCACTCAGCGTTAGAGATCAGAAGTCTCAATGACTTGTTCAAGCATGAGAACTCCTTTCCATTTCTCTCCCCAAATTCCCCAAAAGCAGGAAACTGAAAACACACACTCAAGAAAGCTCCTTATCTTTATCTTTGTAGTAATCACTGCCTTGACCTTCCCCTCAAAAAATGTCATTGAAAATGACTTGGGGTGATCTGGAGCAGTGAGCAGCCCTGACCCACACAGCACCTTCTCCACAGCAGAAGGACCCTACCCTGCCAGGGGTCTCTCCTTCCACTCACAGCTTCTCCCCACAGTGCCATGGGCAGCTCCCAGGGCAGGCTGAGTGCTGACCCTGGCAGGAAGCAGAGTCTCTGCCCCAACACACAGCCCCTGGGCTGCAGGGACCCTGCTCTGAAGGACAGCCATGGACACCCCTGGCTGCACCCGCACCTGCACACCCCTGCAGCCATCCCCAGGAGAAGGCAGCCTCCATAGCCTGTCCCTCTGACAGTGCAGCAGGGAAGCCCTGCTCTGGAGCACATCCTCCTCCTCTAGACACGAGGGAGATTACTGACGACTGTGCTGGCTTCACCAGATCCCTCCATGACCTGCAGCTGCATTGCCCTGCACCCAGAGACTTACTGTGTCAAGGGCTGTGAGGATTTCTCCTCCACGGAGCTCTCAGCTTCCTCCCACTCTCGTCTGCCTTTCCCCTCTCTGTGGCCAGCTCCTCTGTCCTTAATGCCTGCAGGCAGTGCCCTCAGCCCTGCTGCGCTTTGCAGAGGAGCTGCTCCTGGGCAGAGCTGTCTCTCTGCAGCGCTGCCCACTTGCCCTGAACTCCCTCCGTCCCAGGAGCCTGGCCCAGCTCCGTAACAGAGGACCAGCCCAAGGCATTTTAAAGACTCCTCAGGTGGGTTTGATGCTGAGTCCATGAACCTCAGACAGTGATAGGATGATGAAGATGCCTCTCAAGAAGTCAAAGCCAGATGCAAACTGCAAAGTTCTTTGGAGTCTTAATGGGTCCCAGTGAGGACCATTACTGACAAAGCCTTCCCAGGGGCTGGTTAGAGCAGAAAACTCCAGGCAGAGAAGACAGGTAAACAAAGGCCAAAGGTGGAGCAAATTCTGAGTAAAACTGGAAGTGTTAAATTAAGCAAAAAGGCAAAGATCTGACTCCTAGCCCCTGGCAAGGGAGATCTTGTCCCTCACACATTGCTCAGGGCTCTTGCTGGGGTAGTGTGATGTGGGGATGCACAATGCCAAGAGCAGGACTACGGTCTAACATCCCCCAGGCTCTCAGGGAGGGAAGGGGAGGCCGTGAGACCCAGTGCTGTAAGGAGAAGGTGCTTCCTCATCGGTATCAGTGGCAGAGACAACAGTCATAGCCAAGGGCAGAAAGAGCTCATCTCTTCTGGGGAATTTTCAGAGTTTTTCTCATCCCTCTATCGTCTCCACCACAGGCTGTCCCACCTTGTCCACACCTGCACCTCTTTCTCTGCAGGCTGGAGATGTCCACCTGGCTACCACACCTTGCTCTCACCTGAACACCTCCCTTCCTTTACTGATATTTCTCCATCCTCCCTGGTTGCTTCTTGAAACACAAATCCTGGGGCTGCTCCAGTCTCCCTCTGGGTGACTTGTTACACCACAGCACTGCCCTTTGAGTGACTTTTTTGTGTCCAGTCTGGGCCTCCCCAGCTGCACTTTGTGGCACTAGTCCTTTCTCATGCTGTATCTTACTATAAAGAGAAGTTCCACCATCTCTGAAATCACCCCTCAGTCACTCTCAGGTTATTCCTATAGTGCCTGAAGCCTCCACACCGCTGGGCCAAAGAACTCCAGGTCCCTCAGACACTCCATATGGTTGTGGGCACTAAGTTCCAAACCCCACTTTGGCAGAACTTCACTCAACACTCTCCAGTGCCTCTCTATTTCTCTAAAATGGGGAGCCACACCCTGGGACACACCCATGTTTGTGGGGTTAAACAAGCCAGTCAGGTTCCCACCTGTTCTGATGTATCGGGCTGTTTGGTCCCCTTCCTCCACTGATGTAGGATTGGCCCCTTTTCATTGTAAAACTTCAGGTGACTTCCATTTCCAAATCCCACAGTTTCACAAGGTCCCCACAGACTGAAGCTTTTCATGCTTAGGTGCAGCTGGCTCATTTTCATTCGGGAGTCTCACACGAGAGAACAGCATGAGGATTTGCAGAGTTGCAGAGCACTATAAATCCCCTCTCCTGGAGAAACTGTGGGGTCCTGCGGGTTTGGTACTAATAAAGCCATCGGGCTGGACCCAGAGTGGAAGTTACCCTTTATGAGAGAGAGCAGCAGGAATGTGTGGAGCTCTGCCTGGGCATGGATGATGACTCAGCTGAGCTGAAGAGTCATGGGCAACACTGTGGTGGCTGGATGTCTGATATGGACCCCCTGATGAGGAAGAGGAAGTAGATGGACCTTCTTCATTTAACTGGAAGAAGCACTAATCCTCATGGGAGACCTAAACTATCCCAATATTTGTTGAAGGGGCAATACAGGAAAGTAAAAGCCATCCTGAGGAGGCAGTGAGGGGAGGTGTCCTGCAGGAAATCATACTTAGAAACAAGGAAGAGCTGGTCAGGGATGTAACAGTCAGGGGTGGGAAATTAGAGCTGAGGCTCCTGAGAGAAGGGAACAAGGTAAAGAGCAGGACTTCAGGAGAGCAGGATTTGGCCTGCTGAGGAACCTGCTTGGAAGAATCCCATGGGATATGACACTGAAGAATTTCCCAAATTAAGAGATCTGTCTTAATCAAAATAGTGGAAGAGAGTAGGATCCACAGACATAGGCTCTGCTTATGAAATAAAATAGATGCCAGACAAGTACAAGATTTAGAAACGGAACTAAAGTTGTGGGAGACATTGGCCTGTCAGCCCTGCACAGCCTCCGAGAAGCAGCTAGGCTTTGATGAGAAACAGGCCTTGGAAGAAAGATAAGAAACTGCTGAGTTGTGCCAAGGTGGCAGGGAAAAACAACGGACAGCTGCAACACTGAGCTGTGGGAAAGTACTGAGCTGTGAGAAGTTACTGCTGCGTGAACAGCGCGTGAACAAGAAGTTGATTGGTCTGCACAGCGCGTGTTAGAGTGGTCTGATGCTGATAGGAGAAAAGGTTGATAGCTGTCTAATTGCTGATTTGCTAATGATGAAGTAAGACCTTTAACGAGAGCATAAGTATGTACTATTGTAAGAATAAACGGCCCCTGCCCTGCAGAAAAAAAAAAGAGAACACTCTGACTCGTTATTTCAGCCGCTACAACTGGTGACCCCAATGTGCAAATTCCAACCCAACATACGGATCCCAAGCTGGTGTGTGAATCCCATCTCGATTTCGGACAGAGCGAGGACCGCGGAAGCCGAGCAGTGGTATCGGAGCCCAGCTGAACTTTACGATCGGTGGAGGTGAGCCAACTAGTCCGGACAAGTAACTGAAGTCACCTGGAGACAAGGTGAGCAGCTCGGGCTAACATGGGGGTGCAAATTTCTGCAGAGGAAAAATCTATTTTACATATTTTGACAAAAATTCTGGAGAAGCGGGGAATCAAATATGAGGAAAAGGCGATATGCACTTTGCTTATTTGGTGTAAAAGGAATGGGGTCCCTGCTGATGCACTCTCTGCTTTTAATCTTGAAACATGGAGAGAGGCAGGGAACACCTTATTTGAGGCGGCCACAAGGGGGGATACCATCGCTGCATCATCTTTCACTACATGGCAACAAATACATGAATCCCTGAAACAGCTAAAAAGTGATTGGACTGCCGCAGTAGCTGCAGCTGATGTTATGTTACTTCCGATTTTTGGACGGATCATTTAGTTGTGCTTCAGATACCCCCAGTAAGGCTGTGGACCCCTTCCATGTGTCCACCACCTGCCGATGAGGACTCTGATGAGGACTCTCCCGAGTCACCGGTACTCCACAAAGCATCGAGACATTTACTAATAGATTTATCTGATGAGTCAGTGGGGAGAGCTGTTGATCGACCACCACCTACTGCCCCCCCCCAAACCCAATTAAGGGGCCTGAAAGAGATGATTTGCTTACGATACAACTGGTAACAGTGACTATAGGGGCTCCTAACCCCCATAAATTTTGGCTAAAAATGAGGGAGCATGCTCTACAAGAAGGAGACTTAGAACTTGCTCAGGCTTTGGGTTCCGGGAAAAAACATGCATACCTGGTACTTGTTAACCCGGATGGTGATCATAATGAGTGGGAACCATTCCACTAGGGGTTAGTAAAGGAATTGAGAGCCACTTGTATGCAGCATGGATTAGATTCTCCTTATGCTCAATTGCTTTTGCAAGGAATCTATACTAGTGAATCAACACCTCATGATTGTCGGAGCTTGGCTCAGGTCTGTTTAACTCCTATGCAGCTAATGGTGTTTGAAGCAAAATGGAGGCAGCTCGCACAGGAGCAGGCTTTAGCCAATTTGGAATTCCTACAAGACAACCCTCGTTTTGGGGCAGGACTTCCACAATTGCTAGGAGACCACCCTCTTAATGCCCCACAAGTGCAAGCCCAGTTACATACGTTGATTTTACAACAAGCCAAAGTGCTGGCTTTTCAGGCTTTACTTCAAGTACCAGATGTCGGGGCTCTGAAAGCATCCTGGAGTACGATTAAACAAAAGGCAGGTGAATCATATATGTCATTTCTAGATAGTCTATGGGATGCATTAGAGAAACAAGTTAATAATAAAGCAGCAGAAGAGGCTCTAATTCTACAGCTTGCACAAGACAATGCTAATGAGGATTGCAGACGTGTAATTGCAGCATTACCCAGTGCTAACCCCTCACTGGTAGAAATGATAAATGCCTGCAGTAAGGTTGGGACAGCAATACATCAAATGGAGACAGTGACAAAAACAGTTGCCGTCGCAGTAAGGGGGGATCGGCCTCGCTATGGCTGTGGCTGAACAGGACATTTTAAAAAGAACTGTCCAAGAAAAGAGCATGTTAACAATACGTGTGCTGCAAATATACTCTGTGCAAGATGTAAAAAAACACGGCACTATGCCAAGGACTGTCGCTCGAAAATTAATGCGCAAGGGTAGCCCCTGATACTCTGCCATAATCAGGGAAACGGAAGGCGGGGCGCGAAGGGAGGGCTGCGCTGCGACACAAATAACTCCTCGGAATCCATTTCAGGCCTATGTGGCGGACTCGCAGCAAAAACCTCAGGAAGTGCCAGAGTGGATGTTGCCACAGCCACGTCAGTGACTATTTCTGATGAGAAAGTTTGTAGGGAGTGGTGTTCGGAAGATCTCGCGATGTACGGAAGGAATATCTGTAGTCCTCCCTTGTTACAAGGTAAGGTGATGGATAGGCTTGTAATGTTAAGGGCACACCCACGAAGGAGGTACTTAGTGAAAGTATATAGGTAAGATACACAGTTTAATAAACGGACATTTTGTATCCACCACATTGGTGTCTGTGCTGATGTCCCCGTGAAGGTCTTAACCTCCTGCAGCATTAGTCTCTGCGATCTGAGCGCCACTAACACGTGGAGAGGCAGGTTTAAAGAGGCAGGCTAATTGTGGCAATTGGTGACCCCGACGTGATGCTGGGAAGAGATAAACTGTGGCAGTCGGCGGTGCACAGCAGGAGGTGAAGGAGCTCTACGCAGGACGGGAGACTCCATGGCGCGCCATAGATGTCACAGTTAAGGTACTGAAAAGATGGGCTAAACAAAATAAGACTTCTATGAAGTCGAGGACATTGAAAGCGATGCTGCAAAGATTGATAAAGCTCGGCGTTTTAGCAGAGCCGATAGACTGTATGAAGCCAGAGCTCTGGCCGCAAATAGAGGTGGAGTTAGCAGAACAAGCGGAATTAGGAAAGCCAGAGCATTTAATGGCTTGGGGGCAGGCAAATGTGATGATGAAAGCTACCCCAGAGGAGCACTCAGCGAGCTCCGACGATGGGGAGGGGGAAACCGAGGTGCATAGGGGAGAACTAGCAGAAAAATGGAAGGTGGACATGCAGCGTTGGGGGGCGGAGATGTGGGAGGCATTGGCCTGTCAGCCTTGCACAGCCTGTGAGAAAGTGCTGGGCTTTGATGAAAAACAGGCCTTGGAAGAAAGATAAGAGGCTGCTGAGCTATGCCAAGGTGGCAGGGAAAAACAACGGACAGCTGCAACACTGAGCTGTGGAAAAGTACTGAACCGCGAGAAGATGCTACCGCGACAACAGCGCGTGATCAAGAGGGTGATTGGCCTGCAAGCGCAGAGTTGGCGGTGGCGTCCCCGGGCCTTCCCGAGCCCCGCCCCCCTCCAATGCCAGAAGCGGCAGTTTTTACAGAAGGTGCTGACGCTGGAATGCAACGTCCCTTGTCTGCCAAGACCACATAATCAATAAGCAATGGCTTTATATATTCTTAACAGTGTTTTGATGTTTGCAGCATTTATCATTTTATGTTGTGTGAGTAATAAGTGTAAGAGACCTCCTTGTGTGATTGTTTTGCGTGCATGAGACGCAGCCCAGCTGCAGCTGCGGAGTGCGGAGTTCTCCGACAGAGCACCTTAGTGCCCGCCTGCTGGGTCACTGGTGCCGCCTGTTTGCTTGGACTGAGTGTTCTAAGTGTCATAGGTGAAATATCTCCTCTAGCAGGAGGCAGTAATTCTGTATTAATTGTTATCTTGAATTTAGGTGCATACTCTGTGGGGAGAGTGCACCTTTGTACCATCTGTCTAAGAAGGGTATTGTCATAAAAATTATCTACAACCTTACAGGGGTTGTTCGTTTTACCAGAGGTCAGACTTACTCAGCTTCTTTATTTTACTACAGCCGGGGTGACTCAGGATTTGGACCAGCATGTACCCCTCAAACATTTTGAGCTCAGACAGGGAGACAAAGTCGACCTCTGATAAAATGTAACCTCACTAAAGCTGAAGAATCTGTTGAACTGACAGGCATTTTAGATACTGGTGCGGATGTGACTGTAATATCTGTGAGCTTCAGTAACTCGAGTGCTTTTCAGGGTTGGTGGTCATGCTGTAACATTTCAAAGCAAAGATCTCATTCATGTAAGGAGCCCAGAAAACTGGGTAACAAATATCCATCCATTTATATTGGAAACCCCTGCTACATCATGGGGTTGTGACTATATGGCTCAATGGGGAACTCAAATTGGATCAAATTTGTCTTAATTGCCACTGCAGCACAGCCCACCCTGAAACTAACCTGGAAAACAGAATCACTTGTGTGGGTGGGTCAGTGGCCCTCACCAATGGAACAGTTGGGCCACCTTAATGATTTAATTCAGGAACAATTAAGTGCAGGACATCTCGTACCTACCACCAGTTCTTAGAACTACCTGGTGTTAATTATTTGAAACAAAAGTGGTAAATGGTGACTTTTACATGATCTCCGACACATTAATGATGCCATGGAGGATACGGGTACATTACAGCCAGGAATGCCCTCCCCAACAATGAGTCCCTGAAACTGGCATCTTGTAATAATTGATCTAAAGGATTAGTAATTACCATTCCCTTGCATCCAGATGATGCACCTAAATTTGCCTTTTCTGTTCCCAGTATTAATGTTAGTGAACCTGCAAGACGGTATCACTGGGTTGTTTTACCATAAGGCATAAAGAATACTCCCACAATGTAGGTCTCCTAGACTGTTATATATCATTATATGGATGACATCCTCATAGCAGCAGAAACACAGGAGATCATGGAAAAGGCTCTTGCTTTAACCAAAGACTCAGTATCTCAAGTGGGGTTGCAAACAGCACCTGAAAAGGTACAGCGATCATCACCATGGCAGTACCTGGAGTGGAGAATTTGTGAACAGACCACTGTCCCGCAACAGGTTAAACTTAAAACTGATGTTAAGACTTTAAATGATTTACAGAAACTGTTACGAGCTATAAATTGGATACAGCCGTTGTTGGGCCTAACTAATGATGATCTGCATAGCTTGTTTGATATTTTGCGAGGAGATCCTTCACTGACATCACCCAGAGTACTTACAGAGAAAGCAAAACAAGATCTCCACCGTGTAGCTAATGCCATCTCAGAAAGACAAGCATCGTGATGTGTGCCAGGCCATCCGTATCAACTGATATTATTTAATCCTTCAGGGCAGCCCTATGCTCTGCTGTTTCAATGGGATGAAACACTCAGTAACCCTCCTCTTATAATTGAATGGATTTTTTTTTTTTTCCACACCAAATGCACAAGATGGTCACTACTCATCCAGAAACGTTTGCCAAACTGATCATGAAAGGTGCCACCAATATTGCGTCACTTCTCGTCGCAGATACCAGATCAACAAGAAGTCCAGGGCAGGGTTCAAGTCCTGGAAAGTGGTAATTGGGAAGGACCATATCCTTTAATAACCTGGGGAAGAGGTTATGCTTGTATTTTCACAGGTCACAGTCCCGGTGGTTACCAGCAAGCTGTGTGTGACCACACCTGAGGTGTGAGAGGCAGCCTTTGGTGGACACTCAGGAGCCGGCTGTGGGTGCTGTGGATGCCCCTGTGCCAACAGTTCGCGATCTCTTCAGCTGATCATTTAAGCAGAATGTATGGGTAATGCTTGCAACTGCAATAGGACAAAATATCTCTGTCCTTAATCACGCTATGGTTGCCAACCTTTTTAAGAAAAAATGCTAACAGTAATTGTAACTCCTTTATGAAATATATAAACTTATTAGTTACCAGTAAAAGATGTAGCTCAGATAAAATGTAGTTATTAATAAGGATGAAATGCTATAAGGATGTGTGTATTTAAGTTCCTTGTTTAGCAGTATCAAGAAGCAGGACCCCAAGTGTTTAAGCTTATTAGAAACTCCCTTGGTTTTCCCCCTTGAGTGGTGGCCAGGCTCTGGGTGGAACCCAACAGGAGGATGAAATCAGATGTTTCCGCTCAAAGAAAATTGCCAGTTATTTTGGCCTGTTGATTTAGAGGCTGGACCTGCTTGCAGCGATGTTGGATGCCTCACCTACAGATGGACACATCGCGTAGGATTTCCGGTTTGCGAGGAAGGGCACTCTGAATTCTCACTGCATCCAGGGTTCCCCAGCAATTGCAGATCTGAATGTTAGTACCCCATTAAGTAAGTGTGCTATTCTGTATTTTCCTTATTGTTTATTTTTGTAGTATTTAGTCATATCCCTTAATTATGGGTAGTGAAATTAGCCTACTCTTTTAACTTGTAACTGTAACTGCTGTATTGTTTCTAGCCTTCTGTGAAACTATTTTGAGTATGCTGCATTTTTTGAAGTTTGCCTAACCCTTAATTCATAAAGTCTTGAAATAAGTGTTGCAGGTGCTGCTGCAAAACAAAGAAAAGAGGATGTGGACTCAGACTAACAAATCTGTACAATGGTTAGAGGCCAAAGCAGTCCAGATGGCACTCCAGCAAGAGGCAGAGAATCCTGTTAATATTGTTACAGACTCTTTATATGTTTATAAACTTGTACACAAAATGGCAACAGTAGGATTTGTGCAGACAGAAGTATCGACCTTACTTTATGAAGCTCTACAACAGCACATAGGGCAGACCTTTATTACACATGTGAATAGTCACCAATCCCTACCAGGTCTGATTGTAGAAGGCAATCATAAGGCTGACCAAGTGGCATGGGGTGTGTGGTCATTGGACGCCCAAAGAGTTTACATTCCTTTCTACACCTTGGAGCAAAAGCCTTAGCGCAAACATGTCATATTTCTCTGTCGCAAGCAAAAAACATAGTGGCACTTTGTCCCTACTGTCAAAAAGGCCCACTGTGGGAGGCAGGTGTCAATCCACGGGGTCTCTCTTCCAATCAGATATGGCAAAATGATGTAACAGCATGTGAATTGTTAAAACCAAGTAAGTATCTCATAGTAACCATTGACACCTTTAGCTCTACAATATTAGCCACAATGGCTCGTAAGCAAACAGCCAGACACGTTATTGTTCATTGGGAGGGCGTTATCGCCTTGTTAGGGAAGCCACAAGAGATCAAAACAGATAATGGCCCTTGTTTTGTTGCTGGACCCACAAAAGAATGGTGTGCATTGTGGGACATCAAATTAGTACAGGGCCTTCCTTACAACAGTCAAGGACAAGCGATAGTGGAACGTGCACATCGCACCCTGAAAGCAAAGCTCCAACAGCTTGGGGAGGGGGAAGGTCATAGAGGGACAATACCCATAGACCGCCAACAGGCTCTTTTGTCACGCGCTTTGTATACCTTAAATCATTTTGTTCGAGGCGATGAGTCTACACCTCCCCTGTGGAAACACTTTATACCAGCCCAGGCGACGAAAAACTATCCTTTGGTCCAGACCAGGGAACCGGGCGTGATAGCTTGGGAGTCAGGGTGGTCACTGAGGGTGTTTGGGCGTGGGTACGCAGCAGTGGAAAAGGACGGTCTAATCAAATGGATACCCGCACGGTGTGTAAAACCTGATCTAACGTAAGATGGAGTTTTGTGTTACAGCGTTGGTGGTGGATCACCCTCCTTGGTTGTGCGTTGCAAACTCACGCAGGATATTGGAGAGAGTGGGCACGAGCACATCACCGCGAAGACGTCTGTTTTCCTCTGGATACAGGGGCAGAATCTTGCTATGTTTTCATCACAGCCACGTTTGTAAAACCAGAATGGTTTGGGTGGCTTGACAACGTGTGGGCTTAGATTACTAGTTAGCTTAGTTGAGATTGGCTCATTTGGGGAATTATTAGAATATGTAGTGTGCTTCTTGCTACTTGTATCGCCTTCACATGTATTAGTGCCGTAGTTCGTAGATTGTTTAAGAAGGTTAATGTTTCGTTCTTAGATCGACATATGGGTCTTGCTCATCACCGCTTGGAACACGCAATAATGACAATCAATCAGGAATAATGATGTTATAAAGCATGGGGAGGGGGAAGTGTAGGGAGTGGCGTTCGGAAGATCTCGCGATGTACGGAAGGAATAGCTGTAGCCCTCCCTTGTTACGAGGTAAGGTGATGGATAGGCTTGCAATGTTAAGGGCACACCCATGAAGGAGGTACTTGGTGAACATATATAGGTAAGATACACATTTTAATAAACGGACATTTTGTATCCACCACATTGGTGTCTGTGCTGATGTCCCCGTGAAGGTCTTAACCTCCTGCAGCATTAGTCTCTGCGATCTGAGCGCCACTAACACGTGGAGAGGCAGGTTTAAAGAGGCAGGCTAATTGCGGCAAAAGTTCACAAAGTGCGTATGGCCCTTTAGGGAATGGATTAAGTGCCTTGTTGTTAGGACGTTCTAGTACTACTTTACAAGGATTGTTTGTTCTCCCAGGAGTAATTGATGCAGATTATGAGGGTCAAATTTGTGCTATGATGTGGACACCATCTCCACCAGTAACTGTTCCTGCTAACTGTCGTATTGCTCAACTTGTACCATTTGTTTCACAGGCCCCAGGCGTGGAACAACGGACCAGGGGAACTGGGGGTTTTGGCTCCATAGGTACTCCGCAGATCTATTGGACGCAGAACATCAGATCTTCATGTCCTATTATGACATGTATGCTTTCGTTATCCAAAGGTACTCCAAAAGATGTGAGGACCAAGGGGATGATAGATACAGGAGCTGACATCACTATTATATCATCCCGAGATTGGCCCAAAAATTGGCCAACGATAAATATTGGGGCAGCATTAGCAGGAATAGGAGGAGCCACGACCACTTGTCAGAGTATTATGCCAGTTCAAATTGTTAACCCAGAAGGACAAGTGGCCACAGTACGGCCCTATGTAGTGGCAGTCCCTCTAAATCTATGGGGATGAGATATACTGGAAATGTGGGACACGACTATCAGTTCACAGCCAGGGGGTTTTTCATAGGGGCCACTGTCACAGAGGGCACAAAGAGACCAACCATTCCTTTGAAATGGTTGACAACTACCCCTATTTGAGTTGATCAGTGGCCCCTGTCCCAAGAAAAGCTATGTGCCCTGCAGTCCTTAGTACAAGAGAAATTAGACCGAGGCCATATTGAACCTTCTAATAGTCCTTGGAATACACCTGGTTTTGTAATCAAAAAGAAATCTGTCAAATGGAGGCTGCTGCATGACCTCAGGCAGGTCAATGCAGCGATGGAAAGTATGGGCGCCTTACAACCTGGGATGCCCTCACCAACAATGATACCAAGAGAATGGGACATATGTGTAATTGACCTGAAATGTTGTTTTTTTGTGATCCCGTTGTATCCTGATGATTCCCCAAAATTTGCCTTTACAGTTCCAACAGTAAACATTCAAGAACCCTGTAAAAGATATCATTGGACGGTCTTGCCCCAGGGCGTGAAAAACAGTCTGACCATTTGCCAGTGGTATGTTGCCTTAGCTCTTTCAACAGTTGGGAAACAGTTCCCTAATGTATGTTGTTATCATTACATGGATGACATCTTAACAGCTGCACCAACAAAAATGCATTTGCAGGAAGTGATGCCAGTTTTACGGCAGGCGCTGGAAATATATGGTTTGCACATTGCCCCTGAAAAGGTTCAAACACTGCCGCCCTGGAGATATCGAGGGGTGAAAATATTAGATCACACTATCCAGCCACAACTGATTCAAATTAATGATGAAGTAAAAACTTTGAATGATGTGCAGAAATTATTGAGTTCAATCAATTGGTTACAGCCCTTGCTGGGCATTACAAATGCCCTTTTGGCTCCACTGTTTCACCTTTTAAAGGGAGACTCAGACCTACTTTCAGCTCGACAACTGTCCCCAGAGGCAAAAGCTGTTTTGAGTATTGTTGCCGACGTTGTTGCAAATAAGCAAGTTTATAGGATTAATGACCAGCTTGAAGTTAATCTTTATGTCATGCTAAACAACAATCACCCAATAGGCATTCTAGGACAGTGGGATGACCAACTCACTGACCTGCTGTTAATATTGGAGTGGGTATTTTTGGCTTATCAACCAAAGAAAACAGTAAGCACTCACATAGAATTAGTAGCAAAATTAATTTATAAAGGCCGTCAACGTGTGCAATTAACAGGCCAAGATCCAAAAAACATTCTGGTTCCTATAAAAAATGACTATCTTGATTGGTGTTTAGCAAACAGTACAGATCTGCAAATGTCACTGTTGGATTTTTCAGGGAAAATATTATTTCACTTATCATCACATAAACTTCTGAAAATGCATTTGGAATTGCAAATTGTGCAACGTCCTTTGGTTTCCCCGGTGCCACTTTCCGGCCTTACTGTCTTACTGATGGGTCCAGAAAGACTGGAAAAGCACTTGTTACATGGAAGCAGGATGGTGAATCGCAAGACCTTATCAGATGAGAAGGGTCTTCTCAGTTAGTGGAACTCCGAGCTGTTGCAATGGCTTGTCAAAGATTTCCTCATGTTCCACTAAATATAGTTACAGATTCCGCCTATGAAGCTGATGTTGTTAAGAGATTAGATAGATCTCTTTTAAAAGAAGTGAACAATAAGAATCTGGTTTTTCTTTTAAAGACTTTGTGGCATGAGTTGCAATCTCAGTCACGACCCTTTTATATGCTACATGTCCGAAGCCATACTGGACTGCCAGGGTTTACTAATGAAGGGAATGCACAAGCTGATGCTCTTGCAGCCCCAGCTTCGGCTGCTCCTCTTCCGGACAAATTTCAACAAGCTGTGACTTCTCATGCCTTTTTCCACCAAGGTGCCAGAACATTACAATGACAGGCTGGAGCGATGGGCCAAGGCCAACTGTATGAAGTTCAATAAGGCCAAATGCCGGGTGCTGCACTTGGGCCATAACAACCCCCAGCAGCGCTACAGGCTTGGGGAGGAGTGGCTGGAGAGCTGCCAGTCAGAGAGGGACCTGGGGGTGTTGATTGACAGCCGGCTGAACATGAGCCAGCAGTGTGCCCAGGTGGCCAAGAAGGCCAATGGCATCCTGGCCTGTATCAGAAATAGCGTGGCCAGCAGGGACAGAGAAGTGATCTTACCCCTGTACTCGGCACTGGTGAGGCTGCACCTCGATTACTGTGTTCAGTTTTGGGCCCCTCACTACAAAAAGGCCATTGAATGACTCGAGCGTGTCCATAGAAGGGCAACGAAGCTGGTGAAGGGTCTGGAGCACAGGTCGTATGAGGAGCGGCTGAGGGAACTGGGGTTGTTTAGTCTGGAGAAGAGGAGGCTGAGGGGAGACCTCATCGCCCTCTACAGCTACCTGAAAGGAGGTTGCAGAGAGCTGGGGATGAGTCTCTTTAACCAAGTAACAAGTGATAGGACAAGAGGGAATGGCCTCAAGTTGCGCCAGGGAAGGTTTAGACTAGATGTCAGGAAGTATTTCTTTACAGAACGGGTTATTAGGCAGTGGAATGGATTGCCCAGGGAGGTGGTGGAGTCCCCATCCCTGGAGGTGTTTAAGAGTAGGGTCGATATAGCGCTGAGAGATATGGTGTAGATGGGAACTGGCAGTGCTAGGTTAATGGTTGGACTAGATGATCTTCAAGGTCCTTTCCAGCCTAGTTGATTCTGTGATTCTGTGATTCTGTGACAGTTTGAATTGACTTCTTCTGTTGCCAAAGACATTACAACTTCGTGTCCAGACTGCCAACAACACGTATCTGTGCCTCAGCTAGGAGTTAACCCTAGGGGTCTACAGAGCCTTCAGTTGTGGCAAACAGATGTTACTCATATACCTGAATTTGGACACTTGAAATATGTGCATGTTTCTGTGACACCTTTTCCACAGCAGTATGGGCCATCGCCCATTCAGGAGAGAAAAGTCGAGATGTTTCCTCGCACTGGAGATCTGCCTTTGCAGCTTTAGGCATCCCTCATAGCATTAAAACAGAGAATGGTCCAGGATATGTGGCAGCCCGCACCCGCGACGTTTTTACACCAATGAGGTGTGTCACATGTAACTGGCATTCCTCATTCCCCCACAGGACAAGCCATTGTTGAACGTACCCATGCTAGTCTCAAGCGATTGCTTGAAAAACAAAGAGGGGGAATGCAAGGAGAGATGCCACACAGCCGTCTTGCTAAAGCAATGTATACTTTGAATCATCTTACCATCCCACAATATTCCAATAACCCTGTGATATTAACACATTTTTTGTCATTACAGAGCTCGAACGAAGTATCTGTTCCTCATGCCAAAGTCCTAATGCAGGATCTTATTTCCTGTAAGTGGGAAGGCCCATGGGACCTTGTTACTTGGGGACGTGGGTATGCTTGTGTCTCTACAGATCCTGGTCCACAATGAATACCAGCATGAAATGTGTGACCATTTTTATTGGCCTCCTCAGAAGTATCACCTCAGAAGTATCACTGTTAGGTACAGGCACAGCCAGGCAGGTGGCATAAGGGGCGGTACAGAGTGGGACCTGCCTGCAGGCTCCTCTGTGACAAAGAGCTGCTGAGGTTGTCCTGTGGTCAAGGGATCCGTGCAGCACAGCACAGGCGTGAAGACTGCGCTGTACATGCAGCAGCACAGAGCAGCACAGCACTAACTGCTCAGGTTTCCCTGGGAGAAGGCTGGGCTCCACCCTGGTGCCCCCGCTGAGGTGCTGCGGCCCAAATGTGCACTGCCAGGAAGAGCTGTAGATCCATTGCTTGTCACAGAACTGTGACATTTTGGATTAAACAAGTAGAATAGAATAGCATAGTGTAAAATAGAACATAACAGAATAGAATAGAAAAGACTATTTCAATTGGAAGGGATGTACAATGATCATCTAGTCATTGATAATGTAGACATTCCTTCCAGCCCTGTCACCAGCTTTCTTGCCCTCCTCTGGATGCACTCAAGAACCTTCACATCCTTCTTAAATTGCAGGCCCAGCACTGCACACAATACTCAAGGTGAGGCCACACCAACACTGAATGCAGCGGGATGATCACTGCTCTTGACTGGCCTCTTGGCTGCCAGGGCACACTGCTGACTCCTTTTGAGCCCGCAGCTGACCAGCACCCCCAGATCCCTCTCTGCAGGGCTGCTCTCCAGCCACTCCTCTCCCAGTTTTTACTTCTGCCTGACATTACTTCATCCCAGGTGCAGAATCCAGCATTTGGACTTGTTAAATTTCATCCCATTTATGGTTGCCCAATGCTCCATTCTATCCAGATCCCTCTGCAAAGCCTCATGTCCCTCAGGAAAGTCACATCCCAGTTTGAAATCATCAGCAAACTTGCTCATGGTGCGTTCATATCCTGCATCCAGATCATTGATAAAAATATTCAACAGAGCTGGCCCTAGAATTGAGCCCTGAAGAACACTGTTGGTGACCCGTTCCCAGACAGATGCAGCCCCACTGAATGCAATCCCTTCAGTCCTGCAGTTTTGCCATCTCTCCACCCAGCACACCATGCTCTCCCCACAGTTGCACAAGCTGTCCAGAAGGGTACTGTGAAGGGTGGTATCAAAAGCCTTATTAAAGTCCAGAAAAACTACATCCACTGCTGTCCCTTCATCCAGTAGGTGGATGACTGTATCCTCGAAGGATATTACAGTAGTTAAACAGGGCTTTCCCTTTGTCAGCCCATGCTGACTGTGTCTGTTGATTGCATTCTCCTTTAAATACTGTTCAATAGCACCCAGGATGATCTCCATAATTTTTCCAGGTATTGAGGTGAGACTAACAGGTCTGTAGTGTCCTGGGTCTTCTCTCATGCCCTTCTTGTAAATTGGAACAACACTGGCTGGCTTCCAGTCAGTGGGGACCTCCCCAGACTCCCAAGAGCTTTGGCAGATGATGGAGAGGGCTCCTGCTGTTACATCTGCCAGCTCCTTCAGTACTCTGGGTTGAATCCCATCAGGCCCTCTGGACTCATGAACATCCACCTGATACAACTGATCCCTTACGATTTCAATATCCACCAATGGAAGGTCACTGTTCCCACAGTCATGGTCCTCCAACTCAGAGGACCAGCACCCCAAGGTCTGTCAGTATTATTAAAGCATGAGGCAAAGAAGGCACTGAAGTCTTGGGAGGTTATCTCTGCTGCCCTATAGATAGCTTGTGTCCTGCTTTCTTTCCCCTCCAGCAGATATCCGGGGCTTCAAGTTGCCCACAAGGAGCTGTCCCAGGAATGTCTGAAGAGGCCTCACCTACTTCTTCCTGAGTCTGCCCCATTGCCTGTAGCAGACACCCACTACAGTGTCACCCTTGTTGCTCTGTCCATTAATCCACTGGTTCTCAGCTGACTCATCACCTCTCCTCAGGCACAGCACCATGCATTCTCACTGCTTTCTCACAGTAACAGCAACTCCTTCTCCTCGCCTTCTCAGCCTTTCCTTCTAAAGAGCATGTACCCACCCATCATCACACTCCAGTTGTGAGAGCTGTGAACCACAGCTCCATTAATCTAAATGTCCTTGGGGCTCTGTAAATGCCATGACTTCAAATTCCTCTCATTTGTTCTCCACACTGCATGAATTACTGTGCAAGATCTCAAAAGAGGTGTCCAGCCATGCTGATTTCCCAGAAAGGGCAAGAGATCATTTCCATGGTGCTGTCCTGTAGCATCTCCTTATTTATGTGCATATGTTTGAGGTGTTTCCTTCTCAGCTCAGTGTTGCTAATTACCATCTCCCTTCTGCTCTCATCATGCAAGACCCTTTCCTTGTCAGTACCATCCAACACTTCCTCACTTGGTCACTGTCTTCCTTCCCCAGCCATTACCAGTTTAATGCTCTTACCAGGTTGGCCAGCCTGTTGTCAGAGACACTTTTGCCCCCCTTAATCAGATGGTTCCCTTCTCTTCCTAGCAGCTTTTGATCCTTAGAAAGGGTCTCATAGTCATAAAAACCCTGTTGCTGACACCAGCTGCACAAACAATTCCAAAACGGTCTACCTCCACTTCTTCTCCAACCTTGACCCTCACCAGAAGGATTGAGGAGAACACCACCTGTGTCCCCATGCCTTTGATCATCACATCCAGGGTCATGTCATCATGCCTGACACTTTCCAGGTGTTCTGGGGCAGTATCAGTGGTGCTCGTGTGAAAGAGCAGCTGAGGTAACATTCCAAGGGCTTGACAAGCTTCAGCAGCCTCTCCGCAATGCACCCTTGGATGAAGGAGAGCTGACAGGGCTCTTTGGAACCTGGTAGAGGGTTCTGGCAGCTTGCCACAAGTCCAGGTCTCCTCTGACTATCCTTACGAAGCAGCAACAGGCACTTCCTTGGAAGGTTCTCAGGATCTCCGAGATTCAGACTCACCAAGGATCTCAGACAAAGTCCCCAGAAGGCATTGTCAGGACTACAAAAGGATGAACAGCGGACATGGCACTTGCAGACATTCACAGCGTGAGGGTAAAGATAGTTTAATGTCCCTGAGGTCCCTTGCAAACCCAATAAAATGGAGTAGGATTGAAGAGCCCTGGATATCTTAGGCATGCAGTTACATGCTTGGACTTGTCACTACGGGAGGGGGCAGGAACTGGGTTTGTTACATTAGGAGAAGAGGCAGCTTTGGTGAGACCTATTGACAGTCTTTTCACCCTTCCCAGGGGTTCATCAACAAGATGGAGCCAGACTCTTCCCTGCTGTGTGTGATGCTCTCATCCTGGACATCCATGGAAAGAAATGAGGAAAAAGTTTGTACCCGTGAAGACAGTCAAGCCCTGGAACAAGTTTCCCAGAGAGGTTGTGTCATGTCAACCCTTGGAAGTTTTCAAACCCAGGAATATATCCCTGAGGTACCTGGTGTGACCTGACAGCTGCCCTTGCTGTGAGCAGCAGATCAGCCTAGAAACCTCCTGAGGTCCCTTCCAGCATGAGTAATTGTGCATTTCCTTCTATCACACATTTAGCGATGGTAGGGAAAGCACTTGGGTTCCCTATGAGCATGAAATAAGTCAAATATAATTATGTTCCCATCATCTGTGTTTTTCTTGTCCTTCATCAGTCACTGCTGTTCAGATGCAAAGCTGCTTGACACGTACCCCCAAATTGCCTTGATCTTGTCCTTTGCTTCACCTTCTGTTTTCGTTATCTTTTCCCCCATCAGAGACCTTCATTTTGTGATCATCCTTATACCCTGCCACCCAAACAGCCAAACTCTACTTTCTCTTTTCTTACTGCCCTAGCTTTCCTTGCTCTGTAACTTTCTGAGATGGCTGGTGTGGTTAATAATACATTGGACAGCAATTCCATTAAAGTAGTACATCCTTCTGGTGTTTGAGGTGCTCTGTAACTCCTCACACTGCTATCTTGTAAGAGACAACATCATCAGGGTGATCTGTCTGTGCAGAAACACCTGAGCAAACAGGGCTTCAGTCCAGGGAGTCCTTGAGACACTTTGGGATTCAGCCAACAGGAACCTCTTACAGTTTACAAAGAGAAGGAGCTAGTGCTGCTTCAGGGGGGAAGAGTAACCCCATGCATCAGGGCCAGCTGGGACCTGACAGGCTGAGCAAAGACCTTGAGGAAAAGGACCTGGGCACTACCAGGGACACCATACAAGCCAGTGGTGCATGCTCACCATGAACAAGGCCAGCTGCATATGGGACTTGATGAGGAAAAATGTGGCCGCCCAGACAAGTGGAGTAATTATCTCCCTCGAGTCAACCCTGGTGTGGCCACTGGTGGACTAGTGTCTCCGTCTGTGGGGCTTCCTGCTCTGGACAAGTGAGGAGGAAGTGGAGAGGGTCCAGAAGAAGTTTGCCAAGATGGGGTTTGGGGGCTCAAGCGCATGGCCTGTGAGGAAGGCTGAGAGACCTGAGCTTCTTCAGCCTGGTGAAGTGGTGGCTCAGAGCAGCACAGCGAGAAACTGCAACTGCTTGAAGGGCGGTTTCTGAGATGGTGGCACTTGTCTTCATAGTGGAAAAAATCAGGAGAAAAGAAGAGTGACAGAAAGTGCACTGTGGGAGGTTGAGACTAGACTAGCAGTGCTGTGGTGCAATCGGCCACACTGAGGGAGTCTGGATCAGCCCATGGCTCTGAGTTTCAAGGAAGATCCTGGGAGGACAGAGATTTATCAGTGAGGGTAGTGAGATGTCAGAGTGAGAAGAGTTTTGGGTGTCCACAGTCTTCAAGGGAAGAGGTGCAGGCATGGGTCACCGTAGGAGAGACTGTGGTAGAGACAGTTGGGAGCTGTGGCAAGGCTGAAAGCCCACAACAGAGCTGACCTTTTCATCACCTTGTCTGTTGCTGTTGTCTCTGCAAACAAGGCCTGCCAGTCGATACTTTCACCTTGTTCACCGAGACCTCATTACATCCTTGCCCCACAAAGGAGAGGACCACAAGGACAACTCGTGCTGCAGTCCTGCCCTTGACATTGCCCATCCCCACATCACACTGCCCCAGGAAAAGCCCTGAGGAATGTGTGAGGGACAGGATCTCCCTTCCCATGGTTTGGGGGTCAGGCTTTGGCCCTTTGGCTTAAAGTAACACTTCCAGGTTTAATCAGCATCAGAGCCACCTTGACATAACCTTTGTTTACCTGTCATCTCTTTCTGGAGTTTTCTGCTCTAACAGCCCTTGGGGGTGTGTGTGTGTGTGTGTGGTGGTGGTGTCAGTAATGGTCCTCAGTGGGACCCACTAAAACTCTAAGTAACTTTGTAGTTTTCATCTGAGTTTGACTTCTTGACAGGCATCTTCATCTTCCTATCACTGTCAGAGGTTCAGGGACTCAGCATCAAACCCACCTGAGGGGTCATTAAAATGCCTGGGGCTTACATTCTACTGTGAAGCTGGGATGGGCTCCTGCGGCGGAGGGAGCTCAGGGCAAGTGGGCTGCACTGCAGAGAGACAGCTCTGCCCAGGAGCAGCTCCTCTGCAAAGCACAGCAGGGCTGAGGGCACTGTCTGCAGGCACCGAGGGCAGAGGAGCTGGCCACAGAGAGGGGAAAGGCAGACGAGAGTGGGAGGATGCTGAGAGCTCAGAGGAGGAGAAATCTTCCCAGCCCTTGATACAGTAAGTCTGTGGGTGCAGGGCAATGCAGCTGCAGTTCATGGAGGGATCTGGTCAAGTCTGTACAGCCGCCAGGAATCTCCCTCCTGTCCAGAGGAGGAGGACATGCTCCAGAGCAGGGCTTCCCTGCTGCACTGCCAGAGGGACAGGCCATGGCGGATGCCTTCTCCTGGGGACGGCTGCAGGGATGTGCAGCCATTGGTACAGCCAGGGGCTCCCAGGGCTGTCCTTCAGAGCAGGGTCCCTGCAGCCCAGGGGCTGTGTGCTGGGGCAGGGACTCTGCTGCCTGCCAGGGTCAGCACTCAGCCTGCCCGGGGAGCTCCCCATGGCTCTGTGGGGAGAAGCTGTGGTGGGAAGGAGAGACCCCTGGCAGGGCAGGGTCCTTCTGCTGTGGAGAGGGTGTGGAGTGGGTCAGGGCTGCTCACAGCTCTAGATCTCCACTGGACATTGACAGAGGCAGCTTTTATAAAAGCACATCAAAGCGTGCACTCCCTGAAGGGGACAGAGCCTGTGTTTTCTGTCTCCTGCTCATGTTTGTCTGGGTGGAGAACTGGACATGAAAATTCTTCTCTTGGTTCTGAAAATTTAAACCCTTTTCACTTAGAGGTGAATACATTTGGGTGTATGAAAAAGGAAGACCACATGGCTTGCAGACAGCCTGTGTCACCTTTACAGCCTCAGCAGGGTTGGTCTGATGTTCCCATCAGAGCTTGAACACAGAGAGATACCCCTGTGCAGGGCCCTGCTGCCAGGAGGGGTCTGCAGGGCAGAGCTGACCACACAGCAGGTGGGATGGGTGCTGTGAGCACTGACAGTGAGGAGATTTGGAGAAAAACAGCTCCCACAGACAGCTACAGGGAGAAGAGGGTCCAGTCACCCCTCTGCCTCATTCTCTGCTCAGCTGCATGGGGAAACAGAGAACAATTTGGAGAAATGGACTGTGAATCTGGACACTTCCAAACTCACAAAGTCCTGTTTCTTCTTCGTGTACGTTGTTAGTGAGATCATACTGTGGTGGAGAGAGGTATAAAAAGCAAAGTTCAATTGCATGGTGACCAGCACACGGGCACAGGGAGCCCTTTTGTCCCTCAGGGCTCCTCCACATTCAGGCTGCAAGCAATGAGAGAGATGTTGTTTTTTCTCCATACACAGAAAGTGCCCTCACTCAGCAGCAGAAATATGAGCTCATAAAAAGTAGTTGAATGAAGTCCCCCCAAAGAAAGAGAAGTAATTTTGAGGGGATTTATTGGGAAATACTATCAGATTGACCCAAAGAATTATGCCTTAACTTATCAATGTCTTCTCCTCTTTCAAGAGTCCCCCAACAAATGTCCAACAGCAGCTCCATCACTGAATTCCTCCTCCTGGCATTTACAGACACACGGGAGCTGCAGCTCTTGCATTTCTGGCTCTTCCTGGGCATCTACCTGGCTGCCCTCCTGGGCAACGGCCTCATCATCACCACCATCACCTGTGACCACCACCTGCACACCCCCATGTACTTCTTCCTCCTCAACCTCTCCCTCCTCGACCTGGGCTCCATCTCCACCACTGTTCCCAAAGCCATGGCCAATTCCGTCTGATGCAACAGGGCCATTTCCCTCTTGGGATGTGCTTCCTCTTTCTTTTCTTGTTTGGAGCAGAGTATTTTCTTCTCACCGTCATGTCCTATGACCGCTACGTTGCCATCTGCAAACCCCTGCACTATGGGACCCTCCTGGGCAGCAGAGCTTGTGTCCACATGGCAGCAACTGCCTGGGGCACTGTGTGCCTCCGTGCTGTGCTGCACACGGCCAACACATTTTCACTACCACTCTGCCAAGGCAATGCTGTGGACCAGTTCTTCTGTGAAATCCCCCAGATCCTCAAGCTCTCCTGCTCACACTCTTACATCAGGGAATTTGGGCTTATCATGGTTAGTTCCTGCTTTGAACTTGGGTGTTTTCTTTTCATTGTGGTGTCCTATGTGCAGATCTTCACGGTCATGCTGAGGATCCCATCTGAGCAGGGACGGCACAAAGCCTTTTCCACGTGCCTCCCTCACCTGGCCGTGGTCTCCCTCTTTATCAGCACTGGCATGTTTGCCTACATGAAGCCCCCTTCCATCTCCTTCCCTTCTCTGAACCTGGTGGTTGCAGTTGTGTACTCGTTGGTGCCTCCAGCATTGAACCCCCTCATCTACAGCATGAGGAACAGGGAGATCAAGGATGCCTTGAGGAAACCGTTTGGACATTTTTCAGCAGCCATAGACTGTCAACCTTTCTCTGCAAATGACTCCCTGTGTATTTCATGACAGCCCAAGCATGTCTTTCCTTCTATAAATAATTATTTTTTACTTTTTCCATTTGTGATGATGTGCTTTACAAAGAAATTCCATTAGTCTTTCCCTCCTCTATAAGAATCCACCCACCTTGTGTGACACAAGGACATTGTCTAAATGAGGACTCAGGCACTCTGTGTCTTTCTGCAAAATAATGAACCAACAACTTCTTTGTCTTACATCCATCCTTACCAGGGCAGGAATGAATGGGGAATGAAAACACCTTTCTGGCTGCACCAGCTCAAGGCTCTTGTGCTGATCTGGGGAGAGGGGATTGCATGGCTGAAGACCCCTCAGGATCTGTTGAAGAGAAGAGCAGGGGACGCAGGGTGCCCCTGATGTCCTTCTCCTTGTGCCTCCCATCTCTGGGGCTGACCCCTCTCTGCCCCCAAGGAGCTGCTGTGCCCTTCAGAGGGGCTGAGGCTGTGGGGTGAGTGACCAGAGCACCCTGCAGTGCGCACTACTTTGGGACCAGCCCAGACTGGGCTTTGCTGGGGAGAGAGGTGGAGAGAGGACAGGGGAGGTGGGAGAGCTTGGAGGGAGCTGGGCTGGGATGGAAAGTACCAGAGGATGAAAACCATCAGCATATAACTCTCACTGTGTGACCATGCAGGGTGAAGACTCACACCAGGGCATTTGTGGTGCAGAGCCAGGGCTTCTGGAAGAGATTGAAGATATGCAGGTGCAGGAGAGAAGAGGGTGGTCTGTGCCCTTGGTGGCATGGACAGACCAGGAAGGTGGCCCAGGGCCTTCATCACCCCCCAGCCTCTCTCACTGGCCATTTCCAGCACTGGCTGCTCACTCCAGGTTTATGGGTGAGTCTTCTGCAAGACCATCTCCATCCTCCTGCTGGTGTCAGTGCCTTGATGGAGGGAATGGCCAGCCCTGCCCAACCTCTCTCCTGGCCCAGACCCCAGCAGACCCGGGAGCAAGACTGTCTGCAAAGACCATCATGGAACACAGCTGGGTCTGGGCAGGGGTCGGATTCTGGGGGAACTTCCAAAGCAGCATGACCGTGGGGAGATGCGGCAATGAAAACTGTCTTGGGGGTTGACCTGGGGAAACTTTCAGCTATCACAAATCAAATGGAGGAGGTGATTGGGAAAATCCAACACGGATTTATCAAGGGCAAATTGTGCCAATCTAACCTGATCGCCTTCTTCAACAACATAAACCTTCTGTCAGCATGAGGAGAGCAGTGGATGCTGTTTACCTGGACTTCAGCAAAGGCTGTTTCCTACAGATTTCTCTTGGACAAATGGACAAGATAAAGATTGGAGGGGTGCTCTGTGAGGTGGGTAGGAAATTGGCTAACAGGCTGCACTCAGAGGGTGGTGATCAATGCTTATTACCCAGGCTGGAAGCCTGTAACAATTTGGATCCCCCATGAAATGATACTGGGCCCCACACTGTTCAACATCTTCCTAAATTTTCTGTATGACAGGGTTGAAATCACCCTCACAATATCTGCTGACAACACTACAGAGGGTGGTGAGGTGGACCTATCAGAAGGCACAGCTATCTTACAGAGAGACCTTGACAATTTGGAAGAATGGTCACCACGAACAGGATGAATTTTAATAAAGGGATTTAGCCTGAAGTTTAACAATGTCCAGCCCCTGGGTGGGAATAACCAAAAAGCCCAGTACAGGCCAGGATCTGTGTGGCTGGAAGCAGCCTTGTTGAAAGGGACCTGTTCCTGGGGCACAGCAAGCTGAAGATGAGCCAGCAGTGCAATGCTGCAGCACCAACAGCAAACAGGCTCCTGGGCTGCATCCACAGGGGTGTTACTAGCAGGCACAGGGACTGGATCGTCCCACTCTACTCAGCGCTTGTCAGGCTACACCTGCAGTACTGTGTCCAGTTCTGGTCCCCACAATTAATGAAAGATGTAGAGAGACTGAAGCTAGTCCAAGGGAGTGAGAACAGTCACTCAGAGGAAGAAACTCCCCAAGGGAGTCCCCATCACTGAAGGTTTTCAAGAAACAATTGCCCAGGGTGCTAGACAATCTCATGTAGGCTCCCTTTCCCACAAAAGCTTGGACTAGATGACCTGTCAAGGTCTCTTCCGATCTGAGCTGTTCTATGGTTCTATGATTCCATGAATATCTCTTAGGTCAGTTGGGGTCAGATGTCTTGGCTGTGTCCCATCACCCCCAACTTCTTGCCCACTCCCAGCTGCTTGCTGGGAGAAAGAAGAGTGAGAACCAGAGAAGACCTTGATGCTTTGCAAGCTTTATTCCACAACAAACAAAACACAGCTCTGTGATCAACACTGTTTTAGGCTCAAATGCAAAACCAGCCACCATAAGGGCTGCAACAATGAAAGTTAACCCCATTCCAGCCAGACCCAGCACCCTTGAACTGGGGGCCCCAAAACTGATACAATAGTGTACAGGTAGTCGAATGTGTGCTGTGTGGGGAGTAAATCGCTTCTTCCACTCTTCTGGCAGGATTCCTGTTTAAATGCTCCAGGACGTCGCTGACTGCCTTTGCTACCAGGTCACGCTGGATTGTGTGGACCATTTCTGGATTGTGTTTTCTTGGTGTCCCCCCGCACGACCAAGGCCTTGTCTGCAGAGCTGCTCCCCAGACAGGCAGTCCCCTTCTCCTGGCACTGCAGGGTGTCAGTCTCTCCCAGGTGCAAGATGTGGCCTTTGTCCATCTTCTGTCTCATGAAGTTCCTGACAGGACAGTCCTCTTGCCTGGCAGGTTTCATCTGAATGGCATCCCTAGGGCACAGGAATGGTCCTCTCTATTTAGTGTCATTGACAAACATGGCCTGAGATATCTCCACTGGGTCATAGACACCATTGTTAAATTGCCCAGATCCCAGGAGAGTCCCCTGTGCTGCCCCAGAATGCCCCAGTATATCCCACCTGTGGTGACCCCTTCACCACTGCTCTCTGAGCCTCATCCTCCAACTGGTGTTTTACCCATCTCTTTGATGACCCAGCCAGATTGTAACGGCCTAACTTGGGTATGAGAATATTGAGGGAGACCACGTCCAATGTCTTGCTGAAGTGGAGGTACATGACACCCACTGTTCTCCCCTCACGTACAAATGCAGTTACTTCACCATGAAGGTAATCAGGTTGGTGAGCCATGATCTACCCTTGGGAAGTCCATGCTGATGGCATTTGGACACAGTCTTCTCTTTTAAATGCCCAGAAATGTCACCCAAGAGGACTCATTTGAAGGGCCACTCCTCACCCAATAGAGCTTGTGTGGTTCCCTGGGTGGCACTTCTGACCTCTTTCAAAGGTGGGTGCAACATTGGCTTGTCCTCACTCACAAGAGACCTCTCCCAATCCCGTGACCTTTCAAAAGGGATTTTCCAAAGAAATATTGGTCTTCCCCTGTAACTTCATTGCCTCTTTTCTGCTGTTATATGGTGTATCTAATTTCTTTAATCTTTTATGTATTTTCACCTGTCCCGATAGAATGACCATTTCTGAAGTCATCTTTTCAGATGCAGACTCTCTAGAAAAAGGGCCTTCCCATTAGCCGTTAGTTTTCTCATGCCCTTACTTTTTGTTCATTCAGATTCCTCTCAGCTTGCGAGCTGCTGCTTTGAACTTCAGGCAGTTAAAAGCTTGCCTGTCTTTCAGTAGACTAATTGTCTCCTTAGCCAACTCTTTCATTATGTTTGTATCTACCTTTTTCTATCTGCCAACCTGAAATATTTCTCATGAGATTACCCCTTGTAGAAAGGCAACCTCATCGGAGCCAGCTGGTAGTTAAGTTCTGCGAGAGGAATGTGTTTTATTATATATGAAATTTGATTATGCTTGACTTTTCCTTGCCTGAAAATAGCTGAAATCCTTCTGCGCCCGTGTGCAGCCAGTTCTCTAGGGAGAGCAGGTGGGAGATTGTGCAAAGGAGCTGTAACCTCCAGCTGCAGAGATCAGTGGAGAAATCTGATGTAAGGAGAAATGATGCAAGTCCCAGGCGGCTGATGAGAGAAATGCTGAGATGGGAGGTGAGGACAAAGATTGTCCATACTGTGTTGGACCCCAAGGGACTGACCAGGAGACTTCCGAGGAGATACTCTGCATTAATATCAATCAGAGAATGCTGCTGTCACCTCTTCTCTAACCTGCAAAGTAAAATAATGTGCTCTTTAAAAAAAAGAATAATATTTATTAGGTGCACTTTGAAATCATCATTCTTAGCTACACTATGAAATTAATTCAATTAGCTGTACAAGTCTTGAAGACTTGAAGAAAATTACAGCAAGAGAAATGACTCATTAGGACATTCTGTATTTTAATGAGCCCCATGGTGTGTTTGGCCCCATGTCCATGATCCTCAGATACTGAGAGGAGACTGAGCAAACTACTCAAGAAGTCAAAGTCAGAATCAATCCCAAAGTACCTTGAAGCACTGATTGGCTCCACTGAGGGCCACTACTGACAAAGCCTCTCCAGGGACTCGTTAGAGCAGATAATTGGATGCTGTGATTGCAGGTAGCCAAAGACACCATGCAGGTGGCTCTAATGCTGCAAAACTCCTTGGTTTGTTTTATGAAGCAGAAAGTCCAAGCCCTGACCCTCAGGCCCGGGGAAGGCAGATCCTGTCCCTCGTGTGTGGCTCAGGGCTCTTCCTGGGGACAGGGGGTGTGAGGGTGAGCAATGCCAAGTGTAGGAAAACTGCACAACACATCCTGGCCTGTCCAAGAAGGGGCGAGGAGGAAAATATATTCCAGAGCCTCAGAATAAGGTTTTTCCTGTTAGGCCTCCACGGCAGAGGCAACTGCCATGACCAAGGGGATAAAGAGCTTCGCCTTGTGTGGCCTTTCAGCCCTTCCAGAGCCCTCAGCCGTCTCTGCTGCAGGTTTACTTCTACTGTCCCCTTCATGTGTCTTTTCCCCTTCAGGCTGTTGACATCCATCTTTCTTTCCTACCTAGCTCTCATCATGGCATCTCCACACCTTCACTGATGTCTCTCCACACTCACTGGCTGTTCCTTGAAACACAAAGCCACAGGCTGATCCAGACTCCCTCTGGGTGACCTCTTACACCACAATGCCACCCTTTGATTGAGATTTCTTTTTCCTCAACTCCAATCTGAACCTTCCAAGCTGCACTTTGTTGAGGTTTCCTTCTCTTCCCACTACCAAGAAAAGCTCCCTTACCTTGAAAACTCTCCTTCAAGCAGGTGGAGGTGACTGCTGTAATGCCCTGAGCCTCCAGTTCACCAGGCTAAAGCAGTCCAGGTCCTTCAGCCTCTCCACAAAGGCCCCAAACCCCACCCTGGCAGATCTCCTTTGGAGCTTCTCCATTTCCTCTCCATTCCTCCAGAACAGGGAGCCTCTCCCCCAGTCACACCAGTCTAGAGGTGGCCTCACCAGTGCTGAGTCAAGGGGGATGATAACGCCCTGGTTTGGTTTGCCACACTCCTCCTAATGCAGCCCTGTAGGCAGCTGTCCTTGTTCATGGTTACCATGCACCACTGACTCATATGGAATCCCTCTTAATGCCCAGGCCCTTCCTCTCATGAGGGTCAGTCCCGGGCTGTTCAGGTCCCAGCCTGCCCTCATAGATGGGGTTATTCTGCCCCCAGGAAAGGGCTGGCATCTTCTCCTTGTTAAACTTCATGAGTCTTTTATTGCCAAATCCCAGAGTTTCTCAAGGTCCCCTGGCAGTGAAGCTCTCTTTTGCCAGTGGTTAATGTGTGTGTACAGTTGGCTCACCAGATCTGTGGTGCCTCTGACAAAGGAATTAGAGTACACTGCAGATAACAGAAGGAGGTTCTGGTTTAATGGAACTGCTGACCAAGGTAGGAATCCCCATGGAGAAAACCTCAAAAACACCAAATGAGGGTACAAAGGAAGCCAAACTAGGCCCGGGGAGGATTTCTTGTGATATCCAAGAAGGTATGGGAAGGCTGCTGTTAAGTCTCCCCAAAGTCTTGTCCTCTCCTGGCTTCACACCTTTGAAGCAAAGGTGGACAACGGCATCCTGGGCTGCATTAGGAGGAGTGTAGGCAACCAGACAAGGGAGTTCTCATCCCCCTTGACTCAGCACTGCCAGCAGGTTATTGGAGGTGATCCTTCCTCTCTGCTCAGCACTGCTATAATTTGCCTTGCTCACTTCCCTCAGGGTTCTCTACCCTAGCACCACACTCGCACTGCTGCCAAAGCTGCCCTCCTCATCTTCCACCAGTTCGGCCTTGTCTTCTTGTGAAAAACTTACCCAGCAGAGCATTCCCACCATGCTGGTTCAGGGATTACCTTCTACCTTCCCTTCAACCAAGGCCTTCTAGCAGAGGTCCATGGTCTTCAAAGTCCCCAGGGATTATCAGGGCCTAAAATTGCAGTGCTTCCTCTAGCTATCTAAAGCAGATCTCATCATTTTCCTAACCTTCATCACATGGTTCAGTGATCCTGACCAGAAGACCATTGTACATTGAGGAGTTAGAGATCCACATAACAAGCACTTGAGCAGTCCCAGGGCTGTGCTGGGCTGTGCTCCATGCACAACTTGGCCTTCAGGCTGTCTTGTGCTGAGCACATCCCTGGGTTACAGAATAAACTGGATTGCAATAGAGAAGTCTACAGGAATCTCCCACAGGCACCACAGCCAACTACAGGTCCTTAACTTTATCTAAAACTGCAACAAGAAATTCCTCTGTGAACAGCCTCTGCTGGGGGCTGTAGAAATGATGATTTGAATTTTTTTCTTTGTAAGAAAATACTGAAAGTGATCACAGGAGCAAAGTGGAATAACCCTTCTACAGACGGGATCTGCAAGACTCGCTGCACCAGCTGACCAGACAAAAGTAACCCCACCATGATCTTCCAAGCCACGTGCCTGCTGCCGGACTTTCAGCTTCTTGGATAGACACAACCACACCGTGTGCTGCTGCTGCCCCTCAGGTACTCAGGTGGAGGTGACATGACAGCCATATCCAAGCCCCCTTCCTGGATGGGACGACCAGGTGCTCAGGGAAAGGGATTCTCACAATCACCTTGCCAGGCACGAGCCTTCTGCTGACCTGTCAGAGGCCCTGGCAAATGTGAGCCTAAAAGCACATATCCCAGCCGTGACTCAAGGGGCTGACCTATCAGCTACTTCACAGAGAGGGTGACCTCACAGGCCCTTTCCCAGCCATGTTCCTGCTGTTGGCCTGTCAGCTCCAGAGACAGCAGTGACCTCACGGCAGCCTTGTCCCTCTGGCTGCCCCATGAGATCCTGAGGCACAGCTGACCTCAGCAGAGCATCCCCACCCATCTCCTCCTTGTCGCCTGTCAGCTCATTATCTGCATGAACCTCCCACTCCTCTTCCAACACCCTAAATTAGGGTTAGGAGAGACGCTGAAGGTGAGGGCACTAAAACATGGCAAAGTAGAGCTTTGGGGGTTAGACCTTCAGGTTAAAGTTTAAGGAATAAAGCTCACCTTTCAGGGTTAAGTATTAGGCAAAGACTTATGGGGAGGGTTTGGTGCTCTGCTGAGGGTGTCTGTTTAGTGTTTAGGTATGGGCTGGCTTTGTGGGTTAGGGATTTGTTGAGGGCTGGGCTAAGGGCTAAGGTTAAGGCTGGCATTCTGATGCTAGGTGTATGGACTAGGGATTAGGGTGACCGATAGGGTAAGAGTAAGAGTAAGGAGGTGTGAGTTTGCGCTTTAGAGGTAAAGATTCAGGTTAAGGTCTAGAGCAGTGGATTCTTGTCAGGGTGAAGGGTGTAATTTAGGAATAGGTTTAGGACTTAAGGTTACTGGATAGAAAAACGGTAACCTCCTAACATGAATGTTTTCACGGTAAGGGTTGCAGTGGCATCAAAATTACCTGAACACGTCTTTCCTCTTCAAAATCTTTTCCCTCTGTTGGACAAACCCTTCTTCCCTCCCCCAAATCTCCCATCTCTCTTGTCCCAGATTTCCCTGCCCTCCCCAAATCTTTCATCTTGAGGAGAGAAGCTTTGTAATGGCTTTCAAGACCTCCAAGTGCCTGTCTCCCCACTGCTGGCCAGGCAGAAGTGACCTGGCAGCCAGCATCCAATGGGACACAATGTGCTGCTGTGCTGGAGAGGCCCCTGCTCAGCCACCACAGCAGTTCTGGAGGCAGATAATGTCCTCCAACACCCCTCAGGTACTCTGCCCAAGTTGGCCCAAGTGCTGATCACTGAGGAATGTCACTAGTGACTGTTTGCCAGGAAGACTCCTTACCACTGATGACATCTGGGCCTGATCATCCAGTCAAACACCCACCCACCTCATTGTCCACTTCTTCAGTCCAGGTATCACCAATATGGGTATAAGAAGACCATGGGAGACCATGTCTAAGGCCTTGTTAAGGTCCAGGTACACAACATTGCCTACTTTACCCTCCCATACACATTCAGCAATCTTCTTTTCCTTCAAGTGCTTGGAGTTGGCTGCAGGAGGACTTTCCCCATCACCTTCCCAGGGACTGAGGTGAAGGTGGCCCGCCTGTAATTCTCACAAACTCTTTTCTTGCCCTTCTTAGGTGAGGTTTGGTATTTGCCTTTTCTGAGTACCATGGAACTTCCCTGATTGCTCTGGCTTTTCTGAGATATTTGAGAGAGGAAGTCTCACAATAATGCCAGTCAGCTCCACCACCACCTCTCTGCCTTTTCCCACACCCAAAGCCTTCTAAATATCACACACTTCCAGAGGAATACCCACAAAACAGCACACACTTGCCCTGGTCCTCTGGGCATCATCACAAGAGAAGCAGAAAGGATTTCTTTCACAGGCCCACCGCTCTGATAGGGTCTCTGTGCAGCTCATAGCTTTCCTGTGAATTTTTCTCAGTTCCTTCCTTGCCCCCCACCCAAAATCTCTGGTCCACAGGTTGTAGATGAGGGTATTGAGCAGTGGCCGGAGGATGGTGTAGAAAAAGGGATTTGTCAGACTACATCAGGAGGGCTGTTCTGGGCATCACACAGACAAGGATGAGGGTGTCATAGAAACATTGACACTAGTGAGGTGAGAGGAGCAGCTGGACAAGACCTTCTGTCTGCCAACGCTGGATGGCAGAGCTGCCCAAGGCTGGCAGCTCTGATGCACAGACAGGATGCCCATGTGAACAGGAAGGGCAGACTGGATCTAAGAAGAAGGTTATGGAAGCAAACACCATGAATGTCACAGTGTCACTGCAGGAGAGCTCCACTGAAATCACAGAAGAGGTGTCCCACTCCACTGGGGCCACAGAACTCTATCTGTGACAAGAATGCAGTGATTGCTGTAGATGACATAAATACCCCTAGCTAAGGTACAGCTGCCTTCTCAGGACTGACCTTCCAGTCTGGAAATCTTGCAGCGAGAAGGGGGTGGCACACAGCCCAGTACTGATCTTTGCATGTGGCCACCAGTGGGAAACACAGCACATGCAAAAGGTGTCCAAAATAGTACTAACATTACTGTGAGCAGAGGTGATTCCAGTGAGGAAGAACATTTGTTTCTTTGTTAGTTGGTTAAATAAATCAGAAAGGAAGTTCAGAGAGGTGAAAGATGAAGGTATGTGTGTCCCTGAGTGCATTTTTTCCCCCTAGATGTGCTCTGTCCCTTCTGAAAGGTGAGATGACTTCTTCTAAAGGGCAATGTCGATCATGTTTGCAGGATTACTTCTGACTGCCCAGGCGAGATGCTCCACAGGTGAGCTTCTTTCATACTCTGCATTTGAAGGACCAGGCCGGACAGCCAAGGAAGGGTGATGGAGAACACAGAGGTTTTTGTAATGACCCTGTCCAAGGCAAGGTGAGATAAATCTCATAGGGATGGTGGGGGTTGTTCCTGGAGTCACACACAGAAGTCTCAGGGCTCTGTCAGGTGCCCACTACTCAGCTGGCCTCGTGCACTCATCATACACACAGGGACATTCAGGGACAGGAGTCCTTCCCTTGCACATGCAGAGACAGTGCAGTGCAGGAGTCATAGTGCCGCTCTGATCTCCTGCTGCCACCCCCAGAGGCTGGGAGGCACCTCAGCCCTGCAGTGATCTCCCTGCTCTGTACAGGTCTGAGATGCCCCAAGGCATGAAGAATGGACACAGTGACCTCGGTTCAAGGAAACACATCCCAGTGCTGCGTTCAGGTGGTCTCCCAGGGGACATTACTCTCAACGTGAATTGATCTCAAGACACTGTTGGTCCCACAGGCCTTCATGGCACCCCCAGGAATAGCTGATGGCATTTGTGCTCACTTGGGTTCATCTCTCCTCATGTACATGATATGCGTGCTTACATCTTCTTCCTACAATGCAAACATGGGCTTCTGACCTAGCCCTTCGGTGTCCCTGTGTGGAGGTACAAAGAACCTCTCCAAGTGGAGATGAGAGGCCAGTGGTGGTTGTGAGGGGCTAGTCCATTATGATTGTCTTGGGGCAGCTTCCCCAGGGTGGCCAGCCAACATGGGCACAGCTCACTCCTGCTCTGCTGCTCCTTCAGGTCTCTCGCAGGAGGCCTGGCTGTGCAAGGACACTGCTGCGTGCCCCCACCCTGCACACTCACACTGTTCAGCTGCTCACTGGTGTTTTCATCTGCAGGCCACTTTCTTGGGCACCTTCTTGAGAGCAGCTTTGGAACAAGACCTATGCCCTCAGGCAGTGCCCTGAGAAGATCACTTTGCTTTAGGGAAATGCTGTTATGGAGGCTGGCTCTGTCACAGAAGTGCCCACTGCCTGTCCCTGCCTGCGGTAAGAGAACTCCCATGCAGCAGGACTGTGACCAAGATGCCAGAGCTCTCAGGCCTTATACCAGTACAATGGCTGAGAAGGAGAGAGTGGAAATGGAGAGTGAGCAGCTCAGGGAAGACCAAGCACTGGTTCTCCCTGGCAGTGCTGCTGTCGCAGGACACTTTTCCCCTCCACCTCTGCAACAGACACTGCTCCTGTAGCTCGAGAGAAGGTCTCAAAGGAAGGATCTCAGGCAAGTCACTGCAACGTTCTTTGTTTTGTTTAAACACACAAAGGGCACAGCTCCTTATTTGCACAGACTCTGGGTAACATAAAATTTGGAGAGATACATAATTAAAAATGGCACAAATAATGAAATTTCATTATGGACAACATTATGCAAAGTAAAACAAATCAAATAAACCCCAAACCCACAATCAAAACCAGCAAAACAAAACAAACAAAAAAAAAGTGCTTGGCCTGTAAGGAGTTACATTCTGAGTGATTCCCAGAAGATGCCAAGCAGTTCATTGCTTTTGAAAATCATCCAGACATCAGTTTCCTCAGGGCATCCTTGATCTTCTGGTTCCTCATGCTGTAGATGAGGGGGTTCACTGCTGGAGGCGCCACTGAGTACAGAAATGACATCACCATGTCCAGGGATGGGGAGGAGATGGAGAAGGGTTTGAGGTAGGTAAACATCCCAGTGCTGATAAAGAGGGAGACCATGGCCAGGTGAGGGAGGCACGTGGAAAAGACTTTGTGCCGTCCCTGCTCAGAGGGGATCCTCAGAACGGCCCTGAAGATCTGCACATAGGACACCACAATGAAAACAAAACAAACAAAAGCAAAAAAGACAAGAACAGTAAGAAGGCCAGCTTCCCTAAGGTAGTCTAAATCTGAGCGGGAGAGCTTGAGGATCTGGGGAACTTCACAGAAGAACTGGTCCAAGGCATTACCCTTGCAGAATCGTAGTGAAAATGTGATGGCTGTGTGCAACACAGCATTGAGCAACCCACAGCACCAGGCAGCTGCTACCATGCGGACACAAGCTCTGCTGCCCAGGAGGGTCCCGTAGTGCAGGGGTTTGCAGATGGCA
Source organism: Strix uralensis (assembly GCF_047716275.1). Classification (NCBI taxonomy): domain Eukaryota; kingdom Metazoa; phylum Chordata; class Aves; order Strigiformes; family Strigidae; genus Strix; species Strix uralensis. The sequence goes on from NC_134008.1 coordinate 237,024, forward strand.
ACATAACAGTCGTAGGACATGACAGTAAGAAGATAGAATACTGCTGTAGCAAAGGAAAAGAAAAAAAAGACCTGTACAGCACATTCTAAGTAGGAGATATCCCTGATATCCTAAAGGAAATTGGCCATGGCTTTGGGGAGAGTGGTGGAGATGGAGCCCAGGTTGAGGAAGGAGAGATTGAGGAGGAAGAAGTGCATGGGGGTGTGCAGGTGGTGGTCACAGGTGATGGCAGTGATGATGAGGCCATTGCCCAGGAGAGCAGCCAGGAAGATGCCCAGGAAGAGCCAGAAATGCAAGAGCTGCAGATCCCGTGTGTCTGCAAATACAAGGAGGAGGAACTCAGTGATGGAGCTGCTGTTGGACATTTGCTTTCTCTGAACATAGGCAGCTGTACATGGAAGAAAAGGCAGTGAAAATTTAGGATTGACATCTCTGGGCAAAACTTGCTTCACATCTGACAGAACCCTCACTCTCCCAGCCTCTGTCCATCCATAAAAACCTTCATGCAGCTCCCAGGCTGGAGCTCTGGTGTTTGCTGGCTGAGGGGGCAGTGGGGAGCAAGGGATTCTGCTGTGGGCTCTGCAGGAGTCAGTCCTGCTGTGCCCCAATAGGCAGAGAGGAACCCGCAGTGATCGCTGGTTAACTCCACTCCTGAAATCCAAGAGATTTCAGCCTTGTCCCTCCCAGTGTCCCCGGCTGCAGAGCAGAGCTGTGGGGCTTTGCTCTTCTTGCTTTTGCTCCTGTTGCCCTGTCCTACCTTAGGAGTGCGTTCTGAAGGCAGACAGCCTGGACATTTCTGCTGCGCTACAAGTGCTCCATGGAGAGTGCGGGGGTGCAAACGGGCAGAGCCTTAGTGCAGAGTGAGGAGAGACAAGCTGTCCATCAGACTTGCTCTCAGCTGCCCTGGGCTTGCACCTCTGGAGTCTGCAGGAGGGTCACAGCCAGCTGTTCCCTTGAAAGGAAATTGGATGCTGCTGAGAGCAGAGGAACCCACTTGAAAACTCCCCTCCCCAGTAAAGATCTCTGAGCTTTTTGATTCCTTGAAGAGCAGGGGTATGGCAAAAAAACTCAGCTTTAATCCTGACCCATGGGCAGCATTACCCAGAGACTCACAGGCTAGAAGGGGGCTTGGGCACCTTGCTGCCATGGACACATCTGCATGGCAGGACCTGCAGGGCCAGTTGCTGAGCTGCAGCTGAAAGCCCCATCCCCAGAGAGAACCTGAAAACAGGAGCAGCAGCAGCAGGGGCAGGTGGAGAACAAAGGAGCAATGCCCCAATGCTTCTGCCAAGGGAGGCAAGGCCAGGGAGGGACTGATGGGCACTTTGGAGAGTCTCCTCTGCTGCAGCTCTGGCTGCAGAGGAGGCAGCTCCTACCCTGGACCCTGTGGCCTGGAGGTCAGAGGGTCTGCTGGGTGGGGGAGAAGACCATGGGGGCTTGTTATGTAAAAAGTACCTTCACTGAAGGGCTAATATAGCAGTGCTGAAACCCTACCAACTGCCCCATCCATTGCTGTCAGCCTGTTTCATTCCCTGCCAATGCTTCTGGTGCTTGGAGCTCTCCCTGCATAAAGCTGTATCTCTTTCCTCTTATCTCCTCCCTGTCAGTGCTCACAGCCCCCATCCCACCCTCTGTGTGCTCAGCTCTGCCCTGCAGACCTCTCCTGTCAGCAGGGCTCTGCACAGGGGCATCTCTGTTTCTGCAGGTCTAAGGAGCAGGTCAGAAAAACTCTGATGAGATGACTGAACTTTCTGTAGGCAAATAAATGCTTGAAGGAACTTTAACAAGTTCTTGAAATACCTACTGCTCTGTCAGGGTAATGCTGTAGAAGTGTCCTTGTGTTGTCCAAAACTGACAGCTGCATTACTGTACCCCACAACTACAGCAGGAAACTGAAAGCACAGACTTCAGAAAGCACCTTTCCTTCCAGGTAGCCCCTGCCTTCATGTGCTTCTTGAAAAGCTGCCTCTGCCAGTGTCCTAGGAGTGATCTGGAGCAGTGAGCAGCCCTGACCCACACAGCACCCTCTCCACAGCAGAAGGACCCTGCCCTGCCAGGGGTCTCTCCTTCCCACCACAGCTTCTCCCCACAGCGCCATGGGCAGCTCCCCAGGCAGGCTGAGTGCTGACCCTGGCAGGAGGCAGAGTCCCTGCCCCAGCACACAGCCCCTGGGCTGCAGGGACCCTGCTCTGAAGGACAGCCCTGGGCACCCCTGGCTGTACCCGTGGCTGCACACCCCTGCAGCCATCCCTGGGAGAAGGCAGCCACCATGGCCTGTCCCTCTGACAGTGCAGCAGGGAAGCCCTGCTCTGGAGCATGTCCTCCTCCTCTAGACATGAGGGAGATTCCTGGCGGCTGTACCAGCTTCACCAGATCCCTCCACCAACTGCAGCTGCATTGCCCTGCACCCAGAGACTTACTGTGTCAATCCCTGTGAAGATTTCTCCTCCAGTGAGCTCTCACCATCCTCCCACTTCCATCTGCGTTTCCCTTCTCTGTGCCCGCCTCCTCTGCCCTCAGTGTCTGCAGGCAGTGCCCTCAGCCCTACTCCACTTAGCAGAGGAGCTGCTCCTGGGCAGAGCTGTCTCTCTGCAGCGCTGCCCACTTGCCCTGAGCTCCCTCCGTCCTAGGAGCCTGGCCCAGCTCTGCAGCAGAAGACCAGTCCAAGGAATTTTAATGACCCTTCAGGTGGGTTTGGTGCCAAGTCCATGAACCCCAGACACCCAGAAGCTGATGAAGAAATCTCTGAAGGAGTCAAAGTTAGATTCAAACTCCAAAGTTTCTTGTGGCTTTAATGGGTCCCACTGAGGGACACTGTTGACAAACCCTCCCCAGGCTCCAGTTAGAGCAGAAATGTGGAGGCAGTGATGGCAGGTAGGGAAAAGCAAAGGAAAGGTGGCTCTGATGCTGAGGAAACCTGCATGTGTTTCATGAAGGCAAAGGGCCAAGCCCTGACCACATTAACCAAAGGGCCAAGCCATGACCCCAAGACTATGGGACAGGAGATCTTGTCCCTCACACATTGCTCAGGGCTCTTCCTGGGGCAGTGGGCGATGGAGATGTGCACCTGCCAGGCTCCTGAGTAGGGACAAGGGGTCAATGAGGCCCCAGTGCTGCAGGGGACTGTGCCTCCTCATAGGCATCAGTGGCAGAAACACCAGCCATGGCCAAAGTCAGGAAGGGATTGACTTGGTTGGGGGCTTTCAGCTTTTCCACAACCCTCTGTCATCTACACCACAGGCTGTCCTATGGTGTTGCATCACCTGCGCCTCTTTCCCTACAGGCTGTAGTCACCCACCCATCTGTCTCACCTTGCTCTCACTTGAGCATCTGCCTTCCTTTACTGATATCTCACCATCCTCCCTGACTCTTCCTTGAAACAAAAAGCCTTGGGCTGATCCAGACTCCACTGAGTGATACACTGCACTGCAGCACTGCCCTTGGAGTGAAATTTCTTTTCCTTGTGTCCAGTCTGGAATTCCCGAGCTACACTTTGAGGCATTTTTTTTTTCTCATGCTCTTTTCCACTATGAATAAAAGCTCCAACATCTCTAAAACCTCTCTTCAAGCACTCACAGACTATTCCCATAGTGTACCAAGTCTCCACACCAATATGCCCAGGGTGTTCAGCCTCTCTATGTTGCTTATGTGCTTAAGGCTTTCAGCTGCCAACTTGGGAGTTGTCTGGGCACTCTCCAAGGTGTTTGCACATGAGAACATGGTGGTCATAGGCCAAAAAAGACAGAGTGAGGTTACCAGGGTGTGTAGTAGCAGGACAAGGGGCAACAGATTTCAACTGAAACAGGGTAGATTTATATTTGTTGTAAGAAAAACATTTTTTTACAATGAGAGTGCTGAGAGACTGGAGCAGGTTGCCTGGAGAACTTCCAGGGAGGGGGCTTCCACAGCTTCTCTGGACAACATATTCCAGTGTCTCACCACCCTCACAGTAAAAAATTTCTTCCTTGTATCTAATCTAAATCTCCCCTCTTTCCATTTAAATCCATTACCCCTCATCCTATCCCTACAATCCCTGATAAAGAGTCCCTCCCCTGTGTTCATTTAGGCCCCCTTGAAGTACTGGAAGGCCGCCTTCTCTTCTCCAGGCTGAACAGCCCCAACTCTCTAAGCCTGTCCTCCTAAGGGAGTTGCTCCAGTCCCATGATCATTGTTGTGGCATCCTCTGGACCAGCTCGGCAGGTCTGTGCCCTTCTGATGTTGGGCGCCCCAGAGCTTGACACAGTACTGTGGGTGGGGACTCACAAGAGTGGAGTAGAGGGGGAGAATCCTCTCTCTCGACCTGCTGGCCACACTTCTCTTGATGCAGCCCAGGGTACGGTTGTCTTTCTGGTCTGTGAGCACACATTGCTGGCTCACAGTCAGGTTACGATCCACTAGTACCCCCAAGTCCTTCTCCTCAAAGCTGCTCCCAATCCATGCATCACCCAGCCTGTATTGTGCATGTCACTGCCTTAGCTCATGGATGAGCTTGATGAGATTGTCCTTGAATATTCTGAGGCACAATCCAATGCTTATTGCCTTCTGCATCTACTGCATAATAAATACTCTTTTCCCTTACTATGGGGATTGACCTGATGGGTCTTTTCACCTGATTCCCTTGAATTTCCCTAGTTTGAAGGTGACATTTTCCCAGAGTAGGTCAAGTTGATGGGTTCTGTCACAGCCACTTGAAGTCAATTGTTCTGCAGTTATTCAGTCTGCGTTCACCATACATGACCCAAGAGTGTTCATGGATGCTCCTGTGCCTGCTAATAACGGGGCCAAGCTTCTCGGGTTCCCAATGGCCACTTCAGCCGTGGGTCATCCCCAAGCATCTGCTGGCAAGGGTACCAGGATCCCTGGTGCCAGCCCACAGGAACCTGGGCCTTCCCAGTAAAATCTATGGATCTTGACCAAGATTTACTCTTGAGTTCCCAGACTGCAGGGAATGCCTTGCATTTATTGTCACTTATGTGACTATATGCTGCTCTGCCAGAAACTGAGCTGCTGTTCAAGATTTCTTGAGGTCACTTTCTAAAACCTTTAGTTCTGTTTCTAAAACTTGTACCTGTCCAATGTCCACCGCCATGTATTTAATCTGTCACCACAGGCTATGTCTGTGGAACCTAAGATCTTCCTCTCTTTTGATTAAGATGGGTCTCTTAATTTGGGAAACTCTTCACACCATAGCCAATGATATTCTTCCAAGCGGGTTCCTCAGCAGGCCAAAGCCTGCTCTCCTAACATCCTGCTCTTTCTCTTCTTCCCTTCTCTCAGGAGCCACAAATCTGCTTTATCACCCCTCACTGCTACATCCCTGACCAACTTCTTTTTTGTTTTTAAGTATGATTTCCTGCTGGACACCTCCCCTCACTGGAACCTCAGTCACCTTTGTCTGGAAGATATTGTCAAGGAACTCCAAAAACTCCTGGATGACTTTCACTTTGCTTGTTGACCCTTCAGGTAATATTGTGAAAGTTTAGATCTGCTATGAGGAGCAGGGCTTCTTCCAGTTGATGAAGAAGGCTTCATCTACTTCCTCTTCCTCATCAGGGGGTCCATAAAAGACATCAACCCACCACAGTGCTGCCCATGACCCTTCAGCTCTCAGCTGAATTATCATCCCCAGGCAGAGCTCCTCACACTCCTGCTCCTCTCCCATAAAGGGAAACTTCCCCTCTGGGTCCAGCACCATGGCATTATCAGTACCTGACCTCCAGGACTGCACAGTTTCTCCAGGAGAGGGGATTTGTAGTGCTCTGCAACTTCTCATATGTTCTCTTGTGAGAGACACCCCAATCAATATGAGCCAGATACACAAAAATAAAAAGTTGACTAAATTGTGCTTCAGTCCAGGGGAACCTTGAAAAACTCTGGGATTGGGCAGATGGAAGTCACTTGAAGTTTTACAGGGAGAAGTGGCCAGGCCTGCATGGGCCTACATCAGGACAGGCTGGGACCTACCCAACTGAGCAGCGACTCTGAGGAAAAGGGCCTGGGCACTACAAGGGATGCCCTACAAGCCAGGAGAGGATGGACATGATGAACAACAGCAGCTGCCTATGGGGCTGCATTCGGAGGAGTGTGGACCACCCAGACAACCTGAGTTACCATCCCCCTCCACTCAGCACTGGTGTGGCCCCACACACATGGGTGTGTGCCAGGGTGTGGCTCCCCATTTTGGAGAAGTAGGGAGGACCTGGAGAGTGTTGAGTGAAGGTCTGCCACGGTGGGGTTCGGGAATCATGCCCATGACCTGTGTGGAGTGGCTGAGTGATCTGGAGTTCTTTGGCCCAGTGGTGTGGAGGCTCCAGGCACTATAGGAGTAGCCTGAGAGTGACTGAGGGGTGATTTCAGAGATGATGGAGCTTTTCTTTGTAGTAAGATACAGCATGAGAAAGAACTAATGCCACAAAGTACAGCAGGGGAGACCCAGACTGGACATAGAAATGTCACTCGAAGGGAAGTGCTGTCATCTAACAAGTCACCCAGAGGGAGACTGGAGCAGCCCCAGACTTTGTGTTTCAAGAGCAGCCAGGGAGAATGGAGAGATATCAGTAAAGGTAGGGAGATGCTGAGGTGAGAGCAAGGTGTGATAGCTGGGTGGACATCTACAGCCTGCAGAGAAAGAGGAGCAGGTGGGGACACAGTGGGACAGCCTGTGGTGGAGATGATAGAAGGATGATGAAAGTCTGAAAATCCCCCAGCAGAGATGAGCTCTTTCTGCCCTTGGCTCTGGCTGTTGTCTCTGCCACTGATGCTGATGAGGAAGCACCTTCCCCTCACAGCACTGGGTCTCATGGCCTCCCCTTCCCCACCCGAGAGCCTGGGAGGTGTTGGACCGTAGTCCTGCCCTTGGCATTGCCCATCCACATATCACACTGCCCCAGGAATATCCCTGAGCTATGTGTGAGGGACAGGATCTCTCTTCCCAGATTCTGGGGGTCTTGGCCTTTTTACTTAATGCTACACATCCATTTTTACTCTGATTTTGTTCAACCTTTACATGGCCTTTGTTTACCTGTCATCTCTTTCTGGAGTTTTCTGCTCTAACAAGCCCCTGGGGGGGTGTGGGGGGTGTGTGTGGGGGGGTGGCGGGGTGTCAGTAATGGTCCTCAGTGGGACCCATTAACACTCTAAGGAACTTTGTAGTTTGCATCTGGCTTTGACTTCTTGACAGGCATCTTCATCTTCCTATCACTGTCTGAGTTTCATGGACTCAGCACCAAACCCAGCTGAGGGATCCTTAAAATGCTTTGGGCTGGTCCTCTGCTGCGGAGCTGGGCTGGGCTCCTGGAACGGTGGGAGCTCAGTGCAAGTAGGCAGCACTGCCGAGAGACAGCTCTGCCCAGGAGCAGCTCCTCTGCAAAGCGTAGCAGGGCTGAGGGCACTGCCTGCAGGCTCCAAGGACAGAGGAACCGGGCAGAGAGAGGGAAAAGGCAGATGGGTGTGGGAGGATGACTCAGAGGTCAAAGGAGGAGAAATCTTCACAGGACTTAACACGGTAAGTGTCCTTTTGTTTTGCTGGGTGGGCAGTGCAAGATGGGAATTTATTTCTCCTTTCTGGACCAGGCTCTAAGACCCCAGTTCTTGTTTACAGTTGTCTGAGACTCTCCTGAGCCTATGCACACACAGAGATGCCCCTGGGCAGGGTTCTGATGCCAGGAGGTGTCTGTAGGGCAGACCTGAGCACACAGCAGGTGGGATGGGGTCTGTGAGCACTGACAGGGAGGAGATAAAGAGAAATAGATATGGCTCCAGGCAGGGAGAGCTCCAGGCACCAGAGGCTTTGGCAGGGAGTGAGAGAAACTGGCTGAGAGCAATGGCTCAGAGAGGGGGTGGTATTTGGGCACTGCCCTATTAGCCCTTCAGTGAAAGTTCTTTTAACCCAACAAGTCCCCCTGGTCTCCACCCCCACTCAGCAGACCCTCTGCCCTCCAAGCTCCAGGCTCCAGGGCAGGAGCTGTGTCCCCTGCAGCCAGAGCTGCAGCAGAGGAGACTCTCCAAAGTGCCCATCAGTCCCTCCCTGGCCTTGCCTCCCTTGGCAGAAGCATTGGGGCATTGCTCCTTTGTTCTCCACCTGCCCCTGCTGCTGCTGCTCCTGTTTTCAGGCTCTTTGGGGATGGGGCTTTCAGCTGCAGCTCAGCAACTGGCCCTGCAGGTCCTGCCATGCAGATGTGTCCATGGCAGCAAGGTGCCCAAGCCCCCTTCTAGCCTCTGGGTCTCTGGGTAATGCTGCCCATGGGTCAGGATTAAAGCTGAGGTTTTTTTGCCATACCCCTGCTCTTCAAGGAATCAAAAAGCTCAGAGATCTTTACTGGGGAGGGGAGTTTTCAAGTGGGTTCCTCTGCTCTCAGCAGCATCCAATTTCCTGTCAAGGGAACAGCTGGCTGTGACCCTCCTGCAGACTCCAGAGGTGCAAGCCCAGGGCAGCTGAGAGAAAGTCTGATGGACAGCTTGTCTCTCCTCACTCTGCACTAAGGCTCTGTCCGTTTGCACCCCCGCACTCTCCATGGAGCACTTGTAGTGCAGCAGAAATGTCCAGGCTGTCTGCCTTCAGAACGCACTCCTAAGGTAGGACAGGGCAACAGGAGCAAAAGCAAGAAGAGCAAAGCCCCACAGCTCTGCTCTGCAGCCGGGGACACTGGGAGGGACAAGGCTGAAATCTCTTGGATTTCAGGAGTGTAGCTAACCAGCGATCACTGGGGGTTCCTCTCTGCCTGTTGGGGCACAGCAGGACTGACTCCTGCAGAGCCCACAGCAGAATCCCTTGCTCCTCACTGCCCCCTCAGCCAGCAAACACCAGAGCTCCAGCCTGGGAGCTGCATGAAGGTTCTTCTGGAAGGAGAGAGACTAGCACTGACTTATGGAAACATTACTCCACAACCTATAAGTTTATAAATTAGACATATTTATTCAGCGCTGAGGCACACGGGGGATTGCTCCACCACAAACGTGCACACCTCTCGTGGCACCTTGTCTTGGCTTTATGCTACAAAGCATCACATATTCATAATATGCCTATACATATGCATGACCTATCCCCGCTTTGTATTATAATGAACCTGAAAGTAATTTTCAGATTTTCTGTCCCGCTCTCCTCCTAGTCGTGTCTGTGCTGTGTGTCCTGGTGGTCGTGGGCGGGGGTCGCAGAGATGAAGTAGCTCCTCTTCCTCACTGTTGAACTTTTTACCTCCGTTCCTTGCGCAGTCTCTGTAGCCTCCTGGACTCAGGTCAGACCATAGGGTTGGTTTTGACCAGTTTTTAGGACTCTTTTCCTATTCCATCAGGAAGCGTTCCCTCACAGCTTCTATTAATCAAGGTTTCTATATTGTTCTGCTCTCTGGCCAATCAACTATGATCTATTATCCTATTTAATCTTAGTTATCTTTTAACTAATGTGCCTCTAGCCCCTAGCCTGATCTCTAAGTCTTCCATCTTTATCTCTAAACTAAGCTATATCTTATTTACTTAAGTGTTTAATTTCTATATCCTATTTTAATTTCCTAGTTCCCCATCTCAGGCACTGTCCAGAAATGGAGTAAAGTTTTCCCAAAGTCAGTCCTAACCCTTCACTAACTTCCTTGGACAGGACCACATACCGAAAGTAAACAAATGTCCAACAGCAGCTCCATCACTGAATTTCTCCTCCTGGCATTTCCAGACAGACGGGAGCTGCAGCTGTTGCACTTCTGGCTCTTCCTGGGCATCTACCTGGCTGCCCTCCTGGGCAATGGCCTCATCATCACCTCCATCTCCTGTGACCACCACCTGCACACTCCCATGTACTTCTTCCTCCTCAACCTCTCCCTCCTCGACCTGGGCTCCATCTCCACCACTCTCCCCAAAGCCATGGCCAATTCCCTCTGGGGCAACAAGGACATTTCTTACTCAGGATGTGCTACACAGATCTTTCTCTTTGTCTTTTTTATGTCAGCAGAATTTTATATCCTCACCATCATGTCCTATGACCACTATGTTGCCATCTGCAAACCCCTGCACTACGTGGCCCTCTTGGGCAGGAGAGCTTGTGTCCACATGGTAGCAGCTGCCTGGGGCAGTGGGTTTCTCTGGGCTCTTCTGCACACGGCCAACACATTTTCACCACCACTCTGCAAAGGTAATGCCTTGGACCAGTTCTTCTGTGAAATCCCCCAGATCCTCAGGCTCTCATGCTCAGATTCAGACTACCTCAGGGAAGCTGAGCTTCTTGTGGTCAGTATCGTTGTGGAATTTGTGTGTTTTATGTTCATTCTGCTGTCTTATGTGCAGATCTTCAGGGCCGTGCTGAAGATCCCATCTAAACATGGACAGCACAAAGCCTTTTCCACATGCCTCCCTCACCTGGCCGTGGTCTCACTGTTTGTCAGCACTGGCATGTTTGCCCACCTGAAGCCCCCCTCCATCTCCTTCCCATCCCTGGACCTGGTGATGTCATTTCTGTACGCGGTGGTGCCTCCAGCAGTGAACCCCCTCATCTACAGCATGAGGAACAAGGAGATCAAAGATGCTCTAAAGAAAGTATGTGAATACCTATTATTTCAGCATTAATAAGGTGCCGACAATCCTCATATAACCCCTAGGAATTCAGTAAAATCCCAGCCTATCTTTTGTTCTTCTCTTTCTTTAGTTTGCATTTGTTTCTAAAAAATAATTGTATTTCTGTATTATTCATACAACTTCTTAAGCTTAGAACAATTTTTTACTTTCCAGTAAGCTTAATGTACATAAGGAACTATGTTCTTTGCATAACTAAAGAAGCCAGAACGTATACATTTGTCACTCCTCCTGTCTCTTAGATCTCCTCTGGAGCTGGAGGCCCAGTCCCAGCAGGCAGAAGGGATCCAGAAGCCAAGGGCCCAGCTGTTCCATAGAGGATCCGTCCCAGTGCCCTCAGGGCTGCCCCTCACTGCCTCGGCAGGCTCTGCCTCTCTGCTGCTTGTGAGCTGGGGCCACTGCTTCCCTGCAGCCACAGCCAAGGACAGCAGCAGGACATGGCCTTTTCAGTGCTGGCCTCTCCTCACTTCCACACTGTCCCACTGTGCCCTTGCATTTATGTCACCCCCAAGTTCTTGTGTAGCTTTTGACAGTCCCATTGTGTCCACAGTGGCACCCCTGTGGCTGCAGGCAGGATTAGGCCATGTAAACCACGGTGTCAGAGCTGGCCCCCATGCCAGCACCACCATAACCAAAGGGGCTCCTCAGGGCAGCACCAGAAGACTGGACACCTATTCCAAATCTGGTGTCAGGAATATACACAAGTAGCTGCTCCTTCCAAAGGACTTTTTCTTTTATGGGCTTTTCAGCACCACCATGTCCCAGAAGGATCTGTTAGGGACCAAGGACCGAACAAAGAACTCCCTTCCTGATTGCACATGTCCATGCAGACAGCAACTGGTCTTTGATTTCTCTTCCTGGCACTGTCCCACCTGCAGTGAGACTGATGGCTGATGCCATCCTGGAGAGGAATCAGGAACTGCCAGGAGACCTCAGGGGAACTTCCAGGGACAGTGTGTGAGTCTGGGGGGACAGTGAGTGGCACCTCATAATGGGAGTGACCATCCAAGTTGGAGGACGAGGTGAACCAGAGGACACCATGGGCTAACAAGGGCCCTGCAATTTCTGAAAAGGCTGTGAGGAGCCAGCAGGCAAAGGGCCACAGGACTAAGAGTGGTTCAGGACAGCCTCTTGGAAAGCACATGGGCTGGATCTGGTGCAGCCCTCCCTTGCCTTTTGTACCATTGCAGACACCCCATAGTCCTGCCCAGTCCCGTCTTTGGCCCTTGAGCCATCCAGGGAAGATGGAAAGGGCCTCAGCAGCAGTGAACTCCGTCTGGCTGGCTCTGCTCCCCACCCCCACCAGCGTGGCCAGTGAAGGGTCACCCCATGTCCCCAGGGCACCATAGTCCCCTTGCTCTGCAAAGCAGCACTGCAAGCTTGGGGCCCTGTGGGGACCATGGGGACAGAGCCAGGAATGGCTGATCAGGTCAGCACGAACACATTCACATGGGGAAACGCTCTCTGGGAAGTACGGATGTCGCTGGAGAAGAGCAATCATGCATTTCTGTGCCTGCAGGGAGGAATCCATGAAAAAGAGAAACCTCTTTCTGCAGGCAGCAATTAGTGCAGGCTGCTCTGTCACCTGACCAGGACTCTTGTGCTGATCTGTGGACAGGGGCGGACACTGAGAGGGCACAGTCTGTCTGTGGTACCTGGGTCCTGCCTCTCCTGAACCTGAGACCAGGAGTCCTGCAGTTTCACTGACCTCCATTTCCTCATGCCATGGTGAACCTCCATCCCTGGGGGTATGGGGAGGCTAAGACCCCTCTCTGCCCCCCAGCAGCTGCTGAGTCCTTCAGAGGGGCTGGGGTTATGGAGTGAGTGCCCAGAGCTCTCCAGCTTCCTGCAGCCCAGACTGAGGTCCTCTGTGGGGCTAAGATGGGGAGTGGGCAGTGGAGATGGGAGTAGCTGGGAAAGGGCTTGTCTGGGCTGGAAAGTCCCCAGGAGAGGACAGCACCAACATTAGCTGAGCTGTGTGACCATTCAGGGAGAGGACACGCTGCAGTGGGTGTGTGGTGCAGACCCAGATATCATGGAAGGAAGCTGAGACATGCAGGTGCAGGAGAGAGAAGGCCTGTCTGTGCTCTTGGTGGCATAGGTGTAACGACAAGGGACTGCTCAGGTTTCCTCTAACTCCTCGATGTACACTGGTCTTCTGGTCAGGATCACTGAACTGTGTGATGAAGGCTAAGAAAAGGATGAGATCAGCTTTAGATAGCTAGAGGAAGCACTGCAATTTTAGGCCCTGGTAATCCCTGGGGACTTTGAAGACCATGGACCTCTGCTAGAAGGCCTTGGTTGAAGGGAAGGTAGAAGGTAATCCCTGAACCAGCATGGTGGGAATGCTCTGCTGGGTAAGTTTTTCACAAGAAGACAAGGCCGCACTGGTGGAAGATGAGGAGGGCAGCTTTGGCAGCAGTGCGAGTGTGGTGCTAGGGTAGAGAACCCTGAGGGAAGTGAGCAAGGCAAATTATAGCAGTGCTGAGCAGAGAGGAAGGATCACCTCCAATAACCTGCTGGCAGTGCTGAGTCAAGGGGGATGAGAACTCCCTTGTCTGGTTGCCTACACTCCTCCTAATGCAGCCCAGGATGCCGTTGTCCACCTTTGCTTCAAAGGTGTGAAGCCAGGAGAGGACAAGACTTTGGGGAGACTTAACAGCAGCCTTCCCATACCTTCTTGGATATCACAAGAAATCCTCCCCGGGCCTAGTTTGGCTTCCTTTGTACCCTCATTTGGTGTTTTTGAGGTTTTCTCCATGGGGATTCCTACCTTGGTCAGCAGTTCCATTAAACCAGAACCTCCTTCTGTTATCTGCAGTGTACTCTAATTCCTTTGTCAGAGGCACCACAGATCTGGTGAGCCAACTGTACACACACATTAACCACTGGCAAAAGAGAGCTTCACTGCCAGGGGACCTTGAGAAACTCTGGGATTTGGCAATAAAAGACTCATGAAGTTTAACAAGGAGAAGATGCCAGCCCTTTCCTGGGGGCAGAATAACCCCATCTATGAGGGCAGGCTGGGACCTGAACAGCCCGGGACTGACCCTCATGAGAGTCAGTGGTGCATGGTAACCATGAACAAGGACAGCTGCCTACAGGGCTGCATTAGGAGGAGTGTGGCAAACCAAACCAGGGCGTTATCATCCCCCTTGACTCAGCACTGGTGAGGCCACCTCTAGACTGGTGTGACTGGGGGAGAGGCTCCCTGTTCTGGAGGAATGGAGAGGAAATGGAGAAGCTCCAAAGGAGATCTGCCAGGGTGGGGTTTGGGGCCTTTGTGGAGAGGCTGAAGGACCTGGACTGCTTTAGCCTGGTGAACTGGAGGCTCAGGGCATTACAGCAGTCACCTCCACCTGCTTGAAGGAGAGTTTTCAAGGTAAGGGAGCTTTTCTTGGTAGTGGGAAGAGAAGGAAACCTCAACAAAGTGCAGCTTGGAAGGTTCAGATTGGAGTTGAGGAAAAAGAAATCTCAATCAAAGGGTGGCATTGTGGTGTAAGAGGTCACCCAGAGGGAGTCTGGATCAGCCTGTGGCTTTGTGTTTCAAGGAACAGCCAGTGAGTGTGGAGAGACATCAGTGAAGGTGTGGAGATGCCATGATGAGAGCTAGGTAGGAAAGAAAGATGGATGTCAACAGCCTGAAGGGGAAAAGACACATGAAGGGGACAGTAGAAGTAAACCTGCAGCAGAGACGGCTGAGGGCTCTGGAAGGGCTGAAAGGCCACACAAGGCGAAGCTCTTTATCCCCTTGGTCATGGCAGTTGCCTCTGCCGTGGAGGCCTAACAGGAAAAACCTTATTCTGAGGCTCTGGAATATATTTTCCTCCTCGCCCCTTCTTGGACAGGCCAGGATGTGTTGTGCAGTTTTCCTACACTTGGCATTGCTCACCCTCACACCCCCTGTCCCCAGGAAGAGCCCTGAGCCACACACGAGGGACAGGATCTGCCTTCCCCGGGCCTGAGGGTCAGGGCTTGGACTTTCTGCTTCATAAAACAAACCAAGGAGTTTTGCAGCATTAGAGCCACCTGCATGGTGTCTTTGGCTACCTGCAATCACAGCATCCAATTATCTGCTCTAACGAGTCCCTGGAGAGGCTTTGTCAGTAGTGGCCCTCAGTGGAGCCAATCAGTGCTTCAAGGTACTTTGGGATTGATTCTGACTTTGACTTCTTGAGTAGTTTGCTCAGTCTCCTCTCAGTATCTGAGGATCATGGACATGGGGCCAAACACACCATGGGGCTCATTAAAATACAGAATGTCCTAATGAGTCATTTCTCTTGCTGTAATTTTCTTCAAGTCTTCAAGACTTGTACAGCTAATTGAATTAATTTCATAGTGTAGCTAAGAATGATGATTTCAAAGTGCACCTAATAAATATTATTCTTTTTTTTAAAGAGCACATTATTTTACTTTGCAGGTTAGAGAAGAGGTGACAGCAGCATTCTCTGATTGATATTAATGCAGAGTATCTCCTCGGAAGTCTCCTGGTCAGTCCCTTGGGGTCCAACACAGTATGGACAATCTTTGTCCTCACCTCCCATCTCAGCATTTCTCTCATCAGCCGCCTGGGACTTGCATCATTTCTCCTTACATCAGATTTCTCCACTGATCTCTGCAGCTGGAGGTTACAGCTCCTTTGCACAATCTCCCACCTGCTCTCCCTAGAGAACTGGCTGCACACGGGCGCAGAAGGATTTCAGCTATTTTCAGGCAAGGAAAAGTCAAGCATAATCAAATTTCATATATAATAAAACACATTCCTCTCGCAGAACTTAACTACCAGCTGGCTCCGATGAGGTTGCCTTTCTACAAGGGGTAATCTCATGAGAAATATTTCAGGTTGGCAGATAGAAAAAGGTAGATACAAACATAATGAAAGAGTTGGCTAAGGAGACAATTAGTCTACTGAAAGACAGGCAAGCTTTTAACTGCCTGAAGTTCAAAGCAGCAGCTCGCAAGCTGAGAGGAATCTGAATGAACAAAAAGTAAGGGCATGAGAAAACTAATGGCTAATGGAAAGGCCCTTTTTCTAGAGAGTCTGCATCTGAAAAGATGACTTCAGAAATGGTCATTCTATCGGGACAGGTGAAAATACATAAAAGATTAAAGAAATTAGATACACCATATAACAGCAGAAAAGAGGCAATGAAGTTACAGGGGAAGACCAATATTTCTTTGGAAAATCCCTTTTGAAAGGTCACGGGATTGGGAGAGGTCTCTTGTGAGTGAGGACAAGCCAATGTTGCACCCACCTTTGAAAGAGGTCAGAAGTGCCACCCAGGGAACCACACAAGCTCTATTGGGTGAGGAGTGGCCCTTCAAATGAGTCCTCTTGGGTGACATTTCTGGGCATTTAAAAGAGAAGACTGTGTCCAAATGCCATCAGCATGGACTTCCCAAGGGTAGATCATGGCTCACCAACCTGATTGCCTTCATGGTGAAGTAACTGCATTTGTACGTGAGGGGAGAACAGTGGGTGTCATGTACCTCCACTTCAGCAAGACATTGGACGTGGTCTCCCTCAATATTCTCATACCCAAGTTAGGCCGTTACAATCTGGCTGGGTCATCAAAGAGATGGGTAAAACACCAGTTGGAGGATGAGGCTCAGAGAGCAGTGGTGAAGGGGTCACCACAGGTGGGATATACTGGGGCATTCTGGGGCAGCACAGGGGACTCTCCTGGGATCTGGGCAATTTAACAATGGTGTCTATGACCCAGTGGAGATATCTCAGGCCATGTTTGTCAATGACACTAAATAGAGAGGACCATTCCTGTGCCCTAGGGATGCCATTCAGATGAAACCTGCCAGGCAAGAGGACTGTCCTGTCAGGAACTTCATGAGACAGAAGATGGACAAAGGCCACATCTTGCACCTGGGAGAGACTGACACCCTGCAGTGCCAGGAGAAGGGGACTGCCTGTCTGGGGAGCAGCTCTGCAGACAAGGCCTTGGTCGTGCGGGGGGACACCAAGAAAACACAATCCAGAAATGGTCCACACAATCCAGCGTGACCTGGTAGCAAAGGCAGTCAGCGACGTCCTGGAGCATTTAAACAGGAATCCTGCCAGAAGAGTGGAAGAAGCGATTTACTCCCCGCACAGCACACATTCGACTACCTGTACACTATTGTATCAGTTTTGGGGCCCCCAGTTCAAGGGTGCTGGGTCTGGCTGGAATGGGGTTAACTTTCATTGTTGCAGCCCTTATGGTGGCTGGTTTTGCATTTGAGCCTAAAACAGTGTTGATCACAGAGCTGTGTTTTGTTTGTTGTGGAATAAAGCTTGCAAAGCATCAAGGTCTTCTCTGGTTCTCACTCTTCTTTCTCCCAGCAAGCAGCTGGGAGTGGGCAAGAAGTTGGGGGTGATGGGACACAGCCAAGACATCTGACCCCAACTGACCTAAGAGATATTCATGGAATCATAGAACCATAGAACAGCTCAGATCGGAAGAGACCTTGACAGGTCATCTAGTCCAAGCTTTTGTGGGAAAGGGAGCCTACATGAGATTGTCTAGCACCCTGGGCAATTGTTTCTTGAAAACCTTCAGTGATGGGGACTCCCTTGGGGAGTTTCTTCCTCTGAGTGACTGTTCTCACTCCCTTGGACTAGCTCCAGTCTCTCTACATCTTTCATTAATTGTGGGGACCAGAACTGGACACAGTACTGCAGGTGTAGCCTGACAAGCGCTGAGTAGAGTGGGACGATCCAGTCCCTGTGCCTGCTAGTAACACCCCTGTGGATGCAGCCCAGGAGCCTGTTTGCTGTTGGTGCTGCAGCATTGCACTGCTGGCTCATCTTCAGCTTGCTGTCCCCCAGGAACAGGTCCCTTTCAACAAGGCTGCTTCCAGCCACACAGATCCTGGCCTGTACTGGGCTTTTTGGTTATTCCCACCCAGGGGCTGGACATTGTTAAACTTCAGGCTAAATCCCTTTATTAAAATTCATCCTGTTCGTGGTGACCATTCTTCCAAATTGTCAAGGTCTCTCTGTAAGATAGCTGTGCCTTCTGATAGGTCCACCTCACCACCCTCTGTAGTGTTGTCAGCAGATATTGTGAGGGTGATTTCAACCCTGTCATACAGAAAATTTAGGAAGATGTTGAACAGTGTGGGGCCCAGTATCATTTCATGGGGGATCCAAATTGTTACAGGCTTCCAGCCTGGGTAATAAGCATTGATCACCACCCTCTGAGTGCAGCCTGTTAGCCAATTTCCTACCCACCTCACAGAGCACCCCTCCAATCTTTATCTTGTCCATTTGTCCAAGAGAAATCTGTAGGAAACAGCCTTTGCTGAAGTCCAGGTAAACAGCATCCACTGCTCTCCTCATGCTGACAGAAGGTTTATGTTGTTGAAGAAGGCGATCAGGTTAGATTGGCACAATTTGCCCTTGATAAATCCGTGTTGGATTTTCCCAATCACCTCCTCCATTTGATTTGTGATAGCTGAAAGTTTCCCCAGGTCAACCCCCAAGACAGTTTTCATTGCCGCATCTCCCCACGGTCATGCTGCTTTGGAAGTTCCCCCAGAATCCGACCCCTGCCCAGACCCAGCTGTGTTCCATGATGGTCTTTGCAGACAGTCTTGCTCCCGGGTCTGCTGGGGTCTGGGCCAGGAGAGAGGTTGGGCAGGGCTGGCCATTCCCTCCATCAAGGCACTGACACCAGCAGGAGGATGGAGATGGTCTTGCAGAAGACTCACCCATAAACCTGGAGTGAGCAGCCAGTGCTGGAAATGGCCAGTGAGAGAGGCTGGGGGGTGATGAAGGCCCTGGGCCACCTTCCTGGTCTGTCCATGCCACCAAGGGCACAGACCACCCTCTTCTCTCCTGCACCTGCATATCTTCAATCTCTTCCAGAAGCCCTGGCTCTGCACCACAAATGCCCTGGTGTGAGTCTTCACCCTGCATGGTCACACAGTGAGAGTTATATGCTGATGGTTTTCATCCTCTGGTACTTTCCATCCCAGCCCAGCTCCCTCCAAGCTCTCCCACCTCCCCTGTCCTCTCTCCACCTCTCTCCCCAGCAAAGCCCAGTCTGGGCTGGTCCCAAAGTAGTGCGCACTGCAGGGTGCTCTGGTCACTCACCCCACAGCCTCAGCCCCTCTGAAGGGCACAGCAGCTCCTTGGGGGCAGAGAGGGGTCAGCCCCAGAGATGGGAGGCACAAGGAGAAGGACATCAGGGGCACCCTGCGTCCCCTGCTCTTCTCTTCAACAGATCCTGAGGGGTCTTCAGCCATGCAATCCCCTCTCCCCAGATCAGCACAAGAGCCTTGAGCTGGTGCAGCCAGAAAGGTGTTTTCATTCCCCATTCATTCCTGCCCTGGTAAGGATGGATGTAAGACAAAGAAGTTGTTGGTTCATTATTTTGCAGAAAGACACAGAGTGCCTGAGTCCTCATTTAGACAATGTCCTTGTGTCACACAAGGTGGGTGGATTCTTATAGAGGAGGGAAAGACTAATGGAATTTCTTTGTAAAGCACATCATCACAAATGGAAAAAGTAAAAAATAATTATTTATAGAAGGAAAGACATGCTTGGGCTGTCATGAAATACACAGGGAGTCATTTGCAGAGAAAGGTTGACAGTCTATGGCTGCTGAAAAATGTCCAAACGGTTTCCTCAAGGCATCCTTGATCTCCCTGTTCCTCATGCTGTAGATGAGGGGGTTCAATGCTGGAGGCACCAACGAGTACACAACTGCAACCACCAGGTTCAGAGAAGGGAAGGAGATGGAAGGGGGCTTCATGTAGGCAAACATGCCAGTGCTGATAAAGAGGGAGACCACGGCCAGGTGAGGGAGGCACGTGGAAAAGGCTTTGTGCCGTCCCTGCTCAGATGGGATCCTCAGCATGACCGTGAAGATCTGCACATAGGACACCACAATGAAAAGAAAACACCCAAGTTCAAAGCAGGAACTAACCATGATAAGCCCAAATTCCCTGATGTAAGAGTGTGAGCAGGAGAGCTTGAGGATCTGGGGGATTTCACAGAAGAACTGGTCCACAGCATTGCCTTGGCAGAGTGGTAGTGAAAATGTGTTGGCCGTGTGCAGCACAGCACGGAGGCACACAGTGCCCCAGGCAGTTGCTGCCATGTGGACACAAGCTCTGCTGCCCAGGAGGGTCCCATAGTGCAGGGGTTTGCAGATGGCAACGTAGCGGTCATAGGACATGACGGTGAGAAGAAAATACTCTGCTCCAAACAAGAAAAGAAAGAGGAAGCACATCCCAAGAGGGAAATGGCCCTGTTGCATCAGACGGAATTGGCCATGGCTTTGGGAACAGTGGTGGAGATGGAGCCCAGGTCGAGGAGGGAGAGGTTGAGGAGGAAGAAGTACATGGGGGTGTGCAGGTGGTGGTCACAGGTGATGGTGGTGATGATGAGGCCATTGCCCAGGAGGGCAGCCAGGTAGATGCCCAGGAAGAGCCAGAAATGCAAGAGCTGCAGCTCTCGTTTTGATGCGAATGCCAGGAGGAGGAACTCAGTGATGGAGCTGCTGTTGGACATCTCCTGCCTCTGGACGTGGGGGACTGTCAAAGGAGGAAATAACAGTAACAATTCAGGGTAAAATATTCTGAGCAAAGTCAATGTAATTTACCAACACCCCTGTCCCTACTGCACCTACGCTCCCATTTTTCCTTTTGTAGGAAAATTTCCTTCAGTTCCATGTCTGGAATTCTGCTTGGTGCTGGATGAATGTACTGTGAGGATCAAGGCCTCTGCCCACAGGCTGCCCTAATGTGAGCCCTTCTCTGCAGCAGTGGGCTTGTATAAACGGTGGAGGCAGGAGCCAGAGCTGGTGTTCAACTTTGTCATATGTGACCGTAGTAATGCAAAAGGGCCTGTCAGCATCTGCACTCCCAGTGCTAAGGAACAAAGATGGCAGATGGCAGTTTGAGAGCTTTGGTTTTCTGAAGCTCCCCCCATTTCACCCAGGGAGTGTTCTTGGATGTCAGAATCCATCAGAATTTCTGTTGTATGCACGGAAAAGAGAGCAAATCCTGCAATGCAATAGGATGGGCTGTAGCTTAATGCAGAGTGAGGGGAGCTACTCTGACCCTCCAACTTGTTCTGACCTGTCCTGTTCAAGCATGAGAACTCCATTTCGATTTCTCCCCCCAAATTCACCAAAAGCAGGAAACAGAAATCACAGAATCAAGAAAACTCCTTATATTTTGAGTAATCCCTGCCTTGAAATTCCCCTTGTAAAGTGCCCTCGGAAATGTCCTGGAGGTGATCTGGAACTGTCAGCAGCCCTGATCCACACAGCAACCTCTCCACAGCAGAAGGACCCTGCCCTGCCGGGGGTCTCTTTCCCACCACAGCTTCTCCCCACAGCGCCGTGGGGAGCTCCCCGGGCAGGCTGAGTGGCAGCAGAGTCCCTGCCCCAGCACACAGCCCCTGGGCTGCAGGGACCCTGCTCTGAAGGACAGCCCTGGGCACCCTTGGCTGCACCCACGGCTGCACACCCCTGCAGCCATCCCCAGGAGAAAGCAGAGGGCATGGCCTGTCCCTCTGACACTGCAGCAGGGAAGCCCTGCTCTGGAGCACGTCCTCATCCTCTACACAGGAGGGAGATTCCTGGTGTCTGTGCCAGCTTGAACAGATCCTTCCACCACTGTCCTGGTTCAGCTAGGATAGGGTTAAGTTTCCCCAGCAGTGGGGGGAAGCTCTAGATGGGTTATTCATATACCATGCTGACATCACCTCCGGGCGCCCAAGCGCGGGAGAATCGGTGAGCACGTGTGCTTGTGCAGCCGTTCCTCTCACTGCTGTATCGGTACATACCTTGCTCTGTTCATTGTTATTACTGTTATTGTTGTTGTTTGTTTTGTTGCTGTTGCACTGTTGTATTAAACGTCTCCTTATCTCAGCCCTGGGACTTTGTGTTTCACTCCCTTTGTGCGGGAGGGGCAGCGGCCGCGTGGTCTCAGACGCTGACAGGGACTAAACCACCACAACTTTTGGCACCCAACGTGGGGCTCGAGAGGGCTGAAGTAAGGACAAAAGGAGAAGGTGTGTTAGAGCAATCTGTTAGGTGCAATTTTTCTGTATGTATTATTTGGTAAGAAATGTTTGCAATGCTGGCCAACTTGCTTGCGTGGTGGGGCTGGATTAATCCTTATATCCACTGTGCATTCCCAGTGCTGATGTTTGTTGTTGGTGGAAAATGTATCAAGGGTCTTGTTTTGCTGTACTGGCTAATGATTGCTTATAATGTACTTGTATCACTGCTTGAGGGGGTGAACCAGTATCTGTTTGCTGCCTGGGCTTTTGTTAGGGGTCTCACCCCCTCTATGGGTGAGCCAGGGGAAGAGAGCCTCTCGTTTTTTTGAGAGTTTCAGCTATCCCTGGAGCATCCAGGCCAGTGTGCTTGTGGCACAATGCTTTCTAAATGTCTGCCAGATCTTGTTTTGGGCCATGCGGTATTTCTCCAACAATAGCACCACCCGGAACCCTGCCCTGAGGGCAGATAGTTATAAATGGCTAGGTATGTGGGAGAAGATGAACAAGTACCTGAGTCAGTGGTCACACCCAACGTTCTGGGATTTCACTCCCAAACAAGTGCAGAGTCCTGATAAACTGGTAGAGTGTTTGGAAAAGGTGTGCTGCCAATCTGACAAACCCCAGGAGACACAACTCGCTGCGATGTGCTGGGGGCTTGCCCATGCTTACCGCATCGTCCTTAACACTGTTCACTGCCCTCAAGGGGAAGAGAGGGCTGCAGGATCTGAGAGTGAACTTACTGGTACAGCAGCTGGGCCAGGGGGACAGGCAGTGCCAGTACCAGTTGCTTCCACCAGCACAGCAGTTCGGCCAGAGGGACAAGCAGTACCAATATCGATCTCCCCGATACGGAACAAAAAATCCCCTCACAGTGTACAGGGTGATGATGAACCAGGCCCATCACAAGAGCAGGAGGAAGAGCTGGAGGTAACCATCCGATCTCTATCCCTGAGTGAGTTGCGAGATATGCAGAAGGATTTCAGCCGCCTTCCAGGCGAGCAAATTTGCACCTGGCTGCTCCGATGCTGGGATAGTAGAGCTGCTGGTTTTGAATTGGAGAGGAGAGAGGCCAAGCAGCTGGGATCTTTAGCCAAGCAGGCTGGTATTGACAAGGCAATAGGGAAACAGGCTCAAACCCTCAGCCTTTGGAGGCGACTCCTGCTCAGTGTGAGGGAGAGGTACCCCTACAAGGATGATGTCCTATGTTGGTTAGGCAAGTGGACCAACATGGAGAAAGGCGTTCAGAACCTCAGGGAATTGGCTGTGTTTGACATGGTCTATGGTGATCTGACTGACGAGCGGTCACCCATGGATCCAGATCAGGCCCCTTGCACACAGTTGATGTGGCGGAAGTTCCTGCAAAGTGGACCAGAGGGACATTCCAAAGCATTAGCAGTAACGTCCTGGTGGCGAGACACCCAGACTCAGACAGTAGATGAAGTGATTATCCAGCTCCCGCAATATGAGGGAAGTGTCCCTTCCTCCCAACATGCTTTGGTTTCAGCTGTAGAGGAACTGTCTCAGAGGCTCCAGAAAGTGGAAGAGGACATGTCCTACATTCCACCTGCACGGGCCAATGTCTCAGCTATTAGAAGCAGGCACTTCCCCACCCAAGAGAAGGGCAGTGGAAGGTACACACCACGGGGCACCCCGTGGTTCTTCCTCCACGACCATGGGGAAAACATGAGGAGGTGGCATGGACAGCCCACTTCTGCCCTAGCTGCACGAGTACAGCAGCTGAAAGGGAAGACCACCATGAAAGGGGAGTCTTCCAAGAGAGATGCAGCTCCAGTGTCCAGTCGGAAATCCCACAGACAGAATAGAATGGCCAACATTATTCTTGACCCTCTTGAGGAGACCGGTAAGTCATTCTTGCAGGAGTCATTCTTAGGACAAGTGAGTGATGGTGAGCAGGATTAGAGGGGCCCTGCCTCCAGCCAGGTGGAGGAAAGGGATAATCGGATTTACTGGACGGTGTGGATCCGATGGCCTGGCACATCAGACCCACAAGAATATAAGGCCTTGGTAGATACTGGCACACAGTGCACCCTGAAGCCATCAAGCTACAGTGGGGTTGAACACGTCTGCATCTCCGGAGTGACAGGGGGATCCCAACAGCTGACCCTATTAGAAGTTGAAGGGAGCCTAACTGGGAAGGACTGGCATAAGCACCCTGTTGTGACTGGCCCAGATGCCCTGTGCATCCTAGGTATAGACTATCTCAGGAGAGGGTACTTTAAAGACCCAAAAGGGTACCGGTGGGCCTTTGGTATAGCTGCCCTGGAGGAGGTTGAGCAATTGTCCACCTTACCCGGCCTCTCAGAGGACCACTCGGTGGTGGGGTTTCTTAAGACTGAAGAGCAACGAGTGCCAAATGCTACCAAGATGGTGCACCGGCGGCAGTACCGTACCAACCGAGATTCCCTGGTCCCCATCCATCAGCTGATCCGTCGACTAGAAAGCCAGAAGGTGATTACCAAAACTCATTCACTCTTCAACAGCCCTATATGGCCAGTGAGAAAGTCTAATGGCAAATGGATACTAACCGTGGACTACCGTGGCCTGAATGAAGTTACGCCAGCGATGAGTGCTGCAGTGCCGGACATGCTAGAGCTCCAATATGAGCTGGAGTCGAAGGCAGCCAAGTGGTACGCCACGACTGACATTGCTAACGCGTTCTTCTCCATCCCAATAACACCAGAGTGCAGGCCACAGTTTGCGTTCACTTGGAGGGGTATCCAGTACACCTGGAATCGATTGCCCCAGGGGTGGAACCACAGCTCCACCATTTGCCATAGACTGGTCCATACTGCACTGGAGAAAGGTGGGGCTCCAGAACACCTGCAGTTCATTGATGATATCATTGTATGGGGGGACACAGCTGAGGAAGTCTTTGAGAAAGGAAAGAAGGTAATTGAAATCCTTCTGAAGGCTGGTTTTGCCATCAAGCAACAGAAAGTTAAGGGGCCTGGAAGGGAGGTTCAATTCCTAGGAATAAAATGGCAAGATGGGCGTCACCACATCCCAATGGAGGTGATAAACAAGATAACAGCCATGGCCCCACCAACCACTAAAAAGGAGACTCAGTCTTTCCTGGGCGCTGTGGGGTTCTGGAGGATGCACATCCCAAACTACAGCCTGATTGTGAGCCCTCTCTACCACGTAACATGCAAGAAGAACGATTTTGAACGGGGCCCTGAGCAACAACAAGCCTTTGAACAAATTAAGCAGGAGATTGCCCAGGCAGCAGCCCTCGAGCCAGTCCAGACAGGGCAGGAGGTTAAGAAAGTGCTCTACACTGCAGCCGGGGAGAATGGCCCTACCTGGGGCCTTTGGCAGAGAGCAGATGAGGAATCCCAAGGCCGACCTCTAGGCTTTTGGAGCCGGGGATACGAAGGCTCTGAAGCTAACTATACAGCAACTGAGAAGGAGATACTGGCAGCGTATGAAGGAATTCGAGCTGCCTCAGAAGTGGTCAGCACTGAGACACAGCTCCTCCTGGCACCCCGACTGCTGGTGCTGGGATGGATGTTCAAAGGAAAGGTTTCCTCCACACATCATGCAACAGATGCCACGTGGAGTAAATGGGTTGCGTTAATAACACAACGGGCTCGAATAGGGAACCTTGACTGCCCAGGATTAGTGGAAGTGATCATAAACTGGCCAGAGAACAAAGATGCTGGGATGTCACCAGAACAGGAGGTGAAACGTGCTGAGGAGGCCCCACCATATAACGAGCTGCCAGAGGAGGAGAAGCGATATGCCCTGTTCACTGATGGGTCTTGTTGCATTGTGGGGAAACATCGACGATGGAAGGCTGCTGTGTGGTATCCCACACGACGAGTCACTGAAGCTGCTGAGGGACAAGGTGAATCGAGCCAGTTTGCAGAGGTGAAAGCCACCCAATTGGCTTTGGAGATTGCTGAGCGAGAAAAGTGGCCGAGGCTCTATCTCTACACTGACTCGTGGGTGGTGGCAAGTGCCCTGTGGATGTGGTTGCAGCAATGGAAACAGAACAACTGGCAACGCAAGGGCAAACCCATCTGGGCCGCTGAAGTATGGCAGGACATTGCAGCCCGGGTGGAGAACCTCGTTGTGAAGGTGCGCCATGTGGATGCCCATATACCCAAGAGTCAGGCCACTGATGAACATCAACACAACCAGCAGGCTGACCAGGCTGTTAAGATCGACGTGGCTCAGGTGGACTTGGACTGGCAGCATAAAGGTGAACTGTTCATAGCCCGGTGGGCCCATGAGACTTCGGGCCGCCAAGGCAGAGATGCATCATACAGGTGGGCTCGAGATCGAGGGGTGGACCTCACCATTGACACCATCACAGAGATCATCCACGGATGTGAGACGTGTGCTGCAATCAAACAAGCCAAGCGGGTGAAGCCCCAGCGGAATGGAGATCGATGGATGAAATATAAATATGGAGAGGCCTGGCAGATCGACTACATCACACTGCCACAGAGCCACCAAGGCAAGTGCCACGTGCTCACAATGGTGGAAGTAACCACTGGATGGCTCGAAACTTATCCAGTGTCCCATGCCACCGCCTGGAACACCATCCTGGGCCTTGAAGACCGAGTCTTGTGGTGACACGGCACCCCAGAGAGGATTGAGTCAGACAATGGGATTCACTTCTGAAATAACCTCATAGATGCCTGGACAGAAGAACATGGCATCGAGTGGGTCTACCACATCCCCTACCACGCACCAGCCTCTGGGAAGATCGAGCGCTACAATGGACTGTTAAAAACTACATTGAGAGCAATGGGGGGTGGAACCTTCAAACACTGGGACACACATCTGACAAAGGCCACTTGGCTAGTCAACACAAGAGGATCTGGCAATCGAGCTGGCCCGGCTCAGTCAAAACTTCCACATGTTGTAGACGGGGATAAAGTCCCTGTGGTGAGCATGAGGGATGTGCTGGGAAAAATGGTCTGGGTTAGTCCTGCGCCAGACAAAGGCAAACACATCCACGGGCTTGTTTTTGCTCAAGGACCTGGGTGCACCTGGTGGGTGATGCAGAAGGATGGAGAGGTCCAATGCATACCACAAGGGGACTTGATTTTGGGTGAAAACACACTGTGAATTATACCGTGCTTTTGTTAATTCTTCTTCGTTATTGTTAATTGCTAAATGGCAGCTGGATGTGACACAGGTTGTATAGAATAAAAAGGTGGATTATGTCCTGGTTCAGCTAGGATAGGGTTAAGTTTCCCCAGCAGTGGGGGGGAAGCTCTAGATGGGTTATTCATATACCATGCTGACGTCACCTCCTGGCCCCCAAGCACGGGAGAATCGGTGAGCACGTGTGTTTGTGCAGCTGTTCCTCTCACTACTGTATCAGTACATACCTTGCTCTGTTCATTGTTATTACTGTTATTGTTGTTGTTTGTTTTGTTGCTGTTGCACTGTTGTATTAAACGTCTCCTTATCTCAGCCCCGGGACTTTGTGTTTCACTCCCTTTATGGGGGAGGGGCAGCGGCCCCATGGTCTCAGGCCCCAGCAGGGACTAAACTACCACAACTACCTGCAGCTGCATTGCCCTGCACCCAGAGACTTACTGTGTCAAGGGCTGGGAAGATTTCTCCTCCAGTGAGCTCTCAGCATCCTCCCACTCCCATCTGCTTTTCCCCTCTCTGTGCCCAGCTCCTCTGCCCTCAGTGCCTGCAGGCAGTGCCCTCAGCCCTGCTGCACTTTGCAGAGGAGCTGCTCCTGGGCAGAGCTGTCTCTCTGCAGCGCTGCCCACTTGCCCTGAGGTCCCTCCATCCCAGGAGCCCAGCCCAGCTCCGCAGCAGAGGACCAGCCCAAGGCATTTTAATGACCCCTCAGGTGGATTTGATGCTGAGTCCATGAACCTCAGAGAGTGATAGGAAGATGAAGATGTCTCTCAAGAAGTCAAAGCCAGATGCAAACTACAAAGTCCCTTAGAGTCTTAATGGGTCCCAGTGAGGACCATTAGTGACAAACCCTCCCTAGGGGCTTGTTAGAGCAGAAAACTCCAGGCAGAGATGACAGGTAAACAAAGGCCATGTCAAGGTGGAACAGATTCTGAGTAAAACTGGAGGTGTTACATTAAGCAAAAGGGCCAAGCTCTGACCCCCAGCCTCTGGGAGGGGGAATCCTGTCCCTCACACATTGCTCAGAGCTCTTCCTCAAGCAGTGTGATGTGGGAATGGTCAATGCCAAGGGCAGGACTATGGTACAACAACTGCAAGGCACTCAGGTGGGGAAGGGGAGGCCATGACACCCAGTGCTGTAAGGGGAAGGTGCTTCCTCGTTGGCATCAGTGGCAGAGACAACAGCCAGAGCCAAGGGCAGAAAGAGCTCATCTCTGCTGGGGGATTTTCAAACTTTCCTCATCCCTCTATTGTCTCCACCACAGGCTGTCCCACCGTGTCCCACACCTGCACCTCTTTCTCTGTAGGCTGTAGATGTCCACCCGGCTACCATACCTTGCTCTCACCTGAGCATCTCCCTTCCTTTTCTGATATCTCTCCATCCTCCCTGGCTGCTCCATGAAATACAAAGTCTGGGGCTGCTCCAGGCTCGCTTTGGATGACTTGTTACACCACAACACTGCCCTTCGAGTGACATTTCTCTGTGTCCAGTCTGGGTCTCCCCAGCTGCACTTTGTGGCATTAGTCCTTTCTCATGCTGTATCTTACTATAAAGAGAAGTTCCATCATCTCTGAAATCACCCCTCAGTCACTCTCAGGCTACTCCTATAGTGCCTGGAGCCTCCACACCACTGAGCCAAAGAACTCCAGGTCCCTTAGACACCCGACACAGGTCATGCGCACTAGGTCCTGAACCCCACCTTGATAGACCTTCATTCAACACTCTCCAGGCCCTCCCTACTTCTCCAAAATGGGGAGCCACACCCTGGGACACACCCATGTGTGTGGAGCCACACCAGCTCGTCATGTCCCAGCCTGTCCTGATGAATGAGGCTATTTGTTCCCTCCCCACACTGATGTAGGATTGGCCCCTTTTCCTTGTAAAACTGCAGGTGACTGCATTTGCCCAACCGCATATTTTCTCAAGGTCCCCACTAACTGAAGCTCCATTTGGTCAACTTTTCATGCTTATGTGCAGCTAGTTCATTTTAATTGGTTTGTCTCTCAGAAGAGAACAGCATGAGGAGTTGCAGGGCACTACAAATCCCCTCTCCTGGAGAAACTGTGGGGTCCTCGGGGTCTGTTACTGATAAGCTATGGGGCTGGACCCAGAGGGGAAGTTGCCTTTTATGGCAGAGAACAGTAGGGATGTTGGAGCTCTGCCTGGGGATGGATGAAGAGTCAGTTGAGCTGAAGGATCATGGGCAACACTTTGGTAGGTGGATGTCTGCTACGGACCCCCTGATGAAGAAGATGAAGTAGATGGACCTTCTTCATTTAACTAGAAGAAGCCCTGGTCCTCATGGGAGACCTAAACTATCCCAATATTTGCGGAAGAGGCAATACAGCAAAGTGCAAGCCATTCACAAGGTTTTTGGAGTTAAGTGACAATATCATCCCGACAAGAGTGACTGAGGAGCCAGTGAGGGGAGGTGTCCTGTAGGAAATTATGCTTAGAAACAAGGAAGAGCTGGTCAGGGATGTAACAGTCAGAGGTGGAAAAGTAGAATTGAGGCTCCTGAGAGAAGGGAACAAGGCCAAGAGTAAGACTTCAGGAAAGGAGGATTTGGCCTGCTGAGGAACGTGTTTGGAAGAATCCCATGGGATACAACGTTGAAGAATTTCTGAAATTAAGAGACCCGTCTTAATCAAAAGAGTGGAAGAGAGTAGGGTCCACAGACATAGGCTCTACTTACAAAATAAAAAGCTGGAGTTAGATGTCAGACAAGTACAAGATTTAGAAATGGAAAAAAAAGCTTTTAGAAAATGACCTCAAGAAAGCAGGAAGAGCAGCTCAGTTATTAGCAGAGAAGCATACAGTCCCCAGCAAAAGTGACAATAAATGCAAGGCATTCCCTGCAGTCTTAGAACTCAAGAGTAAGTCTTGGTCAAGATCCATAGGTTCTACTGGGAAGGCCCAGGTTCCTGTGGGCTGGCACCAGGGATCCTGGTACCCTTGCCAGTAGATTCTTGGGGATGACCCACAGCTGAAGAAGCTATTGAGAACCCAAGAAACTTGGCCCTGTTATTAGCAGGCACAGGAGCATCCATGAACAATCTTGGGTCATCTGGGGTAAACTAAGGCTGAATAACTCCAGAACGAGTGACTTCAAGTGGCTGTGACAGAGCCCATCATCCTGACCCAACTTGGGAAAATGTCACCTTCCAACCAGGGAAATTCAAGGGAGTCGTGTGAAAAGACCCATCAGGTCAATCCACATAGTAAGGGAAAGGAATATTTCTTATGCTGTAGATGCAGAAGGCAATAAGCATTGGATTGTGCCTGAGAATATTCAAGGAGAATCTCATCAAGCTCATCCATGAGCTGAGGCAAACACTCTGAACAGAGTGAGGGACAGTGAGTGCTGGCCTAAAACGAAGAAGAATGTAGATCTCTGGGGTAGGAGCTGTCTGTCTTGTGCCGTGACCAGTGCAGATTACACTGGAGTAAAAGCCCCAGCCCAGAACCAGAGACTGGAGACCCATGGCCACAGCTGCAGATTGATTTTGTGGGACCACTGGCAGTGACAGCTTGAAACACCAAGTGCATCTTGGTAGTAGCAGATCCTTTGAGTAAATGGACAGAACCCCCCTTGCAAAACCAACATGGTTGCCACCACTGCAAATCTACTGTTGAACGCTGTTATTTCTTGTTGGGGTCTGCTCCACAGCACTGAGTCTGATCTCAGCACCGACTTTGTTGCAATAATTCTGCATGAGCACTGCAAAGCCTGAACGCGACACGTCCCACCCTGTCTCTGCCAACCGGTGGGGCAGGGGAGAGGAAAAGGCCAGTGAAGGGGCTGGGTTTGGCTGCTGAACATGGGGTCCAGCAGCGATGAGGAGTTAAGGGAGTGGATGGGAAGACACGGGCAAAGGCACCACAAAATGTGATGTTGATTGTGAGGCCATGACTGTTACAGAAGCCTGATTTGTCAGCAGCTGGCCTCAGGTATTTGGGGACAAGACGTTCATCACGAACCGCTCATCCCAGCAGAGAGAAAACAAGGACAGAGAGGAAGGGGAGAGGCAGGCCAAGGGGAGCTGGCTGGAATGGGGATGGTTATGAGGTCTCTTCAGTGCAGCAGCTTGCCTGGTGCTCAGGAGACATGCTGGCCAGCAGGTATTGTGAGGTCATCCAGCACATCAGTGAACCCACCCAACAGAAATTACATCCTCGGGGAGGGGGGGGGGTGAGGCAGGTTAAAGAGGCCCACGTGGGTTCTGATTCCAAAGGCTTATTGTGACCTGACCGACCATGGCAGACAGAAGGGCAGGCAGGGGTCATGGATACCCTGCTCAGGACTAGCCCTGAGATGGGTGAAAAATCTTTTCCTTATCTCCAGGTTGAACATCCCCTCTTTCACCCAACACTCTTCTTCCATCCTCTGAACGTGCAACATGGTGCAGACCCTAGTTCTCTATTCTTTATGGCCTCCTCGTAGGTGCTGCCAGGCTGCACTGAGGTCCCCCTCAGCCCTCCCTTCTCCAGGCTGAACAAGCCCAGCTCCCTCAGCCTCTCCTCACAGGCAAAGTGTTCCAGGCCCGGCCTATCTTGGGGGCCATTGACCAAACCCCCTCCAGCTTGCCAACATCATTCCTGTCCTGGGGGTCTGAAATCTGGACGCAATGACCTGGACAATGCCCTCTCTTGATCTCCTGGCCGCACTCCTGGCCATCAAGCCCTGGGGGCAGCTGGCCTCCCTTGCTGCCAGGGCACACGGCTGCCTCCTGCCCAACCCACCAAGACCTTTCCCACGGGGCTTCTCCCAGCCAGGCAGCCCCCAGCCTGTGCCATTGCCAGGGGGTGTCCTGCAGGGTCACACACTGGCACTTGTCCTTGCTGCATTTCCTGAGCTTCCTGCCAGTACGTGCTCTCCTGCTCGTTTAGCCCTTTCCCTGAGCACTGAGGCCTGGAGAACTTTTCAGTACAGACTCAGGCAAGGATGGCATTGAGTCCCCAGCCCCATCTGTGTCTACTGTTGTGAAATCACCCTCCCCATTCAGCACCAGCCCTGCATTTCCCTTGTTCATTCTTGGCCTCTAATGAGCCACTGAAGCTCATTGTTTTGCTCTTGACTTCCATTGCCACCACTGGCTCCAAGCAAGCTTTGCCTTCCTAAAAACAATGAAGTCAATCTCTATAAATTTCTCCCCTGTAAACTGTCCTTGCTGTCACCTGCTGGCAGCTGCTTCCTGGCCCCTGTCAGAGCCAGCCCTGTCCCTGCACTGACCCAGCCTCCCTGCCCAACGCATGCATTACTGTCAAGGGAAGACCCGTGGTGCAGGCAAAGGCTTCTAGGCCATTCAAAACCATGGTGAGTAGAGAAAGGGAAACAAGGGTGGGCTCTTGTTATGCTATACTCCATTACTGCAAAATATATACCTAAATAGACACACAGACAAAATGGCTCCCTCCAAGAGCTGGTCTTACACTCTCCATCATTCCAGAACCTGTCCCTGGGATCCCCTCATCCACCTGTTCCCCCGCGCACAGACAAGCACACACACAGACACCAATGGCTCTCTCCAGCACAACTGAACCGTTGAGGCTGGAAGGCATCAGCTTCCACCTTCTCTGTGCTGCCTCCTCATGCTTCACTTCAGTCAGGAGCTCCTTTCACATCCCTGCCAGCCTCCTGCCATGTCTGCGTGACTTCCTGCATGTTGGGGTGCATCCTTCTCAGCTGGAAGAGATCCTTGACCATCAAACAGCTCTCTGCACCCCTCTTCTCTGCAGGGTGATATCCCATGGGATTCTTCCAGCCAAGTCCCTCAGCAGGCCAAAGCCTGCTCTCATGAAGCCTTGTTCCCTTCTCTCAGGAGCCTCAGCTCTACCTTTTCACCTCTGACCGTTCCATCCCTGTCCACCTCGTCATTGTTTGTAAGTATGAAGTCCCACAGGGCACCTCACCTCACTGCCTCCTCAGTCACCCTTCTCAGGACAAGCTCCAAAATCAGCCTGTGTGGCTTGCACCTTGCTCTGTTGCCCCTTCAGTAGATATGGGGATAGTGTGAGTCTTCCATGACTGCCAGGGCCTGTAAACATGAGGCTTCTTCCAATTGTCTGAAGAAGGCCTCATCTACTTCCTCTTCCTGACCAGGACGTCTGGAGCAGACATCAACCCACCACAGCATTGCCCATGTTGTTCTTCCCTTTCGTGTTGACCTCTCAGCTCTCAGTCGACTCCTTGTCCATTTCCAGATACAACTTCATGCATTCCTGATGCTCTTATCTCTAACGGACAATTTCTGCTCTAGGTCAAAACCAAGCACCAGACAACCAAGTTGAGACAGTTTCTCCAGGAGGTGGTTTGGGCAGCCTTACTCCTCCAAGAGATACCTGCAGACTCTCTGGGCTCTCCATTATCCAATCCAGTCTTAGGCTCTCAAAAATACTGGGCTCCCAGGCCTCTTCTAGTCACTTGTTGCTCAGGTTTGATGTTCACTACTGGTTACACCCACTGACATACACACCAATGTGACATGCACACACACCAGTCTCACCACTCGCTGGACCCCAAAAGAACAGTTGGAAGAGGAACTGATGTCAGCTACCTGGACTTGTACAAACATTTGACACATGAGATCTTTGTCTATAAACTGGAGAGACATGGATTTGATGGATGAACCACTCAGTGATAAGGAATTAGCTGGACAGTCTTACTCAAAGAGTTGCAGTCAGCGGCTCGATGTCCAAAAGCAGAGTGCTGACGAGTGGCATTCCTCAGGGTTGGTGTTGAGACCAGTGCTGTTTAACATCTTCACTGGTGACATGGAGTGTGGGATCGAGCACATCCTCAGAAAATTCACTGACATGGACTGGAGCACCTCCCCTATGAGGACAGGCAGAGAGAGTTGGGGATTTTTAGCCTGGAGAAGAGAAGGCTCCAGGGAGACATTATAACAGCCTTCCAGTGCTTAAAGGGTGCCTACAGGAAAGCTGGAGAGGGACTCTTTATCAGGGAGTGTAGGGACAGGACAAGAGGTTATGAGTTCAAACTGAAAGCAGGTACATTTAGATTAGATATAAGGAAGAAATTACTTACTGTGAGGGTGGTGAGACACTGGAACAGGTTGCCCAGAGAAGTTGTGGATGCCCCCTCCCTGAAACCTCTCTAGGCAGCCTCTTTCAGTGTCTCAACACACTCATAAAATATTTGTTCCTTATATCAAATCTAAATATTTTCTGCTTCAGTTTAAAGCCGTTGCCCCTTGTTCTGGGACTAAGTCCATGGTAAAAAGTCTCATTCTGTCTTTCTTAGACTATGACAACTACATTTTTATATGCAAAAACCTTGGAAAGTGCCCAGACGTCTCCCAAGATGGGGTTTAGTGGCCTCAGGAACACGCCCAGATAGAGAAACTGAACTCCCTGGGATCAGTGGTGTGGAGATTCGGGACAGAACAAGAGTAGCCTGAGAGTGCTTGAAGAGAGGCTTCAGAGACGGTGGAGCTTTTTTTCATAGTGCAAAATATGATAAAGCAATAATGTCACAAATCGCAGCTGGGGAAGTCCAAACTGGACACAAGGAGAATAAGTATTAACTCCAAGGGCAGTGCTGTGTTGCAGTGCATCACCCAGAAGGAGTCTGGGTGGCCCAAGGGTTTTAGAAGATTTCAAAAACAAAAAAACAAGGTTTCAAAGACAGCCATTGAGGACAGGAAGATATCAGTAAAGGAAGGAAGATGCTCAGGTGAGAACAAGGTGAGGCAACTGGGTGGGTGAGTACAGCCTGCAGGGAAAGAGGCACAGGTAATGCAACACCATAGGACAGCCTGTGGTGGAGTGTTGTTGGTAAGAGAGAGGGTTGTAGAAAAGATGAAAGCCC
Source organism: Strix uralensis (assembly GCF_047716275.1). Taxonomy (NCBI): domain Eukaryota; kingdom Metazoa; phylum Chordata; class Aves; order Strigiformes; family Strigidae; genus Strix; species Strix uralensis. The sequence goes on from NC_134008.1 coordinate 271,557, forward strand.
CCAACAAAGTCAACCTCTCCCTGACTTTGGCCATGGCTGGTGTTTCTGCCACTGATGCCTATGAGGAGGCACAGTCCCCTGCAGGACTGGGGCCTCATTGCCCCCTTGTCCCTACTCAGGAGCTTGGCAGGTGCACATCTCCATCACCCACTGCCCCAGGAAGAGCCCTGAGGAATGTGTGAGGGACAGGATCTCCCTTCCCAGGGGCTGGCGGTCACAGCTTGGCCCTTTGGTTAATGGGGTCAGGGCTTGGTCCTTTCGTTTCATGAAACACATGCAGGTTTCCTCAGCATCAGAGCCACCTTTCCTTTGCTTTTCCCTACCTGCCATCACTGCCTCCACATTTCTGCTCTAAGTGGAGCCTGGGGAGGCTTTGTCAACAGTGTCCTTCAGTGGGACCCATTAAAGCCACAAGAAACTTTGCAGTTTGAATCTGACTTCCTCAGAGATTTCTTCATCAGCTACTCAGTGTCTGAGGTTCATGGACTCGACACCAAACCCACCTGAGGTGTCATTAAAATGCCTTGGACTGGTCCTCTGCTGCAGAGCTGGGCTGGGCTCCTGGGACGGAGGGAGCTCAGGGCAAGTGGGCTGCACTGCAGAGAGACAGCTCTGCCCAGGAGCAGCTCCTCTGCAAAGCGCAGCAGGGCTGAGGGCACTGCCTGCAGGCACCAAGGGCAGAGGAGCCGGGCACAGAGAGGGGAAAGGCAGACAGGAGTGGGAGGATGCTGAGAGCTCACTGGAGGAGAAATCTTCCCAGTCCTTGACACAGTAAGTCTCTGGGTGCAGGGCAATGCAGCTGCAGTTGGTAGAGGGATCTGGTGAAACCAGCACAGCTGCCAGGAATCTCCCTCGTGTCTAGAGGAGGAGGACGTGATCCAGAGCAGGGCTTCCCTGCTGCACTGTCAGAGGGACAGGCCATGGCGGCTGCCTTCTCCCAGGGACGGCTGCAGGGGTGTGCAGCCACGGGTGCAGCCAGGGGTGCCCAGGACTGTCCTTCAGAGCAGGGTCGGTCCCTGCAGCCCGGAGGCTGTGTGCTGGGGCAGGGACTCTGCTGCCTGCCAGGGTCAGCACTCAGCCTGCCCGGGGAGCTGCCCACGGCTCTGTGGGGAGAAGCTGTGGTGGGAAGGAGAGACCCCTGGTAGGGCAGGGTCCTTCTGCTGTGGAGAGGGTGCTGCATGGGTCAGGGCTGCTCACAGCTCCAGATCTCCTCTGGACATTGGCAGAGGCATCATTTTAAGAGGAAGGTCAAGGCAGGGATTACTATAAAGATAAGGAGCTCTTTTGAGTCTGTGTTTACAATTTCCTCCTTTTTCGGAAATTGGGGGGAGAAAAGGAAAAGGAGTTCTTGTGCTTGAAGGAGTCACTGAGACTGCTGAGCTGTAACTCTGAGTGAGCAGTAGCTTTGATAGCAGCCACGTAATGTGCCTTCAGCCACTCCCCTGCCTATAGGCAGCACCAGCATCACCCATCAGGGTTGTTCTGACCTGCCCTTTTCTACCTGGAAACAGGAATATGTGCCCAGCCAGTGCCCTGCAAACAGGTAAGTTACTATAGGGCCAAGGTGAATGCACAAAGGTTGGGACAGCGTCTGTCCATGATGACAGGGAAAGACCTGGCACAGGGAAACACCTTCCAGGAGGAAAAACTCCAGACAGCAGGGATATGGTCAGGGAATGAGAGAAAATGCAAACAGAAACATGGCAGGGAGAATTCAGAAATCTCCATATCATCCCCTCCAGTGCAGACCCCTTCCTCTAAGCAAGCCCCCTTGCTTCCTCCTCTCCCACCCATCAAAGCCTCTGCCCTCAGGGCAGTGGGGTCCAAGGCATGAACCTCCTCCTCTGCAGCCCAAGCTGCAGCAGAGCGATGTGGTGCAGTTCTCCAGCCCCGTGCCCAGTTCCCTCTGCAGAGCACAGGGACTGGCAGCAGCTGCCCAGCAACGTTGGTGTCTGGGAGGTGGTGAGCACAGCTGGGGAAGGGTAACACTGTCCTGAGGCTGCCCCTGCCCTGACCTCTCTCAGACAGACCCTCACGTTTAACTTGGCTCTCCATTTGTCTGTGTTATTTCTGTTGTTATTTCGTTCTTGCTGTCAGGCTCTCTGGGGATGGGAGTTTCAGCTGCACAGTCACACTCTGATCTTGTGGGCCCTTTCACGCAGCTGTGACCATGGCAACAAGCGTCCCAGCTTTCCTCTCACCTGTGGAGATCTGGTCAATACAATCTCTGGGGCTGGGCTATGAACTAACTCTTACTTACTGAGGCACCACCATTAGGACACTTGGCTATCCCCTTGAGGTGTCCTTCCAAGCTGTGAGCTGCCCTCAAGGATGCAAACCTATCTCAGAGCACCTCTGGTTTATCTTAAAGCCCCATAGAGAAGCGCAGAGATACTGCGACTGAGGAAATGCTCTTGGGTTAGTGAAATGAGCCGTGTGTGTTCTGGGCTCGAAGTGGAATGCTGAGACCTTAAGAAAGAGTGAGACATTGAGTGATCTGCAGTGTATCCCTCTGCTCTTAGCAGTGTCTGGTGTCTTTTCAGAGATACACGGGAGGGTGATTGCCCTCCACCTCAGGAAGGTGCAAGCACAAGGCAGCTGGAAACAGGCTCGACCAGCTCCCTTCACTAGGCCACAGGGAATCCTGTTGCTTCTCCAGTCTCACAGCCATTCTCTCTGAGTGCAGCAGAATTTTTCAGGATTTCTGGTTTCAGAGAACGCTCAAAGGGCATAATAGGGAAGGTAGGAAAAAAAAAGATTGCCTAAAATTACTTTCTGCCACCTATATTCCTTAGCACTAGGAGTGCAGATTCTGATAAACCCTTCTAAATGAGGAGTGATTTCATCTGACTAATTCTTAATATGAAACCTAGCCCCTCTTCCCCCTGCCACATTCCCACGTACCCACTGCAGTTGGGCAGGGCTGACTTCTCAAGCTCCCATGGGCAGAGGCCCTGCCCATCACAACATGAAATCACAGCATTAGCTGCAGAAAATGAAGCTTAAGTCAGGAGTCTGAATGAAGGGTTCCCCCAGAGGCAAAAAAAAGAGTTGTGTGTGGGGCAGGAAGAGGGTCTACAAAGAAACGGCACAGGTTTTGCTCAGAGATCTCTCTTCACACTTACCACTGCCTTTTCTTCCTGTAACAATCTGCCAGATCCAGTGGCAGCAAATGTGCAACAACAGCTCCGTCACCAAATTTCTCTTCCTGGCATTTGCAGAGACACAACAGAGACACGTGCTCCTTACGGCACCAAGGTCAGCACCAAACAGAGCTCATAGAAAGGACCTGACAAAGGTCTCCCTGAAAGGGTCAAGGCAACTGAGGGGTTTCCATGAGATCTGGAATAGGTTTTACTCAGAGAACTCTGCCCTAACTTCTCACTGCCTTTTCCTTATTGGGCAGGTCCCCATGCACAGAGGCAGCAAATGCCCAATGGCAGCTCCATCACTGAGTTCCTCCTCCTGGCATTTGCAGACACACAGGAGCTGCAGCTCTTGCACTTCTGGCTCTTCCTCGGCATCTACCTGGCTGCCCTCCTGGGCAACGGCCTCATCATCACCACCATCGCCTGTGACCACCACCTGCACACCCCCATGTACTTCTTCCTCCGCAACCTCTCCCTCCTCGACCTGGGCTCCATCTCCATCACTCTCCCCAAAACCATGCACAATTCCCTCTGGGACACCAGGGAGATTTCTTACCCAGGATGTGCTGTCCAGCAATTTTTCTTTTTATTTTTCATGCCAGCAGAGCATTTTCTTCTCACTGACATGTCCTACGACTGCTACGTTGTCATCTGCAAACCCCTGCACTATGGGACCCTCCTGGGCAGCAGAGCTTGTGTCCACATGGCAGCAGCTGCCTGGGGTACTGGGTTTCTCTATGCTGTGCTGCACACGGCCAACACATTTTCACTACCACTCTGCCAAGGTAATGCTGTGGACCAGTTCTTCTGTGAAATCCCCCAGATCCTCAAGCTCTTCTGCTCACATTCCTACCTCAGAGAATTTGGGCTTATCGTGGCTAGTGCCTGTTTACTTTTTGGATGTTTTGTTTTCATTGTGGTGTCCTATGTGCAGATCTTCAGGGCCGTGCTGAGGATCCCCTCTGAGCAGAGACGGCACAAAGCATTTTCCACGTGCCTCCCTCACCTGGCCGTCGTCTCCCTCTTTATCAGCACTGCCATGTTTGCCTACCTGAAGCCCCCCTCCATCTCGTCCCCATCCCTGAACCTGGTGATATCATTTCTGTACTCAGTGGTGCCTCCAGCAACGAACCCCCTTATCTACAGCATGAGGAACCAGAAGCTTAAAGAGACATTGAAGAAGCTGATTCAATCAGCTGTTTCTCAGCACCATTAACCTGCCCATGTCTCTTCAGAAGTGATTTCATATTCATCTTGGGAACCTCCTGTGCTTTGGGCATTTTATCTGTGATAACCATATTTGTCCATGTCTGCACCCACTTCACTTCCCCAGAGGCATGAATCAGCCTGTCTGACCCAGAGGTCTGTTCTCGTGTGTCTGGCATGATGTTACCATTGGCCTCCCATGTGGCATCTCTGTAATAAAAGGGGATTTCCTCAATGTCTGGAGGTTGGGCTCTTCTTCCAAAGCTGAGGTCAGGCTGAAGAAATTGCCCCCACAAGGCCGAGCTGCTGTGCTTGCGTTCTCCATGGCAGGAGGGTTGGGGCTATGTGTATAGCGAATGGGCCTGGGTTGACCCTTCCTCCGTGGGTGCCCAGTTCCCCTGGAGATGGTGAATGATCACAGGGATCTACCTGGGACTGTCACCCCATGGCTTTCAGGCACCACAGTCCAATCGCTCTACAGAGCAGCACCACAAACTCAAGGCCCTGTGGAGAGCACAAGGAGGTGGAAGGAGTGACAGGTCACATCAGCATGGAAATATTTCACTGGTTAAAGCTTGTCTGTAGGCAGCGACATCACCCGAGAAGAGCAAAGGAGCAGCGCTGTGCTTCCAGGGGGTAAGAAATAACCAAGAGAAACCTATTTCTGCGTGCACCAGCTCGGGGCAAGTTTCTCTATTGCTGGGGCAACTGGAGAAGCCTGAGGAGCCTCTGGGACAGGAGTCTCTTCCTGGAGAAGGCCTGGCACAGAGGGGCTTGCTGGGAGTGGACAATAAGGATGCCTTGGAGACAGGAGCAGGGGACACAGGGTGTCACTGGTCCCTGTCTCCTCATGCCATGGCTGGCTCTCAGCCCTGGGACTGATGGGGAGGCTGAGACACCTCTCATTTCTTCCTTTGCTCCCCACACTTGGATGGACCTCGGGAAACATCCATGAACCTGGAGGATTTGATAACGTCCTGTGCTGAGGTTCCATCTCTGCAGGGGAAGCAGAAGGGTTGGTGGGACACATGGGAATGCAGGGAGAGAGAGGTGTGTGTGTAAAAGGCAGGAAGAAGATGGGAAGTAGCAGGACGTGCGAGTGTGTCATACTGAGGTGAGATAGGTTGAGTTTTGTTTCTGAGGAAGCAGAAGAAGGAGGATGTGCAGTTCAGTGCTGGGACATGGGACTCAATAGAGGATTCAAGTGTCGCTGGGGGCTGGGACATCTTTGGCAATGGAGGAGCATTATCAGGGCTTTGGAAGATGTTGCAGAGGTTATGGGGATCTCACAGCCTTTGGCAAACCTCAGAAAGTGATTTTTATGTTTCAAGAAATAGAGTCATCAGTAAATGTTGGGGAGACAGCATGGGGTCAGAGTGAGGAGGGGAAGAAGGGGTGGTGGTTAAAATCTGCAGAGAAACAGGCACAGGCATAGGAAAGTGTGGGACAGCCTGTGGTGGGGATGGCTCCTTGGTTGAGGCTGGGATCCCCAACAGTCCTTGTGCTTTCAGCAATGGCTGCTGTCGCTTCCACTGAGGACCCTGAGAGGACACCAGTTCCTACAGCCACAGTGCTTTGTTGCCTCCTCTCCCACCCTCCACAGAGCCTGGGGGGAGTCCTACCACTGTCCTGCATCAACATCACACCCCCCTGCATCTCACTGACCCCAGGAAGAGCCCTGAGCATCCCAGGAGGAAAAATGATCCCCGTACCCAGGGTATGGACGTCAGGGCTCGACCATCCTGTTGATGAAACCCATCAAGGCCTTTCACAGTCACCTGAACATTTGATTTGCAACCCATAAGCAGTGCCTCTGACTTCCTGCTTCCCCAGCCCCCAGGGACAGGAACCTTGTCTCCTCATTCCCTCCCTGGCCTCTTCAGTCATGGCCCTCGCTGGGGATCACTGACACCCTCAGAAACTTGGAGGTTTGCTGCTGACTTTCCCTTCTCCAGAGGCCACTTCAATCCCTTTTCTGGACCTGCAGTTCAGGAATTTGGCACCAGAGGGCTCATTAACACACAAATCCCCTGACAAGCCAAGTCTCTAGGCAGAACTTAATTCCTCACTTCTGAAGTGGTTAATTTGAGAGGTTTCAGTCTTTCAGTCAAAGTGAAAAGTTTTCAGTCATACATGTCAATAAGAAACAATTTCTTCTTTTTCCACTACTCCTTATCTTTCTGCTCACACATTAAGTGACATCAGCAAACTCCGATGGATATTGATCCTGAGCATCTCCTGATAGAGTCTGAATATGCAGGGAAGCCAAGACCCTCTATGTCAGACACTCTGGGGGCAATCTTTTTTCCAACCTCCAACTCCACATTTCTCTCATCAGCCCTCTGGGACCTCCAGCATCTTTGTTCAATCTGAATTTTCTCCAGGACAGGCTGTAGCTCCATCCTTCAGCCCTTTGACACCAACTCCCACCTGCTGTGTTTGGAAATAGAGCTACACGCAGATACAGAAAGATGTTTAATTAGCAAAAAGCTAAATCAAGGGAAGACATGGTTCAATCACAAATAAAATACACTCCTCTGTTGTATATTAAGTCCACCTCACCTTCCTCTGACGGCCAATTTCCATATTGGAGATGGCCTTAGTCCAAAGGAAAGCACATTTTTTGTCAAGCAGAGATCCCAAAAACCCCAAAAGCACCCCCTGCCCCAGACTCTGTCCATATTCACTCACAGAGTGTCACACCCTGACGTCACAAGCTCCCTCGAGCTTCCCATCTGCATCCCATCCCTTCCCATTCCCATCTGCAAACCCATCTGTTAAACAGGACTGGACTCATTATTGGCCACTGGGGTTCACCACTGGTGCCCTGCTCCCAAGGGGACTTTGTGCTACTGGCCATGGCCTTCTGGATCTGGCCATTCACCCTGTTTCCAGTCCACCTCACTCACACCTATCAGGATGTGATGGGATGCAGCGTGAAAAGAATTGTTAATACGGAGGTGAAACACCTTCCCTGATCTGCCCTCATCCACCAGCCGAGGCATCTTATTGCTGTGGTGGGTTAACCGTGGCTAATCACCAAACTGCCACCCAGCTGCTCGCTCACTGCCTCTCCCACCCCAGCAGGATGGGGGAGAATACAAGAAGAATGGGAATGAGAAAGCTCCTGGGTGGAGACAAGGACAGGGACATCACTTCCCAGTTCCCTTTGCAGGCAAGATCTGACTTGGGAGAAAGTTACTCAATTTATTGTCAATTAGAACAGATTTACTTATGAATTCATGTAATGGGGGAAAAAAGACAAATATTAAAACAACAGTTTTCCTCTCCCCTGTCCCAGTCTCAGCTTCACTCCTTCACTCCAGGCTCCTCTCCCCCATCCTGAGCAGTGCAGAGGCGTTTGGGATTGGGGGTCATAACCAGTACATAACAGATTTTCTCTGCTCTGGCACTAATCCTCCATGGGCTGCAGGGATGTTCTGCTCCACTATGGAACAACTCCTTTTTTTCCAACCCTGGTTTTCCCTCCATGGTTTCTCGTTGTATTTGTTCCCTCCACCTCTACCTGTCTGGTGTTTCCTGCCCTTTCTTGAATATGTTTTCACAGAGGCACAACCAGTTTTGCTGACGGGCTGATCTGTGTCCTGTGTTGAGACCATTGCGGAGCTGGAAACAGATCTGTGTGGCACAGGGCAACCCCTGGCCTCGTCCCACAGAGCCACGCTTGCAGCCCCTCCAGCTACCAACCCCTTGTCACACACACCTCATAGAGTCATCCACTGTGGAAAGGGGAGGTGCTAAAGACTTTTTTTTTTTTTTTTCTGTTGAACTATGGTTTCCTTTATTGTTCTTTTTTGGCAATTAAGAAAAAACTTTCTGTGGGTGTGGGCAGCCAGTTCTCCAAATGGAGCAGGCGGGAATTGGTGCAAATGAGCTGCAACCTTCAGCTACAGACTGGATCTGAAAAAGCCGAGGGGTCTGAGAAGAGAGACCTCAGTGTTGGGGACATAGTGACAAAGGTTGGCCATAGAGTGTGTGACCTCCCTGAGCTTGCTTTTCTTGCATGCTTTTTCAGACTCCATCAGGGCACACACAATGTCAATGTAAAATGGAGAATGTAGATATTTCTTGATCTGGAAAATGAAAACTGAATAAAATAGTAAAAACAAAATTTAAAAAGAACTAATTTAATGTGTAAATCTTCCTTTTTTAAGATATACTCTGAAAATGTCACTATTTTCAAGAATTGAAAAATTAAGAATTACGCACAGAGATGTTGTATCCTAGAGGACATGGCTGTGTCCACTGTGTCCCACAGTGTCTTGTGTGTCTGTTCCTCAACAGGGTGTAGACACCAACACAACTACCCCACCACTCTCTTCCCCCAGCATTTCCTCTCCTTTACTGATGTCTCTCCATTGTTGCTGCCTTTGTTGCTCCAGCAGGTTTCAAGGAGCCCTGTCAGCTCTCCTTCATCCAAGGGTGCATTGCTGAGAAGCTGCTGAAGCTTGTCCAACCTTGGAATGTTACCCCAGCTGCTCTTCCACACAAGCACTGCTGAAACTGCCCCAGGACACCTGACAAGTATCAACCATGATGAAATGACTCTGGACACAATGTTCAAAGGCATGTGGGCACAGGTGATCTTCTCCGTCCAGCTGGTGGGTGGAAAATGTTTGAGAAGGGAACAGAACTTGCAGGTAGACAATTGGCTGTACCATTGGAGTTAGTAATGGGTTTCTATGATCTTGAGACCCTCGCTGAGGAAGAGATGGGATTCACCTGATGAAGTCGGACAAAACTATCCTTTTTAAAAGACTGGGCATCATATTAAGAAGACTTTAAATTGAAAGTGTGGATAAAAGGACACAATGGCCAACAGTCACGTGGGAAAGTGGTGGAGAGGCTTTCAAGGAAAGGGTCTTGTATGATGAGACCAGAAGGAACATGGTAATAACAAAAACAGAGCTTAGGAGGAAACACCTCAAACATATGCACATAAAGAAGGAGATTCCCACAGGACAGCACAATGGAAATGCTCTCCTGCCCTTTCTGGGAGATCGGCATGGCTGGACACTTCTTTTGAGAGCTTGCACAGTAATTCTCACAGCGTGGAGAGCAAACAACAGGAATTAGATGTCCGTGTGCAGTGACAGAGCTCTAGTCGCATTTGGATAACAAAGATGTGGGGCATTGCTGACACCACTGAGTGCTGTGATGGATGAATGCTGGTGTTTTAGAAGGACACGCTGAAAAGGCGAGGAAGGGGAGCTGCCCTGCACATGAGAGAGCAGTGGGAATGCATGGAGCTGTGCCTGGGAAGAGGTGATACATCAGCTGAGAAACAATGGATTAGTGGGCAGAGCCACATGTGCTATACTGTAGTATGTGCTATATGCAAAAATGGTGATGTTGAGATCCTGTAGGGAAAGAGCTGCAGGTGTGGGACACTGAGCAAAGCCTGTGCTAGAGACAGGTGAAGGCATAGCTGAGAGCCCCCAGCAGGGCCAAGGTCTTTTCCCACTTTCCTATGGTTGTCGCCTCTATAGCTAAGGCCTACCAGGATAAACTTCAACTTTACGGCACAAGGATCTCATGGCCTCCTTGCCCCACCCAGGACAGACCCATCAGTGTCATACCATCGTCCTGCCCTTGACACTGCACATTGTCACATGACACTGCCGCAGGAAGAGCCCTGGGTAACAGGTGAGGGACAGGATCTTCCTTCCCAGGGGCTGCGGGTCAGGCTTTGGCCATTTGGCTTCAACATATTAAGGCAGACTAAGCATCAGAACCACCTTTAAACTGTGTTTGCCTACCTCTTATTCCTGCCCCCACCTTTCTGCTCTAACCATCCCCTGGGGAGGCTTTGTTGGGGATGGCCCTCAGTGGGACCCATTAACGCTCCTTGGAACTGTAGGCATTGCTTCTGACCTTGACTTCTTCAGCCGTTGGTTCAGGCTCCTCTCAGTGTCTAAGGCTCATGGTCTCAGCTCCAAAGACACCATGGGGCTCATTAAAATGCAAAAAGCCATGTCTCTTTCAGTTATTTCCTTCAATCTTCAAGATTTGGGTACCTACTTGGAGAGGTCTCTGGATTGCATGTAAAGGGGAAGTTTTCACTGAGCACTTAATACAGAAGTATTTTTTACTATTAAGTATCTTGTAGTATTTTCAGAAGAAGTGATGGCAGCATTCTCTTAAATGATGTTGATGTAGGGGGTCTCCTACTGCTGTCAGGAGGGGTAGGACCTCCTGGAGGTGAGACACTCCATGGACAACCTGATTCCTCACCTCCCCAGCCTGGTCATTTCTCCCATCGGCCCCCTGGGACTTGTAACACTTCTCCTGACATCAGACTTTTCCACCCCAGCTGCAGCTGGAGGTTACAGCTCCTCTGCACCAGCTCCCACTGCCTTCCCTCACAGACCTGGCTGCACACAGGCACAGCAGAATTTCTCTTCACTGCAAATAAACAGAAGGAAAACATGGGAAAGTTTAACAAACAACAACCCCCACTGCTCAACTGTGTGCTAAGGGGAAGCTGCCTCCACTGAGGTTCACCATCCCCAGGGGAGAACCTCACTAGCAATGTTTCAGACAGATTGATGGGAAATGAGAGATATGAACACAATGAAGGAGGTGGCTGAAGAGAGAATTAGACTGCTGAAAGACAAGGGCAGGCTTCTAACTCCCTGAAGCTCAGAGCTTCAGTTTCATTTAATAATCTTCCTAGAAATTCCCATTTGATCATGGTGGAAAAACATCATCACTGTATTCAAAGTTTTCAGTCATCTCAGCTGAGGAAAAGGTGCTCAGGTGTTTTTTAAAAGTCTCAGGGAGTTCCTCCAGTTTCCAGGCAGAGCTCAGCTGTCTCACCATGGACATTGAGTGCCCCTTGCAGATGTCCCGGTGTATCTGACGTATTTCCCTGGGTCTGGCCGCAGTCACAGGCCAGGAGGTCTCCTGCAGGAGACCAGAGCCCCTCAGTAGCTGCTGGTAGAGGCCAGGCAGAGGGGCCCAGGACACCTGCACTGCCACCAGGCATCTCTTTCCCTGTGACTTAGGGCATCTGTGTCCCTGTAGCTACATCGCACCCTGGTTCTGCAAATATTTTTGTCTTTTAATATAGTCATTAAAAAAACATTAATGAAAGGCCCCCAAAGACTGGTATACCACAACAAAGCAGAGCTAAACTAAGTAGGAGGAAATAAACACAAAGCATTAATAAAAAGCTGAAAATCTTAAAAATTTTACTGGTTTTCCATCTTTCATCATTTTTTCTTTGTTTCTTTTTTATTGATATTTTTTAAACATATCTATCATACTCACGCCTGCAGCATAAATGAAAGATACTTTTTTATCTTGCAGAGATCCCAGCACACTAAAACCCCTCCCCACCCAGAAGCCTTGCCACTCCTCACCCCTTGCACAAAGAGTGTCACCACTAAGGTGACAGGGTCTCTCATTTGATACGGAGAAGCTGGGTGACCACCTGCAGTGAAATACCCTGGGTTTGGGTGGCCAGATTTGCACTTGTCTCTACACATCTGTGTTACAGTGTTGTGAGAGATGAAAGACCAGGCCTGTGAGAAACACGGCATATGAACAACAGACTGAGAAAGCAATAAAAGTTGAGGCTGATCTAAGGAATGTCTCAAATGCTTGCAGGATGAAATTGTTAGTCATGGGGTGGATAGTGTGTAGGTCGAAGCTGATAAGGCTGCCCCAATAGCACAAGATGCAGCTGAAGGAGGGACCCCTGTGGAGACAGGACAATTCTGCTCTGGGGCACCTGGTCAAATTTCAAGGGCCATCTGTCCGGTGAAGGACCTTTGCTTCATTAACCACAAAATGCATATTAAAGTTAACACCCCTCAATATGTTAAAAAAGACTAACAAGATCATGCTAATTACATCATCCCATGAAACACCTTGCCCCTCCCCGTACATGGGATACGTAGGTATGTGGGTCGACCTAGGGGACGGACCCAAGGAAAGTGTGTATAAATCAAGAAGGAGGGAAAGAAGGGGGGGGGGGGCGGGGCTGGAGAGTGCAGTGATGCAAAGAAGACGGATGCCTCCTGGAACACTAGCTGGCGGGATCGACGCAGAAACCCAGACCAGTGATCTCTATTTACCTATTCCCTCTATCTCCCTCCTTTCCTATTTCCCCTTTTTTCCTTCAATACCATTAAGAAATGCAAGGCATATTGTATTGCTTGCCACAACGTGCTATATACTCAGCCAAATATCATGTGTTAAATTAGTACACTGTGGGTAGTTAATAAATGTTTGGACTTTGAGACTTGTCTCACCATTGTCCGTTCCACTGGGGATCTGCGAATCTGAGTCACTTGTCTCCCTCATTTGAGCGGGATGTGACAAGTGTCTCCTCAAAGGGGTCTCTGGATCATCCATGAACACTCCCTTTTACTTCCCTCTAGGGTAAACGAAGAGTGACTCCTTCTTAGGTGAAGAAATGTCTCCCCCAACATCAGACACCTCTGGGCAGATGTTTATGTCAAATCAAGTTGTCTAGACTTCCACTCCTAGCTAATGGAGAGACAGGAGTTGTCTCCACTGAGGTGTCTGGAGATCCTTTTCCTGGTGACCAGGGAATGCTCCAGAAGGGTTCCCATAGGTCCTCGGTCACCTTTCCAAGTACCCTGTGGGTACTTCACCTACCCCAGGGCATCTCAGAGAGCAACAGCTGATGGATGTGGGCAAAGGAATTACTCAAATGAATTTGCTCCATCACCTTCTATGGGACTGAGATGTGACTGACCAGCCTGTAGTTCCATGGATGCTCCTTGTTGCTCTGCTGGAAAATGGGTGCAATATCTGTCATTTCCCACGCTGTTTACCCTGACATTTCAGAGGTGACCAGAAGCAGCCTTACAATGACCCCAGCCAGCTCTCAGAATCACAGAATCACAGAATCATCAAGGTTGGAAAAGACCTTGAAGATCATCTAGTCTGATCATTGACCTCACACTGACCATTCTCAACTCCACCAGATCCCTCAGTGCTGGGTCAACCCGACTCTTAAACCCCTCCAGGGATGAGGAGTCCACCACTGCCCTGGGCAGCCCATTCCAACGCCCAACAACCCATTCTGGAAATAAATCCTTCCTAAGAGCCAGTCTAACCCTGCCCTGGCACAGCTTGAAGCCATTCCCTCTTGTCCTGTTGCTTGTTCCTTTGTTCAAGAGACTAATACCCCCTCTCTGCACTCTCCTTTCAGGTAGTTGTAGAGGGCAATGAGGTCTCCCCTCAGCCTCCTCTTCTCCAGACTAAACCCCCTCAGTTCCCTCAGCTGCTCCCCATCAGACCTGTGCTCCAGACCCTTCACCACCTTCGCTACCCTTCTCTGGATATGCTTGAGTCATTCAATGTCCTTTTTTGAATGAGGGGCCCAAAACTGAACACAGTAATTGAGGTGCGGCCTCACCAGTGCCAAGTCCAGGGGTAAGATCACTTCCCTGTCCCTGCTGGCCATGCTATTTCTGATGCAAACCAGGATGCCATTGGCCTTCTTGGCCACCTGGGCACACTGCTGGCTCATGTTCAGCCAGCTCTCAATCACCCCCCCCCCCCCCCGCGAGGTCCCTCTCTGACTGGCAGCTCTCCAGCCACGCCTCCCCAAGCCTGTAGCACTGCTGGGGGCTGTTGTGGCCAAAGTGCAGCACCCGGCATTTGGCCTTAGTGAAACTCCTCCAGTTGGCCTCAGCCCATCGCTCCAGCCTGTCCAGGTCTCTTTGCAGAGCCTCCCTACCCTCAAGCAGATCAACACTCCCACCCAACTTGGTGTCATCTGCAAACTGACTGAGGGGGCACTCGATCCCCTCGTCTAGATCATCAATAAAGACGTTAAACAGGAGTGGCCCCAAAACCAAGCCCTGGGGGACACCACTTGTGACGGGCCACCAACTGGATTTAACTGCGTTCAGCACAATTCTTCGGGCCTGGCCATCCAGCCAGCTTTTTACCCAGCAAAGCGTGTGCCCATCCAACCCGCAAGCAGACAGTTTTGCCAGGAGAATGCTGTGGGAAACAGTGTCAAAGGCCTTACTGAAGTCAAGGTAAACTACATCCACAGCCTTTCATCCAATAAGCAGGTCGCCCTGTCGTAGAAGGAGATCAGGTTTGTCAAGCAGGACCTGCCTTTCATAAACCCATGCTGACTGGGCCTGATCCCCTCGTTGTCCCGCATGTGTTGTAAGACGGTACTCTGGATGAGCTGCTCCATCAGTATCCCAGGCACCGAAGTCAAGCTGACAGGCCTGTAATTTCCTGGATCATCCTTCAAACCTTCTTATAGATGGGCGTTACATTGGCCAATTTCCAATCTGTCGGGACCTCCCCGGTTAGCTAGGACTGCTGGTAAATGATGGAAAGCGGCTTGGTGAGCACCCCAGCCAGCTCCTTCAGCACCCTCGGGTGTATCCCATTCGGTCCCATAGACTTGTCTGTATCTACATGATGCAGTAGGTCACTGACTATCTCCTCCTGGAATGCGGGAGGGTCATTCTCCCAATCTTTGTCTTCTGGCTGAGGAGGCTGGATTCCCTCAATACAACTAGTTTTGTTATTAAGGACTGAGGCAAAGAAGGCATTAAGCACCTCAGCCTTCTCCTCATCACTTGTTACCATGTTTCCTACTGTATCTAGCAGGGGATGGAGACTCTCCCTGGTCTTTCTTTTCCTACTGACATACTTATAGAAACATTTCTTGTTATCCTTGATTGCTGAAGGCAGATCAATTTCTAACTGGGCTTTAGACCTGCTGATTTACACCCTGTAGAGCCTCACAGCATCTTTGTAATCATTGTGAGTTGCTAGCCCCTTCTTACAAAGGCCATAAACTCTCCTTTTCTCCCTGAGTTGCAGCCAAAGCTCCCTGTTCAGCCAGGGTGGCCTTCTCTTATAGCACCTGGGGACCGCCTGCTCCTGTGCCATTAAGACTTCCCTCTTAAAGAGTGCCCAGCCTTCCTGGACCCCTATACCCTTCAGGATTATCTCCCAATGGATCCTGTCAGGCAGGTCCCCAAACAAGACAAAGTCAGCCCTTTGGAAGTCCAGGATATCAGTTCTGCTTCCACCTCTCCTGGCCTCTCTAAGAATAGAGAACTCTATTATTTCATGATCGTTGTGCCTTAGTCATCCTCCGACCTCCACATCATCCACTAGTCCTTCTCTGTTCACAAAGAGGAGATCCAGCAGGGCACCTTCTCTGGTCGGTTCACTCACCAGCTGTGTCAGGAAGTTATCATCTCCCACACATTCCAGGAATCTCTGGGACTGGTCTTGCTCTGCTGTGTTGTATTTCCAGCAGATGTCTGGGAAGTTAAAGTCTCCCACAAGAACAAGGACAAGTGATCGTGAGATTTCTCCTAAATGCCTACAGAATATTTCATCCACCTCTCTGTCCTGGGTGGGTGGTCTATAGTAGACTCCTACTACAACATCTGCCCTGGTGGCCTTCCCCCTGATTCTAACGCAAAGACACTCTACCCTGTCTTCACTATACTTGTGCTCAAAGCAATCATAACAGTCCCTAACATACAGCGCCACCCCACCACCTCTCCTTCCTTGTCTGTCCCTCCTAAAGAGCTTGTAGCCATGAACTGGTGCACTCCAGTCATGGCAGACATCCCACCATGTTTCTGTGACAGCAACTACATCATACTTTTCCTGTTGCATCATGGCTTCAAGCTCCTCCTGTTTGTTACCCATGATGTGTGCATTGGTATACATGCACTTCAGATGGACTGATGTCCCCAGCACCTTTTTGCATTTACAGGTCCTAAGTCCGGTCTGACCTTTCACAGGTGTTACCATGGTTACTGATCCATCAATATCCCTTGCATCTTTGTTGTGCTGCATTTCTCCATCCCTTGCCTCCGCTTGGATAGCAGGGTGTGGTTTGTTGCTGGCACAACAGCCCACAAACTCTGGCAATCTTTCCTGGGGCTTATATCTGGGAGTTCCAGTTTTGTCCCCTTCCCCCTTCAAATCTAGTTTAAATGTCTCTCAAGAAGCCCAGCTAACTCCTGCCCCAAGATCCTTTTATCCCTCTGGGACAGGTGAATCCCATCTGTTGTCAACAGTTCTGAAATCCTGTATACTAACCTGTGACTGAAAAATCCAAAGCCCTGCCAGTAACACCAGTCTTGGAGCCACAAGTTCATCTGTTGAATTCTCCTTCTTCAGTTCATCTATGTCAGGTACTGCAGCTGTTAGAGGACCTGTATTGGCATTTAATCACGTATACTCAATCTTCAGTCACCACTTCCTGTTAAGTTTATGGACTGGCCACACCAGTGAATTATAGGGTGAGTTGGAATGATCATCCCTTGTTCCCTCAGCTCTGCTATTACCGGAGCGATCCCCTCCCTGGCACCTACGGTAAGGCATAAGGTTTCACATTAACAATTTTAGAAGGAGGAAGTGCAGGCACTTGCTGAAAAAGGCTTATAGAGGCAGATGGGGACCCAAATCTCCATTCCCTTCCTTTCAAATCCACCCAGGCTTGTCCCTTCAATAGGTCAAGTCCCAGGATATTTGTGTGGAAATTTCCCAGGATCATAATAGCCTCTGTTGCAGTTTCATTCCCTGGTAACCAGCATTTCACCCGAGCAGTCGGCTGTGGCTTAGAGTCCCCGAAAACATCTGTAACCCAGATCTGCTTTTTGTCAGCAATTATGCCATTGCACTTGGCAACATCAGCTTGGAGTGCTGAGATCTGAGCCCCCGTATCTACTAGAAATGCAACTGGAGTTTTAAAGGGGCCGAGCGGAAAGGTAATCAACAAGTCTCCTTTAGTATTCTCTGTGAGCTGCCTTAAGTGGACCCACCCGCCATCCCCCGGCTCACTTACTGGGGATGGTGCGTCCAATTTCCCAACCCTAAATCAATCAAGTCCTCTTCAGGGGCAGTTGGTGTTTGAGAAGCAATTACCACCATCTCGTTAGTTTTCAGTTCTGTCCCTCCCCTCTCCCAAAAGGTCTGCTCAGTTGAGGGGGGCAGCTTCCTTTTGTCTTTCCAAGCTCGAATGAGCTTTTCTAAAACTATAGCAGGCATACTGCCCATTAATTCTCAGGGAATCTCCTGTCCAATTCCCTCAGTCCACAAGAGGTTTCTCTTTGCCCTGAAGAGTTGCAGAGGGGGAGGAGATGGACTTTCCTGCTGTTCCACTCTGCATACCGAAGGCTTAGGTTTACCCGTACCCCTGGTAAGGCCCATTCTCCAGCCATAATTTATTAAGTCCTGAGCTATCTCTCCCCAAGTCACGGGTCCTCCTCCTGCCCATCTACCCCCTCGCGGGGCTAATGCATTCCGCGAACGATCTTGTAGTTGTACTGCATATAATTTCAAAGACTCTGGCAAGCCCTGAATCAGGGGAGTCATTTGACTGGGGTTAACAAATAATAACATCCGGGCAGGCTGCTGCAGAATCAAACGCCTGTCGTGCATTAATTGGAGACAAGCAGCCTTCTGCAGACTTTTGGTCAAATGATTTATGGTTGGGGTCTCAATACATACTGGATCCCCCCTTTCCAAGGAGTCCAGACACCCAGCCCAGTAAGAAGCTTGTTGAGTTAATGACCATGGTTCTCTCTTGTTGGCAGTAACTAAGAAAACCCCTGGCCCCCAGTACCCCTGGGCCTCATCTTCTGATAAAAAGATTCGGTTACCATCAGTCAAAGATACCCTCCACATGTGTTCAGTCTCAGTTTCCTGAGCTTGTCTGGTGTATTTCTCCTGAATTTTCACAAGCTCAGTTGCTGGATATGGTGTCATTCGATTGGTACTTGCAGAGCTCTTCTACCCTGACTGTTGGTGGTATCCGTTTTAATTAATGGTCTTAAATTTTCCCCCTCATTTTTGGGGTAAAAAATTTCTGAGCTTAACTCTAACTCCTTTGTTGGATACAAGGGTCTAGCTGCCGATTTTGCCAGACTTGTAAATCCCAGTTCACTATCCGGAACAGAAACGAGATCTGTCCAGTTGCAGGTTTCTTGTTCATTCTCCTCTAATTTGGACCGTAAGTTTTTTTTCTCGGTCCAAGGCATCCAACAGAGCTGTGTGGAGATGCTGAGTGGTGTTATACTCAGTGGCTAATTGGCTTTTCAAAATTTCAATTCGCTCCTTCAAGAATTTAGCTTTTTGTTCAGTAACATTACGTTCCTCGGCCAATTGATCCTGGAGAGCTTTTACAAGATCTTACAGGGGTTTGATCATTTCCCCTTCTACTTCTCTGTTCAAGTGTTTATCTTTTTGGGCTGCAGCTAGTGTTGCCCCTAATACAGCGCACACCATAGCTTTTCCTCTGCCTCACCGCGACTTTACACCTCCGCAAGCACACTGATATAGCTTGCCACTGCTTCTGGATTATGTCAATTATCGTGGGCCCTTTACTAAAGGAGGAGGACAAGCCTTATACTCCTTCAGTTTCTCAAAAATAGGGGAGCAGTCAAGCACCGACATTTCCCGGCCAGTCATGGCTTGCCACTGCTCAAACCTCTCCTGGCTTATAGCTGAGAGGTCACTTCCTGATTCTCCCTGTCCAAGTTTATTGGATAGAGAATCGGTATCCCTCTGACCCTCTCCTAGCATATAGCTGAGGGGCCAATTCCCGGTTCTCCCCGTCCGAATTTGTCATATAGAGAATCAGTATCTCTTAAGTCTTTCCAACACCAGAGGGGATCCTGCCCACTACGCCAATTTTAATGTCACATCCCACTCAGACAAGGGAGACAAGTGACTCAGATTTGTAAATCCCAACAGAGTGGACAACAGTGAGACAAGTCTCAAAGTCCAAACATTTATTGACTACACACAATATACTAATTGAACACACGATAATTGGCTAAGTATATAGCAAGTTGTGGCAAGCAATACAATATGCCTTGCATTGTTTAATGGTAGTGAATGAAAAGGGGAAAAAGGACAGGAGAGACATAGAGGGAATAGGTAAATAGAGATCACTGGTCTGGGTTTCTGCATCGATCCCACCAGCGAGCAGACAGGGCGCAGTTTATCTCCGGGGACTAGAACTTATATGAGCTAGTTTCATCTTATAGTCCTCCACGACTAGACTGAACCATGGTCTCCACTCGGGTCAAAACCACCACCAGAAAGAACATGGTGACCCAGATGGAGCTGCCACACAAACACACAGCGGTCCAGGTCCCGGCCTGCAGGAAGTGTCTGAGCCTGTCAGTCCTGTCGGAAGGCACCAGTGATAACACTTGTGTGCGCTGCGATCAACTGGATGACCTGCTCAGCCTGGTTGCAGAACTCAAAGAAGAGGTGGAGAGATTAAGAAATATTAGGGAGTGTGGAAGGGTGGAGTAATACCCTAGCACCCCTAAAGCAACAGGAGCAAATGGAGGCTCCAAACAAGTTAGGTAATCCCTCATCCTCTTGCTACCAGGCAGAAGGAGGGGACATAAGAGATGGGGGAGGCTGGAAACAGGTCCCTGCTCAGGGAGGCAGGAAAATCCTCTCCCGACCTCCCTCACCCTCCATGGTGCCCCTTCACAATAGATTCGGGACCTTGGAACTTTTGAGTGAAGAAGAGAAGGAAATGAAACAAACAAGGAGGAAGAGCAAGGTCCACCAAGGCCTGGTCATTCTAGACCAGGTATTAAAACCAGTTCTAAAAAGAGCCCCAGAAGAGTCATTGTAGCAGTTGTCTCCATCTTGAGGGGTATCAAAGGCCCCATATGCAGACCGGACCCACTTCATAGGGAAGTCTGCTGCGTCTCTAGGGCCCGCGTCAAGGACCTCAAGGCAAAACTCCCCGCTCTAGTGAGACCCAAGGACTACGACCTTCTCCTGGTTTTTCAGGTAGGTAGTGATGACATTACCAGGAGAAGTCCTAAAGCAATGAAGAGAGATTTCAGGTCCCTGGTGAAAGTGATTAAGGGGTCGGGGACACAAATTGTGTTCTCCTCCATCCCTTCAGTTGGGGGGATGGATGAAAAAGAATACAGGAGAACTCAACAGATGAACTTGTGGATCCAAGACTGCTTTATGGTCAAGGCTTTGGATTTTTCAATCATGGGTTGGTATACAGGGCACCAGACCTTTTGGCATTAGATGGAATGCACCTGTCCAAGAGGGGGAAGAGGATCTTGGGGCAGGAGTTATCTGGGCTCATTGACAGAGCTTTAAACTAGATCTGAAGGGGGAAGGGGGCAAAACATCAGCCCATCTGAAGTGCGTGTATACCAATGCACACAGCATGGGTAACAAACAGGAGGAGCTTGAAGCCATGATGAAACAGGAAAAGTATGATGTTGTGGCTATTACAGAAACATGGTGGGATGTCTCCCATGACTGGAGTGCGCCTGTTGAGGGCTACAAGCTCTTTAGAAGGGACAGACAAGGAAGGAGAGGTGGTGGGGTAGCGCTGTATGTTAGGGACTGTTATGATTGCTTTGAGCACAAGTATAGTGAAGACAGGGTAGAGTGTCTTTGCGTTAGAATCAGGGGGAAGGCCACCAGGGCAGATGTTGTAGTAGGAGTCTACTATAGACCACCCACCCAGGACAGAGAGGTGGATGAAATATTCTGTAGGCATTTAGGAGAAATCTCATGATCACTTGTCCTTGTTCTTGTGGGAGACTTTAACTTCCCAGACATCTGCTGGAAATACAACACAGCAGAGCAAGACCAGTCCCAGAGATTCCTGGAATGTGTGGGAGATGATAACTTCCTGACACAGCTGGTGAGTGAACCGACCAGAGAAGGTGCCCTGCTGGATCTCCTCTTTGTGAACAGAGAAGGACTAGTGGATGATGTGGAGGTCGGAGGATGACTAAGGCACAACGATCATGAAATAATAGAGTTCTCTATTCTTAGAGAGGCCAGGAGAGGTGGAAGGAGAACTGATATCCTGGACTTCCAAAGGGCTGACTTTGTCGTGTTTAGGCACCTGTTTGAAAGGATCCCCTGGGGGAAGATCCTGAAGGGTATAGGGGTCCAGGAAGGCTGGGCACTCTTTAAGAAGGCAGTGTTAATGGCTCAGGAACAGGCGGTCCCCAGGTGCTGTAAGAGAAGCCGGCGACAGAGAAGACCACCCTGGCTAAACAGGGAGCTTTGGCTGCAACTCAGGGAGAAAAGGAAAGTTTACAGCCTTTGGAAGAAGGGACTAGCCACTCACAGTGATTACAAAGACGCTGTGAGGCTATGCAGGGCAGAAGTCAGGAGGTCTAAAGCCCAGCTGGAATTTACCCTGGCTTCAGCAATCAAGGATAACAAGAAATGTTTCTATAAGTATGTCAGTAGGAAAAGAAAGACCAGGGAGAGTCTCCATCCCCTGCTAGATGCAGGAGGAAACATGGTAACAAGTGATGAGGAGAAGGCTGAGGTGCTTAATGCCTTCTTTGCCTCAGTCCTTAATAACAAGACCAGTTGTATTGAGGGAATCCAGCCTCCTCAGCCAGAGGACAGAGACTGGGAGAACGACCCCCCCGCAATCCAGGAGACAGTCAGTGACCTACTGCATCACATAGACACACACAAGTCTGTGGGACCTGATGGGATACACCCGAGGGTGCTGAAGGAGCTGGCTGGGGTGCTCGCCAAGCCGCTTTCCATCATTTACCAGCAGTCCTGGCTGACCGGGGAGGTCCCGACAGATTGGAAATTGGCCAATGTAACGCCCATCTATAAGAAGGTTTGGAAGGATGCTCCAGGAAATTACAGGCCTGTCAGCTTGACTTCGGTGCCTGGGATACTGATGGAGCAGCTCATCCAGAGTACCATCTTACAACACATGCAGGACAACCAGGGGATCAGGCCCAGTCAGCATGGGTTTATGAAAGGCAGGTCCTGCTTGACAAACCTGATCTCCTTCTACGACAGGGTGACCTGCTTATTGGATGAGGGAAAGGCTGTGGATGTAGTTTACCTTGACTTCAGTAAGGCTTTTGACACCGTTTCCCACAGCATTCTCCTGGCAAAACTGTCTGCTTGCGGGTTGGATGGGCACACGCTTTGCTGGGTAAAAAACTGGCTGGATGGCCAGGCCCGAAGAATTGTGCTGAACGCAGTTAAATCCAGTTGGTGACCCATCACGAGTGGTGTCCCCCAGGGCTTGGTTTTGGGGCCACTCCTGTTTAACGTCTTTATTGATGATCTAGACGAGGGGATCGAGTGCCCCCTCAGTCAGTTTGCAGATGACACCAAGTTGGGTGGGAGTGTTGATCTGCTTGAGGGTAGGGAGGCTCTGCAGAGAGACCTGGACAGGCTGGAGTGATGGGCTGAGGCCAGCTGGAGGAGTTTCACTAAGGCCAAATGCCAGGTGCTGCACTTTGGCCACAACAGCCCCCAGCAGTGCTACAAGCTTGGGAAGGAGTGGCTGGAGAGCTGCCAGTCAGAGAGGGACCTGGGGGTGTTGATTGACAGCCAGCTAAACATGAGCCAGCAGTGTGCCCAGGTGGCCAAGAAGGCCAATGGCATCCTGGTTTGTGTCAGAAATAGCGTGGCCAGCAGGGACAGGGAAGTGATCTTGCCCCTATACTTGGCAGTGGTGAGGCTGCACCTCAATTACTGTGTTCAGTTTTGGGCTCCTCACTCAAAAAGGACATTGAATTACTCGAGCGTGTCCAGAGAAGGGCAACAGAGCTGGTGAAGGGTCTGGAGCACAGGTCTGATGGGGAGCAGCTGAGGGAACTGAGGGGGTTTAGTCTGGAGAAGAGGAGGCTGAGGGGAGACCTCATTGCCCTCTACAACTACCTGAAAGGAGGGTGCAGAGAGCTGGGGATAAGCCTCTTTGACCAAGTAATAAGTGATAGGACAAGAGGTAATGGTCTCAAGTTGCACCAGGGAAGGTTTAGGCTAGATATTAGGAAGTATTTCTTCACAGAATGGGTAGTTAGGCGTTGGAAAAGGCTGCCCAGGGAGGTGGTGGAGTCCCCATCCCTGGAGGTGTTCAAGAGGCAGGTTGACATAGCACTTAGGGATATGGTGTAGTTGGGATCTGTCAGTGCTAGGTTAACGGTTGGACTAGATGATCTTCAAGGTCCTTTCCAACCTAGATGATTCTGTGATTCTGTGATGCTGTGGTTCCAGGATGCATCTGTCTTCCTTGCTTCACTTTCCTCCCCCTCGATTCATACCCACTTTCCTTGGGTCCGTCCCCTAGGTCGACCCACATACCTATGTATCCCATGTACAGGGAGGGGTAAGGTGTTTCATGGGATGATGTAATTAGCATGATCTTGTTAGTCTTTGTTAACATATTGAGGGGTGTTAACCTTAATATGCATTTTGTGGTTAATGAAGCAAAGGTCCTTCACCGGACAGATGGCCCTTGAAATTTGACCAGGTGCCCCAGAGCAGAGCCATCCTGTCCCCACAGGGCTATTTCCTCCAGCTGCATCCTGTGTTATTGGGGCAGCCTTATCAGCTTCAACCTCCACACCATCCACCCTGTGACTATAGTTATGTCTTGCGAGTGTTTGAGGCATTCCTTAGCTCAGATGTCATTCAAATCCCCGTGCTAAATTATCTCTTTCTGAGGCTGTTTTTCTCAGTCCTTGTTTCTCACAGGCCTGTTTTTTGTCTCTCACATTCCCTGCCCCCAGAGAGCCTTTCAACAATGAAATGTTTCCATGCTGACCTCATGTATCACTCCTACCCTGTCCCCATGCTCTCCACAGGGCCCTGACCTGGTGGTGCTGCTCTGTAGAGCGATTGGGCTGTGGTGCCTGAAAGCCATGGGGTGACAGTCCCAGGCAGAGCCCTGTGATCATTCACCATCTCCAGGGGAACTGGGCACTATGGGGGAAGGCTCAGCCCAGGCCCATTCCCTAACACATTGCCCCATTCCCTCCTGCCATGGAGAACCCAAGCACAGCAGCTTGGCCTTGTGAGGGCAATTTCTTCAGCCTGACCTCAGCTTTGGAAAAAGAGCCCAACCTCCAGACATTGAGGAAATCCCCTTTTATTACAGAGATGTCACATGGGAGGCCAGCTGTACCATCATGCCAGACATGTGAGAACAGACCTCTGGGTCAGATAGCCTGGTTCATGCCTCTGGGGAAGTGGAGTGGGTGCAGACATGGACAAACATGGTTATCACAGATAAAATGTCCAAAACACAGGAGGTTCCTGAGATGAATGTGAAATCACTTCTGAAGAGACACGGGCAGGTTAATGGTGCTGAGAAACAGCTGATTGAATCAGCTTCTTCAATGTCTCTTTAAACTCCTTGTTCCTCATGCTGTAGATGAGAGGGTTCATTGCTGGAAGCACCACTGAGTACAGAAATGACACCACAGAGAATGGTCCTGCACACAGAATTCCATCAAAAAAGAACTCTTTGTGCATTTAATATTTGGTTGACTGACATCAGGAGTAGCTCCCAACACACCCTTGGCTGGACACAAACAGTGTTTTGTCCTAAGGAACAGCCTCATGCCACCTTCATTCCATGGTCCTTAACTGTGAGACAAACCCTACAGTATGGAAGTTTCCATTGAAAGGGTTCCATTGGAGGGTTCCGATGGGGTTCCATTATTTTAAAGCAGCAGATCCCACCTCTCCAGCCTGTAAAGTATACGTTAGTCACATCAAGCTGGAAAGCGTAAAAGCCAATAAAAAAAGGAAACTTGTGCCATTGGGACCCAGTGCTATGTCTGATTTGATTCCCAGGATCTCCTGAGAGAAACAGATGGGAAGGTAAAGAATGTGCAAAAAGACATCCAGAAATTGAAGGAGAAGGAATTTCCCAAATAAAGAGGACTGTTTTATTCAAAAGAGAGGAAGATCTTGGGTTCCACAGACACAGACTCCGGTTACAAATTAAATAGATGGAGGTGGAAGTTGGACAAGTACAAGATTTAGAAACAGAACTAAAGGTTTTAGAAAATGAGCTCGAGAAAAGTAGAAGAGCAGCTCAGTTTCTAGCAGAGCAGCATATAGTCACTAACGGAAGTGACAATAGATGCAAGACACTCCCTGCAGTCTGGGAACTCAAGAGTAAGTCTTGGTCAAGATCCATAGGTTCTACTGGGAAGGCCCAGGTTCCTTCAGGCTGGTATTATGGATCCTGGTACCCTTGGGAACAGATTCTTGGGGATGACCCACAGCTGAAGTGGCCATTGGGAACCCGAGAAACTTGGTCCTGTTATTAGCAGGCACAGGAGCATCCATGAACACTCTTGGGTCCTGTAGGTTAAACTCAGGTTGAATAACTCCAGAACAAGCAACTTCAAGTGGCTGTGACAGAGCCCATCAACTTGACCCAATTTGGGAAAATATCACCTTCAAACCAGGGAAATTCAAGGGAGTCATGTGAAAAGACCAATCAGGTCAATCAGCATAGTAAGGGAAAGGAATATTTCTTATGCTGTAGATGGAGAAGGCAATAAGCATTGGATTGTGTCTCAGAATATGTGAGAATCTAATCAAGCTGAAATGAAAAATTTTTTCTTAGCTCCAGGTTGAACATCCGCTGCTTCACCCAACATTCATCTTCCATCCTCTGAACATGCACCATGGTGCAGACCCTAGTTCTCTATTCTTTATGGCCCCCTCGTAGGTGCTGCCAGGCTGCACTGAGGTGCCCCTCAGCCCTCCCTTCTCCAGTCTGAACAAGCCCAGCTCCCTCAGCCTCTCCTCACAGGCAAAGTGTTCCAGGCCTGACCTATGTTGGGGGCCATTCACCAAACCCCCTCCAGCTTGCCAACATCATTCCTGTACTGGGGATCTGAAATCTGGATGCAGTAACCTGGACAATGCCCTCTCTTGATCTCCTGGCCGCACTCCTGGCCATCAAGCCCTGGGGGCAGCTGGCCTCCCTTGCTGCCAGGGCACACGACTGCCTCCTGCCCAACCCACCAAGACCTTTCCCACGGGGCTTCTCCCAGCCAGGCAGCCCCCAGCCTGTGCCATTGCCAGTGTGAAGTTATCTTAAGGCCTCATCTACTTCATCTTCATGGTCAGGAAGTCTGGACCAGACATCCACTCACCACAATTTTGTGCACGATTTTCTTTCCTCTCATGTTGACTTCTCAGCTCTCAGCTGACTCCCAGGACCCCACAGTTTCTCCAGGAGGTGGTTTTGGCCACTGCTACAGTAGCTACTTGCAAACCCTCTGGGCTCTCTAGTGTCCAGTCCAGACTTAGGCTTTCAAAAATACCGGGCTCCCAGGCCTTTTCTACTTCCTGGTTGCTCTGGTTTCACTACTGTTTACACCCACTGACATCCACACAAACATGACATGCACATACACCAGTCTTGCCGGTTGCTGTCCCCCCTAGAACAGTTGGAAGAGGATCTGACGTCATCTACCTGGACTTATGCAAAGCATTTGACACTGTCCCACATGACATCCTTGTCTCTAAACTGGGGAGACATGGATTTGACAGATGAGGCACTCGGTGGATAAGGAATGGGCTTGACAGTCTCACTCAAGTGGCTCGATTTTTGAAAGAAAAGATGAGTGATGTTCCTCAGGGGTTGGTGTTGGTACTGGCACTGTTTAAGGCCTTTGTTGGTGACCTGGGCAGTGGGATCGAGTGGACCTTCAGCAAATTTTTCAGCAGCATCAAGCTATGTGGTAAGGTCGCCATGCTGGAGGGAAGGGATGTGCCATCCAGAGGGACGTGGACAGGCTGGAGAGCTGGGCCTGTGCAAACCTCATGGAGTTCAACATGGCCAAGTGCAAGGTCCTGCACATGATTCGGGCCAATCCCAAGCACAAATACAGGCTCGATGATGAGTGGATTGAGAGACGGCCTGAGGAGAAGGACTTTGATAGAAAACTGACTGTGAGCCAGTAATGTGTGCTTGCAGACCAGAAAGTGAACCATGTCCTGGGCTGCACCAAGAGCAGTGTGGCCAGCAGGTCAGGGTAGGGGATTCTTCCCCTCTACTCTGCTCTTGTGTGATCCCACCTGCATTGCTGTGTCCAGCTCTGGGGCCACCAATATCAGGTGGTCATGGACCTGCTTGAACAAGTCCAGAGGAAGCCACGAAGATGATCAGAGGTCTGGAGCACCTCCCCTGTGAAGTCAGGCTGAGAGAGTTGGGGTTGTTCAGCCTGGAGAAGAGAAGGCTCTGGGGAAACCTTACGCAGCCTTCCAGTACTTCAAGGGCACCTACAGGAAAGCTGGGGAGGGACTCTTTATCAGGCATTAGGGGATGAGGGGAGTATAAGATTAGGTATTAGGAAGAAATCTTTTACTTTGTGTGTGGTGAGAAACCAGAACAAGTTGTCCGGTGAAGTGGTGGCTGCCCCCTCCTGGGAAGGATTCAAGGCCAGGTTGGATGGGGCTTTTAGCAACCTGATCTAGTGGAAGGTTCCCTAACTATTAATCTTTAAGGTCCCTTCCAACCCAAACCATTCCATGACTCTATGATTCTATGATTATTCATGACTTCCCATCAGCAGACAATGTCCAGCGACCTCACTACATGTAGTGGGTGTTTTGGAAGAAAAATATCTTAATAATGAAGGTCACGTCCTCCTTGGCATTCCTTTCTCTCAGCTTTTATTACTGAGCATGATGTCATATGCTATGGAATATGCCTTTAGTCAATTCAGGTCAGCTGTCCCATTTATGTCCCCTCACAGCCACTTGCCCACCCTGAGGATACCAGCTTCTGGGGGAGTTGGAGAGACAGCCTTACTGCTGTGTGAACACTGCTGAGTAACAGTCAAATCATTGGGGTGTGATCAACAGCGTTGGAGCCATGAGTACGAAGCAGAGGAACTGCTATGGGGGAAGTTCATTCCATCCCAGCCAGAGCCAGTACCGAGGTGTTGAGGGGTCTCTTTCAACCTGTGTTACTCTTTGATTCCGTGAGTCTTTCCCTTGGAGAGCTCTCTGAAGACAGAATAGACAGAAGAAGAGGAAAGACCAGAGAGGCAGAAATAGAGATATGAAATACACCAGTATAAATACAGCAGTTCCTCAGAGGAATGTTTCTCCACTCCAACTATTGGTAGGAAATCCCTCAGATAAACCTCTTGAAACAAACTGACTTCTATCTGCTCAGTGACTGAGTGATGGTTGGGTACAGCATCATGTGGTCAGCTGTGTCTCAGAACTCCTAATCCAGCAGGAAGCCAATGGCTGTGAAGGGGGCTGTGAGGTCACTT